>NW_018408154.1:1431779-1701699 GCF_002113885.1 Mizuhopecten yessoensis
GTTATGGTGTACCACGTCAAATACATTCCGATCAAGGGAGACAATTTGAATCAAATCTGTTTCAACAGTTGTGTGATAGACTAGGGATGGACAAGACGCGTACTACTGCATACCATCCACAGGGCGACGGGTTAGTGGAGCGTTTGAACCGCACAATTCAGGACATGTTAAGTAAAGTCGTCCATAGGAATCAGAAAGATTGGGAGAAATTTCTTCCCTTGGTGATGTATGCCTACCGTTCATCAGTACAGGAGAGTACGGGAGAAACTCCTGCGATGATGATGTTTGGACGGGAGGTGGAGCTCCCTGTTNAGAAAAGGTCGATACGTGGCCTCAACCTAGGTGTGTAAAGGAAGTACGTAGTTTCCTGGGAACCGTGGGCTACTACCGTAAGTTCATCAAAGGTTTTGCAGCAATAGCTAAGCCACTTCATAAACTGACCGAAAAGGAGTCGGAGTTTGTCTGGTCTGAGGAGTGTCAGGAAGCCTTTAACCAGTTGAAAAAGGCTTTGGTTACCTCCCCTGTACTGGTGTATCCAGATGCAAAGAGACCATTTGTATTGGATACCGACGCTAGTGGATTTGGAATCAAAGGAGTTTNATAAAGAGGGCGGGGACCTCATGCCAAAAGTAAAACAGTAAACATGAGAAGACTAAAACCGTATAAAGGCGAAGTAAAGAGGTGGTTTGTACCCTCTTTTGATAGAGTACTGCGGCCATATAGATCAATCAGTTGCACATGTATATACGTTAACCAGTATAAGCAGTATAACCGGGAACCAAGGATGTTTTCTGTTTGTTTGTTCCAGGTTCACCATGTACAACTACAAGGGAAACAAGTATGTCAGCCAGAGTGACCAAGATATGGTGAAGTGCGATGACTGTGGGAGGAGATTCTTCTCTGAGGCACGCCTGAAGCACCAAGTCAGGAATGACCATGGGGAGAGAGTGAGCTGCACTTTATGCAATTACTCGGTGACGAAGGCGAGGCGGCATCGGTTGAGAGATCACATGAAAACCCACCAAAGACCGAGGTCGAGTAACAATGGCCCCCTCGCCAGTTCAACAATTACATTCCCCTCCCCTAGGAAGATTACCGCCACACCACCGCAGGAAAGACTTCTGTGGACATCGCCACCCCTGTCGCCGTTGATGTCGGAGTGGGAGGGTTCCCCAGAGATTACAATCGGGGAGGAGGCAGAGCTCCATCAGGTGGTTGCGGAGGCTATGGGGTGGAGCCAGACAGCGTCTGAGGGGGCTCAACAGCCCCAGACTACGGCAGTTGTTACCTCATTGGATCTGCCAGCTCCAATAGAGGACAGTAGGATAACAGCTGTCAAGTTGCCAAAGGGATCAAACAAGATGGTGACCGAGCAATATGGGGTAGGTCCTGTGACCGAACAGGAAGGAAGGGCTGGGGCATGCAGCATGGACTTCCTGGCAGACGACCCAAGATATTTTTTTTTTGGTGCTCCCAGCTCTATAATGGAGGGCCACACAGCCCAGCTGTTGAGGGCGACCCGCACGGCAGTCAGGAGGACGGGCAGAAAATTTAAAAGGCACTTCCTGCCAGTTGGCTACCTGGGAGTCCGACGGGAGGAGACGGCGGTGATGCCCGACGGGACCCGGTATAGCCTGGTGGATTACTGGACACGGGATCCAGAGTGTAGAAAGACGCGGGAGTGTGCCACTCAGACAAACTGATTTTAATTTATAGGTATATATAAAAAAAAAAATATTACATGTAGGTTTAAACAATAATTATCATAATAATTCAAATATAAAAATATATTTGTGGCAGCTTGTCCATATTCTAAAGCATTTTAATATGTATTACTTTACTTCGTTAATTTAATTTCAAGAACAAAGTTATTATCTATTCTAGTCTAATGAATTTAGTATAGAATGTTTGGAAATCTTGTTAAAAGTTTGTTTACTTTAAGCGAAACACAGATTAGGTAAAGTCAATTATCAAGAGGAGAATTATATAACAGTTGTAATATAAAGAATATAGTATGGTGTGTACTTGGGTGAAAGTATACCATGTATAAATGGTAAATGGATGTGAATAAGGTACAATAGTTCATGCATAATGTAGATAATGTGAATAGTATGAAATTATGCGAAACGTGTACTTCAAAGTTTATTATAATATACTGGATGTATCGAGTAAGTAAGTTTTTTTTCTTTTAGAAATTGCAAGTTAAATATATATATGAGTTGCAATGTTTGAATTTATCTGCTGTTAAATACAGTCAGCATGTCAAATTTTTAGATACACAGGGTAACTGTGCACATACCATTCAAAAGAATTAACATTGTTAAGTGCATATAGTTGAGAGTTTTTAATAATTGAGGGCTATGCTATTTTTGCATTGTTTGCTCTAGTGAGAATGTGTCATAGTATTCAAACAATATATGTGAGGTTAATTGTTCATAATTATATTTATTCATCTTTCAACATAAGTATTATTGTAAAGGTGTAATGTCCGGGGCGGACATTCAAGGGTGACGGGAGTAATGTAACGCCACTATGTTAACGTTGTTTATATTCAGGACCATCTTTAATTGTTATTGTGTTCCCCAGCATCGTTGGCTCGTTCTGTTAAATCGGACTTTAGTACTACCGACACATGGCGATTTTAGACGTGCGTCTAGCATTTTAGTTTCCAATAATAACGTACTTTATAATAGTTGTCAATGAGAATCGCGGTACTTAAACATTTACATATATCATAGTTTAGTCGCATCTATAAGGATTACCTGGTCAGTTGTCATTTAGTCGTGTAGCTTGTCATTTTCAGTCGATCTTGTTCAAATGTTTAATTTCGACAACATGTTGTTCTCCGGTAATGCAGTGCGCATGTCCGAGGCCGGAAGTTTACATTTTCACATTGTGTGCATGTCAACCAATCATATTAGAGTCCCGGCACGTGAATTTCTCGGGACGGTGTCCCGTTATCGGCAGTCACGACTCAGCAGCCGGTGAGTACACACGGTTTTAAGATCTCGGAACCGCTTACCAGGTTCGAGCGTGATTCACTTCCTATTTTTCCTAGGGATATGCCTATTGTCATTTAATCTATCTATCAAACTATTTTTAGAAGGGATTTCCCTGTAATCGCTTATGGTAAAGTGACGTCAAAGTCGTATAAAATGTAGGTCAATGTTTACATTAGAAACCGTAACGAACTTCAGTCAGATATAATTCCTACTGCTAGAATTGAAACAAATAAGGTTTATTGTTGATATCTATATGTCAGATTTACTTTATAAGTCAGAATAATAGTGAAACTGGGCTATATTGGAAGTTTTAGTGTATATATGTACAGAACAAGAGCGAGATACGTTGATATGGACTTGTATTAACCTTGCAGCTGTCATGCTCGTATGGCTCCAGTACTCCTATGTATATAAATAAACATTATAGAACTGTTCATTTGGCGTTTGTTCACTGTCACTGAGTGGGTGCAAAGTAGTATCCAGTTTAGAGTATCCTTGCTTACCAGAGGCTGAAGAGACCCCATTGACCAGGGGCTAAGAAGAGACCCTATTGACTAGGGGTGAAGGGTTGGCTATCTTACTACAAATCATAGGCCTTGATAGAGATAGACCCGACCACGTTACAAGAGCATGAACTAGGGTTTTGCATTTTTCTTTATAACGTGCAATGCCACACTATCATTGCACTATAAAACATTTACTCTTGGCAATATTCCAACTGTCTACTTACCATGACCATTGTTGGAGATGCTGTCGCCAATATTGACTATCCAATCACTACGTGACCCCTCCCTGTCGAGATGTACCACTACTACGAGTTGAGGGGTGCGGTGTCCGCATTCAAGATGATTGGAATTATTACATGGCGACTGGGAAAAATCAACCTTAATCACTACGCCCTTACTGCAAGGACCGGTACCACCCTGGTCAGTGTAGGTGGAGCTCATAGACATTCCCACTAGGGGTGGCCCAGTTGTCTGTCCATTGGCGATATCCAGCGTCACGGATAGAACTGCAATGGTTTAATAAGAATTTATCTAGGAACTATGCAAGTTTATACGTTGTAAACTGATTCAATAGAGTATTATCACATATGTACATGTATTTAATCTTAACTCAGATTTAATCAAACCCAAAACCATCCATGTGAGACAAGGGCCGTGCGATACTTTTAAATATAATAAGTGTTTTCCCTTTACTGAGTTAACACATAACTTTCTATAAAAATTGTTTATGAGGTTTATAGCAAAAAACCAATTTTATTTTGAATTACCGATCTAATATGATTGTATCTCGTTAGTTCAGCAGCCAAAGTGATGGTGCGACTACATTATTGATACATATGACAGATATCGATGTATTAATGTTGGAGTATAAAACATTGGTAGTCGATTGCAAACTATTAGGATAAAGACCTTATACGTTGGTATTGTTATAAGCCACATACCTGTTTGTATCTGACAGATACCAAGTGCAAGGAAGCTCATAGCCAGAAATGTCTTCATCGTGAAAGTTACTTACCTGAAAACAAAATGAAGGTTACTAATATTTGCGGATACCACAATATTTGCATTTATCAATGCTACTGTCTTTCTTGTGGGGGTCACGTGTGGCGTGTTGGTAGGGCACATAGTGTATACTGTGACGTGGCGCGAGGCGCACGTGCTTTACCTGAGATACAGGTGAGTTGTACAGGTGTACAAGCTATGTTAGTCATTAGAGCTTTTGCAGCACACCTCGACAGACGCTAAAGTGGGATACCCCCCACCCCCCGAATTTTTAGTGAAATAGAATTTGTTCTTGTTTTATTTTCTGTGTTACAGGTTTGTAAGTTAAGCGAGGATCCGATGGTCTTGTCCAAAATATAGCATATGTATACATACAGTGTATTTGTATATCAAGTGAGCTGTGCTTTATATAATGCTAAATGCATATCAGTAGTATTTTTAATGGTCATCATATTTTCTAGCTACATATAGATATATATGATTATCCAATCACAAGTGGTGTGTTGCCATGTTTCTCTATACATATACCTATACTTGGTGGTGTCATTTGGTTAGTAAGGACTTGGGGCGTTTTGGGTCATTTTTGGCCTCATTAAAAGAAAACAAATCAAAATGAATGTATTTACCAATTTCTGTTTATTAACATCATATGGGTCAATTGGGGCTATCTTGGGTGCAGATATTGTTTACGATGCGCATGCGTAGATGCCCTACCATAGCAACATATTTGCGATGATATGCAGGATTAGCAAACTATGGTGTTTTGTTTCACTGTTAGCATGCAGAAATGAAAGTCTCCGCATGTGGCAAACACAATTCCTGGTATGACAATGTTTAAGCTTGTCAACTATTTATTTGTTTGGTTCATGCGGAGGCTTTCAAAAATTGAAGAGCGTTTAGTTGGTTTCCTTTTAAATGACTAATTTTAACCAAATAGCGCATAGGCGATATTCACGCTTTTCATTGTGAAACCGCAGGCTTATGTCTCTCTCTGTAACGCCATATATCCTAAACCAGTTGTCGTATAAATTTGAAATGTCATATGTGCGTACTTCATTTATTCCAGATGACGAATATATATACATGTAACAACTTATTTTAAACCTTTGATGATGACTTGTTTAATAATGTATGGAAAATGGAACAGTTTTAATATTATCCAGTTGCACTTTAAATGTTTAATATTCATTTACACAAAATTAACACCTAGATAAATGGCTATTAGATAAATCATCATCCTGATTGATATTGTAAATAACATTATATCCAAGTGGTTTTTTTAATAAGAAAACGAATTCGGGCGTAACCGCAAGTTATGTGTATTAGTTACTTGACATATAAATGTGTTATGCTTATAAAATACTTTAATCTATTTCTAAGTTGATGTTTTCCTATTGGAATTTTATGGCAGTTACAGGAAACAAAGTTGTATTATGGTTTGGTGTTCACAAATGTCCATGATCAATGTTGAAGCTGTTTAAACAAAGGATGAGTGTCTATAAGACCTTTTATGGGCCCAGGTATATCTGGGTTTTCACTTCCTAAATTTGTTCAAAGATGTCCTATTGTACGT
This sequence comes from Mizuhopecten yessoensis, assembly GCF_002113885.1. Taxonomy (NCBI): domain Eukaryota; kingdom Metazoa; phylum Mollusca; class Bivalvia; order Pectinida; family Pectinidae; genus Mizuhopecten; species Mizuhopecten yessoensis. Next base: position 1,437,863 of record NW_018408154.1, read on the forward strand.
ATTACATACGCAAAAACTAAAGCACATGTTTGACCGAAAGTGGTGGGGGTACCGAAAAGGGTGGGGCAAACTACAAATATAATTTGGTGTTTTGTTTGAGTACACTTACATACTACACACTTTCCTTTTGTGTTATACTTAGTTACGGCTTCTGGACATATCTCAAACTTGGCAATTTCAAATACCTCTCTATCTAAAGTGTATTGAAAGGTGCATGACACCATTTATACGCTATAAGTATAAGATAGTAGCAGTTAATATTGTAAGCTATATATATCATATAATACATGCTCAGAACCTGTGGTTGAAGAGAGTTCCAGGTCCCGATTTGTTTTCTTACTTTTCAAAGTGAACTTACAAATAAAAATGGCATTTAAAAAACTACAGTAAAATGATTAATCTTATAGACCTATATGACGTTTGATTTGCTGGTAGTTTTAAGTCTCCTAGCCTCAAGGAAAGTATCTGTTTAAATCATTAAAGTTAACCCATTTCATTGTTTTATCAAATGTTCTACCTATTTCCAATGTTTATGCGCTGATTGTACATAAAAGGCATTTTGAGATACACATGCAACTTGGCATAGATATAAGTTATATGATGATATTTAATTTGTGAAAGATTCATACTTATCCAACAATGCCTTTTCACTTAAAACAACATCATTTCTTGTGTTTACGAATACAAGGACTAAAGTACATATCCTTGCTCAACACCAAATATTTCCTTACATTAACAGTTTATGTGACTCGGCCTCTCTTTGCGTTTTCAAAGCATGAAATGACTCGCTTTTGGTCAGCCTAACATGTCATACGCACCTCTGACTACAAACACTCTACGGGGCCTGTTTAATCTACAAACCTTCATATAGACTGGTATAAGGAAATACCTTTCTTTCTGTGTGCTTTTGTACTAGCAGAGAAACAACGTTGGTGGAGTGAGTCATCTGTTGAATGCCGTCGCAGTGTGAGCTACGATACAACCACACCCTCCAAATTGGGTGTCATAAAACGATAAGATCGTCATTCAACAATGTTACGCATTATTTTATAACGCTAATACGGCTGTACACACAGTGTATTATTTATAAAATATGTAACCCATTACTCATGACAAGCTGACACTCAGTGCATATTTACAAAGGTATTCACTTCACTAAGCTTTATTGTGGACTGTTTCATTTTTATCCCGTTTTAGTGATATTACTAAAAGAGGATCAAAGAGAGTTTGAACCACTCACAGTGTGAGCCTTTGCATACAATCACTTGAATTTAAACAACATTTTTCATAAAAACTTAACACTTCTACGATAGTGTTTGTTCCAGAATATTAATTTTCTGGTTTTGTTTTCACTACAAATACCCAATTGCTGTTGATGATGTTTTTGGTTGTTCCCAAAACAACGCCCACTAGCGTAACTCTGTATCTGTCCAAGCCTGTCGTTTGCCACTTTATCTGTATCTTTAAAGGTATCTGTATCCTTCGTTCTGTAGTTGTTTTCAAGTTTATATATTACAATTCTGACTTACCTTTTGTATTCGTTTTCTTGATACATTTGATAAATACTGGTATCGTATCAATTACTTATGTATAGTCGTGTCCTCTGAACAGGTAACTGCACATAAAACATATAATCCAGCCACCAGTCTCAATAAACTTGATTATATTTACAATCCATTAATGCTCGTAAAACAAAGGAAGCTTGAAAATATACCAGGCGTAGTTTCACTTACACCGAGAAACTTTGAGTGTTGAAGCTATGATGTGAATACTTGTACCTAGAATACTAAACTCTCTTTTTATCTCAGAAACTTTCATTTACATTCCGTATACATCTACTGGTAGGAGGCATTGGGTAATTGCTTCAATTCAAAAGTTTCCACCAAGGCTAAAAAAATTCTATTTTTTCTCGAAATTAAAAGAGGGAGTCTGCCAAATGCAAAATAGACCAATGAATAAGGTGTTGATTTTCAAAAATCTGAAAAACAAAACTTGGTTTACATAAACTTTTGAGATAATATTCGGCATTCTGCATGTGCCTCAAACTGCTTCTGAGCACATGGAAATACTAATTACATAGTCATTTACATACAGGCCGAATATAATGGGGTTTTATCTCCTCTTGTAGAACTTCGGTTCGCTTTTCGAAAGCAAATATGCCAATTTCTAGCTTATAAGTACGAAAGATTATTTTGTACAAGATTTTGATCCCTTTTCTCTAATCTACATCTGACACCAAGCTCAGAAAATTTTAAACTGTAGCTTACCCGTATCTACTAATAAAATACCTTCTGATAGTCCACGAAGCAAAAATTGGAAGACATTATTGTACACACAAATAATGTTTACATTCAACCACAAAGATGAGCTATATTGAGTTTTTAATGCCTATTATAAGCTATACAAAGACTTCGGAAGTCCAAGCATTAAGACCATTCTTCTACAATCGTTAGGTAACACCATCAAACATATACTTGTGCAAGGAAGTCAGACTTGTGGCGCATTCAACATTGTTTTAATAAAATTGATATCTTGTTAGTATTTCAGTTATATGTATGAAAATGAAGAACAGTATTTCAATATTTAGAAGATGTAAATAAAGGTTTATTAAAATAAACGTGGGTAGCCTACACCAGTTAACAAACTGATTATTATCCACCTCTTCTGTTGGTAACATTATTATAATTATCCCTTTCTTAGAAATTTGAGCATGATCAATTAATTGACTGAACGATATTTTATGAAAAAATATAACATAGTGCCTATGTGAATTACGTCAAAGGTAAATTTATGCTAGATAAAAAATGATTTCTGAACAAGGAAAATAAACTGTATCTTACAGAAGAAGCACTGAATAATTCTTCGGCGGCTTTGTTCAAAATTGTGTCAAAAGGGATAAAAAAAGTTAGCAAAATAAGATTGTTTTTAAAAAAAAATACAAACAAAACCCCCAAAAAAACAACAACAAACAAACCGGAAAATTTGTGGAACGTCAATGTATATGAACTAAATTTAAAAGAAAAATGTCATTGCTAGGCTGGGAATGTGGTTTTGAGTTCCAGTTCTGAAAAGCTCATCAATTACTTCAACCTCAAGAGGGACACAGTTTAATTTATCCCATAGGAATGCCTACAGTCTGCTGGAAAATCTTGTCACCGAACTTTTAACTAAGATATCGTTAACAAGGAACTCATTCATTCTCACAACTTCATCCTCAGTATATTCCATTCTTTTGCATTGCCTATGTTTTCCACAAAATATGTTCCTAATAAATGGGGGAAAAAAACCTCTTGTTATAAGACATCAAATATATCCCTCTACTTTCCTCACAATCCACATTCGATTTGTTCCCTTCTTGAGTAAACCGTTTCAAAATACGAATCTAACCCATATTTAATGGTAGTGAGTTCGGTCATGGCTAGAGTTGAGCAACTAGAAGAACCAGTGAGGAATGTTGTTTAAAAGGATTCATAATTTGTTTTCGAATCAAACACAAAAGAGGCGGGTACTTAACATTAATGGATATTCGGAAAGATTGTATTACAGAAGCGTGATTGGTTAGTATATCGTCTTTATAAAACATATAGATAGGGTTTCCTTGCTAATCAAGCAGGCCAGCAGTGTTTACAGACAAAGATTAAGTTATTGGATGCTCTGTTTGCAGACACAACTATATCCAGGTTATTTAGATCGTTGAGTGTGATTTGAACATCGTGGTCAAGAAATACCCCAATTTAGATCTCAAGCAGCTAAAACATCTTTCAATGATGGAATTGATGGGTTTGACCTACTCTGAAAGTGAATCCGCTTCAGCATGCTCTCGTTTTGCCCATTGTCTGGTTTAACCTTCACAGAATCCGTCAATATATTGAAATACATTCCAGTTGATAGTCGATTTCTCTACATACTTAGGACCATTCATAAAAAGTTCGTAGCTTTGAACTATGGATATAGATCGCCTGTAGTTACATGTCGTGTCTGACCATAGTTGTATGGAGATGTGAAGCAAAGGAGAAGTCAATCACAGGAAGGCGATCGCGAGTAGCTACCTGTACGCTGGTACGCAGGTGATACACCAAACATTCATAAACAAAAATATTGCTGAACGTGTCTTCAAAAACTGTGTATACTGACATAAAATACAATTTAAAACATGATTTTATTATAGAAAGCCACTTTTGCAATAACACCTTACTATGGGTTCGAATATTCATAGGAAAGGATTTGGGTATTTTTGTATGTGAAGTTCGGAGGTATGTTAATTACGACGGACTTTGATGTAGGATATTACTGGTGTTAAAGGCATTCATAGAAAAGGTTTAAAGAATCGGATTTGGGCAACAATTTTTTAAGAAATTAACATTTTCACTGTCAGAACTAGCAACTCAGCTGAACCAATTATTGTGTTTTAGCCGAATGAAAATATTAAACTTCCAATATATAGCCTTCGTTACGTTATTGTAATGTAAAATGATCGTGTCTCTCAACCATGAACTTAATATCAATACAAATTTGCGTTATCAAATCTGTCCTTCATATAAAACAATATACTTACTTACGGCTTCCCAACAAGATAATTTTCCCGCAAAGCACAGAGCGACCCTGATAAGCACTTGTCAGACGAGGAAGTTTTAAAATACCTAGGCCTGTGAACAAGGTAAATATTGTATATACGGATTGTGATTTGCTGGCACAAGTGTTCTCTGTCACCCGGATCAGACAAGCATACGTAAACAAATGATTCAGCTTCTTGGAATGCATGGTTGCCTTTCATTTTTTAAACTTGTCATTTTAGCTCAGGTGTTCATTTCAAGTTATCAATCATAGTTGGTTGAAAGATGTTTGATTGTCTTACAATCTAATTAAAATCATATCTCTTATTACGCTAATTAGATTGATTGTCTGATATTTTCTTTCTGTGACTCAATCGTATAATCTTTTCATTAAAATTTGTGTCGAGTTGTCGGTTTTCCTGCCAGTAAAAATAGTCAGGACTTCGAGACTCTCAAGCAGAGGGGGCATTGACATTTTCATGGTGTCATTTCCTGTCGTAGCATTGTGGTTATTCTTCCACACCAACAGGCGACTTCGAATGTGGACTTTTCAGAAATATATGTTTGTCCGATTTTTATCAGAAATCTTCGGAACTCATTAATCATGTGTTTATACACAACATAATGCCAGTAAGTTTAATTTATAATTTCAAATTATTCAATAGCATTAGAAGATTTCTCGTTTGCAATTATTCCAGAATGGTTTATTGTTTCAAACTTACCGCACCCCAGATTATTCTTTCATGCAAACCCAACCGAGAAATGATGTCGTTGATATTGTGTATACACTTCGTTTATATTACCATCCGTCTAGTCGTCGGATACAACTGGTTCTTGCAATCTTAGTTGTTTGTGTTTGGTTGTGCACAGATCGACTGTTAGTAAATTATATGGCATGCAAGAATGAACATATAAACAGCTACTTTTAATGCACATGATTTCCAGATGTTCCAGCAAGGCCCACCCATCAACGCTTCGTCCCCAAATTATTGTAGGCCTAGCAGCTCACTTAAATGATGATTTCATAGCTTTAGAAATATATATATAGAAAAAAAAAAAAGATTTAACGACCGACTTAAAAACTAGCTGTTTTAACCTTCACATGGCTCTTCAGTTTTGTTTCAAAAGAACAACTTCGTGACGTCACATGTCGTCATATATAGTACACAAGATTGGTTGACAAACTAGCGTAATTTCTTTACCGTGGCCTGTTGAAACTTGGTTTAAATATTTTGATTAATTGGTCTTCTTACTTTTCTCTTAGAATAGTGTCTGATGAAAACAGTTGATACAAAGGTAATACATTAAGTCAATCTCCAGCACATTCATGAATATGTTTGTCAACATGAAGATTTTGTAAAGATTCAGTTCTAGTTTGTTGTCTATGTACAGTCATGCGTGTTCTGAGTTCATTGCCGGTTTGACCTATGTAGAAACCACCAAACTTAGAACAAACTATTGCATAAATCACATTTTTTTTTATTAACAGTTCATATTTACCTTCACAGTAAATTTCAGACCATTCCTGAAAATAAAAGTATTACAAGGATAGTCATGCATGGGACATGTACCACATTTTGGTGTCTTACACTTAGATACTTCTGGTGGCACAAGAATGATCAAACTTAGAGTATGTCAGCATACGTTTCAAGTTCTTAGGTTGGCGTCGACTATTTAAAATAGCATGTTATTAAAAATGTTTCTCATACGCCTGCTTCTTTGCTTTAACTCGTCGCATTTGTTCTTTATCACAGGAAACATATTGAAATTCCGTGGATTGAAAGTAGAAACAAAGGGAACTAACTTTGATTCATCTTGTAGTTTTTGAAGAGGATGTACAGGGTCCCTTTTCAATAGCTTTCTGTATGCCATGTTCTATTATCTCAGTCGGATAACATTGATCTGTAAGGTATTGCTTTAGTTGACTAAGTCTAGCAATTTTAACTTATTGCTCACTGCCGATAGTGACAGTCCGTGAGGCAAGATTAAAAGGAATATTAACTTTAGTGTGTTCACTGTTGTTAGAGTAAAAAATTAGATAATTAAGTGCATCTGTAGCCTTACAATATAAATCAGTTGTAACCTTATTTGAATCTAGTTGAACTAAAACATCTAAGAAAGGTAAAGACGTCTCACTACACTCGTTGACTTCTTTACAGAGTAGGCAGGTGTTTCAACACTTTCAGCGTATGATGTCGGAGGTTATAATTTAGGTCCAGTATCTGTAGCTGGCGGCGCATTTGCTCTACTTTGCGAGGTTGGCGTGCAAGGGATAATTGTAGATCTCTTCGAAGTAGTAACCGATTTGCATACCTGAATTAATATTCTTCTAGCCACGCCCCCCCCCCTCCCCCCACCTTATTCCATATTCCTGAAGACTTTTCTTCTTCCATCTGCATTCCATTCTCCACTGTTGGTGTCCCATTGCACTTACTTCAGGACTAGACGATTTTACATTTTTAATGGCAGCAACACACTCATCCGCTTCTTGGAAATTGCGTTTAGCATGTTTTGCCTTATTGCGCATTATTCTTATGTCTGACTGAAAGTTCATAACGGCCGTATGTTTTCTGATATCACATCCTCTTCTATTTCCTCTTCCATTTCCCGTGGTCTGAACTTCATTGGGATCACATGGTTGTCCTTTAACAACCAGTCATCATAACCCGAGATGGTTTGTGTTGATTTTAAATGATTCCATCAGGACTGCTGTCTCTGAAACGATTTCCTTAACTTTCGGGCTTCACAAACTATATATGTATATACATACATGTACCATATATAACTAAAGTGTCCAATCTTCATGTAATCACTTTGAATATCTTGACAAACGCCTTTGCTTTTTTGTTATGAACAATATCTCCAATTAAAACAAAATATGCCAGTGAGCTGATCGGGATGTAAGATTTATTTTAGATTATATTTCTTCAACCAGTAGAAATGACGTCGTTTATACCATTGGTCTCCCATTGGTCTTCAGTTGCAAGATACCATCGGTTGTATATTAAACAGATTCATGTAATGTTACTTTGGTGTTTCTTTGTGCACAGATTATCTGATAATAAATGCATATAGCAGCTTTAATTTAAATGCACAAATTAATTCAATTTTACTGGGGTTTTTTATAATGAGAATCGGACTCTCATTATAAGGGTCAAGAACATTCGATGGTTAAGTACAAGTTTCAAACTGAGGTTAACTGACGCCATTACTGAGATACGTTAGCTAAAATGTGTTATTCTCATTCGTGTCTTATTTGAAAATTGTATATACTTATCGTCACAAATAACTAAAACCAGTGACATTTATTAAGGATAGTAGCCTTTTTTAAATGACAGCTATCGGAGATTTTTGGCCAGAATGAATTATGTTTTATTAAACATTTAAAAATATCAAGATATATTTGTTTAAGCAATGGAAGACAACTCGAACGACAATTAAATTGCCTACTGAAAAATCGGGATTTGGAAAATTTTAAAAGTAGTCCCATGGAAATACAGCCGTTCATACTTATATTAACAGCTGTGTTGGGGGTTACATGTGCTACTATTAGCCAATCAAAGAACCTGTACCAAAGCACAAAATCAAATTTGGAATTAAAGTGACATAAACTGCAACCCATAGATATTGTTGAAATATAAGGGAACTTATAAGTTTGGTTCGTTCATTTCCATTGGACTATCCATTATATAAGGTATTGTGTTTACATGTTTTTTTTGTGTGATGATGAAAACCATGGTTAAGTTTGTCCGTCAACTGTCACCACTTACGACGGCAGTATTGATTAACTCACATTAAACGCATTGCACTAACGTAAACGTGTTCTACTTTAGGTCGTCAAAAATACACATAACGATTGATCTAACTAGAAGATATGGAAGCATCAGAATTGAAGCTAATGTATAGTCCTATTGAAGTAATGGGAATACGCGAGCAAAAAGACAATCAACTGATCTGTACAAGGTTCAAGGTAAGTACGGTCATCCGTGCGCCACAGAAAACATGATGTTCTCAAATATCTGTCAAATTCCAATTTTTCCAATTTCTTGAGGCTGTGACATTCATATTTTGAATATATTGGGACTTCTACCTTTCTTGAATAATCATTTAGTTTTTGCGATAAAGTCTTATTTCACTGAATTTTGTCGAGAATTGAAATGTTAATTAAATGCTCTGGTGTCCATGGCTACTGAAACATATTGTGTCAAACGAGTCTTCAGATTAAACACAAACACAGTAACATTTTATATAAATGTATTCCTCATTGGTGTGTTACGATATTTTGTAAGGCTTATTCCAATCGGCAATGTTTATAACATCAAACACAGTAACATTTTATATATATTTATTCCTCATTGGTATATATATACCCGAACATTCTATGTATGTTACGATAATGTGTAAGGCTATTTCCAATCGGCAATGTTTATAACATCTAAGACTAGACATTTAACATAACATGAATAAACAATGTCATTATTAGCAACTTACGGTGCGCGATGCGTGTCACAATAAAATAGTTCAGGGGATCGAATTGGTCATACCCAGGCTATACGTACATAAACTTTTTTATTGGGTAACCAGAATCATAAAATTAATTTTGGATACACAGATCTTTATCATTTTGAGTATGTAAAGTTACACGGATGTTCGAACACCTACACTTATTAAATTATAACACGCATCCTTCGCCGTAGACTTTGTATTATCAACACACAAGTACCCATGTAAATAGTTCTGGACGGAATATTTGAACGTACGATATGTGTATACTATATACTGGCAGTAGAAGTTAAAGACGTACTACAAAATAATTACAGCCCTTCAATTACGTGTGGAAACACTCCCCCACATATTATACCAGATATGGTTGAGAACAATGGACACGTGTTCATGTTATTCTTGTACAACCAAATTATTTATTTTACAAAAATATCCGAGTAAGTATCCTTAGGTTTTATTCGTTCAGGTAGGTTTTATATCCAAATAAGTATTGTTCAGGTAGGCTTTCATATCAAAGCAAGCGTTGATTAGTTAGATTTTTATATCTTAATAAGAATCATTCAGTAAGCTATTGTTTTTATATCGAAACAAGCATTGGCTAGTTAAGTTTCTATATCCGAATAAGTGTCGTTTAGGTAAATTTTTATATCCAAATACGTTTCGTTATGTAGGTTTTTATATTCCAAATAAGTATCGTTCAGGTAGGTTTTTATATCCAAATACGTTTCATTATGTAGGTTTTTATATTCCAAATAAGTATCATTCATATAGGTTTTTATGTCCAAATAAGTTTCGTTCGATAGGTAGTTTGGTTTTTTTTAAAAATCTAAACAAGTATCGTTCTGGTAGTTTTTTTATATCCGAATAAGTACATGCATCGTTCATGTAAGTTTTTATATCCAAATAAATGCAAACTAATATATTTCTCGAATATGGTAAAAAAATATAGATATTTGCATACGCCAGGTGATTTACAGCACTCCCATGGTCTTGAATGGTAATTTGATTTTTTTTTTTTTTTAAATCCCGTGCTGACAACGAATCAGTTACATATAAATTCCATGCCACACGACTGCGATTTACAATTATTACACTGACTTCCATTAATTGTTTAACTGTAACAATGAAGTACATCAAAAGTACATCCCGACAAAGTTTCATAAACAGAAATATAAAGGTAAGAGACAAAATAGGGGACAAAGTTGATGCGAGTTCTTTCTGTACATTCCCATCACCTAACAAGAATAGTAATTAGCATCCCAATCTCGAGATCAGAGTACACAGTAACATGTTTATCGTCATTTATACAGAATGAGATTGAACATCAAGACACGGAAGTTGTAGTAGAATCTTAGTACAAAGTATAGAATGAAAAAATAATGTATGCTTTATTTTAAATAACAAAAGCGGCATCTGATTCGATGTTAGTATGGTGAATGAGAGACGATAAAACCAAATAAATCGTAATCATGTACCTCTCTGGGTAATTAGTTCTAATGGGGGCTTCAAAATTATTACACGGTAATTATATTATGTATCACAGTTCGGTGTTCAATGTCACATACACTTTTGCAAAAGCACAGGAATGTGTCCAAAGTCACATTAAGTAAATCCACAGTACTGTGCTCACTGTCACATTAATTACAGTAAAACCAATTACAGTCAAACCAATTACAGTAAAGGGCAATAACAGAAGTGACGACTTTTCTATGAAATCAGTATACCAACTAACATCTATGTACATAGTACATAACAATGTCTATAAATAACTTAATAGTTACAAGTATTACACAGTGATTTGAGAACAAAATTATATAACTATACTGTTATGAAGTAAACAGTCATTTCTTAAAATGTCTTTTTTTTTTTTACCCAAAATATACAAATAAATAGATAATTTACAAGCTTATCATAATTTACTATTATACACTAATAGTGATCTTCCGACAATTATCACGATTTTTCTAATGCAGAAAATTCAATTCTGCCCTACTTCTTGTCACATGGTATGATGCCGGAGCATACCTTTACCACAATGGTAACACATGGAATATAAGTATAAATAGGCCTGTGTAGACACCATTAGTCTTGTACTATAAATATATTTGTAACCTATGAATCCCATCTAGAGTATTAGAAATACAACAATATTAAGATTAACATTATGAGTTGCTATTATTTTTTATGACAGGGTCTATGAACAAAATTCATAGAATTTGCACTGTAAATGAATGTAAGTTACAATTTCCTCCTAACAAAATTGAACTATTTTGACAAAATGGGATAAACCCGCATTTTCACATATATTTGTACATATTTTAAACACTAAAAAATTATGCAATTGAAAACAACTAAAATATCTCCATCTTTAGGAACATTAATACAATCTAAACTCAAAATACTGTTGTGTATATGACCAATGTGAATGCAATACATTTACAAAATTAAAACATTTTCAAATGAACTATATTTTGCAAAACTTGAAAACAAGAGTTTTCAAAACATCAAAGAATAAATGTCATTATAATAACGGTATGTGATTCTGAAGCACTTTCATTGAAAATGATTTTTGTTTTAACATCTTTTATTCAAATAATTTCTTTAATTAACTTTCAAAAATGACATAAAATTCAAATGATGAAACGTTCAATTTGATTAAAAATATAATAAAATGAGTTTTGGTGTAACTGTTGGTGTCATCAATTGTGATATTTCATACAAAAATAAAAAGTTTTACAGTTAGTATCGAGATGTGTCAGCACCCAGTTTGGATTGTGTTGCTTGAATGATAAGTAGTATATATTGAACATAAAACAGGTACACATTTATAGAGTTGTACTCAATACAAATATCATAGTCAGCAACTGAATAAAGGAATTAAGGCAGATAGACAGTACAGAAAGACAGCCTCTGATTGGGCCCAGACAAATTACTTGCAAGGTTAATCTTGTGACCTGACAATTACATTAATCAATTAACTTTGTTCATACCAACTATGAAACAAGCTTTACCAACATATATTAATAACTTTTGAACCAGCTGGACGCAGCAGGGGTTCTATGTGTGGAAGGAAACAAGAAAACCTGCAGAAAATCCACCTTGCAAAGACATTTCAAACAACAATTTCACACCATTTACTTTGCGAAATGCAAGTGCGCTATATCCACTGCACCATTCTACCATCAAATCTAATAATATGATATAACTTGGTAGCCGTCCCTCCCCAGTAGGGCCCTGAACACACATACTAATCAGATGTATGTCTGGTTTGTGTGAGAATTTCCATTAACAATAGCACACCAGAGATCCTGTTACTGGGCTGCACTTGTAAACAAATTTTGTCAATAAAAACCAAGAACGCCTTAAGCATTAGAGATAACGACATCTTGCCGGGAAGTATGACTGATCTGCTATAGATTTCCTTGTTTGACTTTGAGTTATAAAATACAATGTACAGTATATATAAAATGATTTGAGGTTCCTTATGTATTACAGCACTGTCGTAAATTAAACCATATACATACAAAAATATAGTGAACTTTAATGAAGTTTCTTGAAAGTAAATTTTTAATAAGAAGAAAATTAGAAGGCCATGCTTTAGTAACAATAAACTTGTCATCAAAAATAGATGTTTTTCCTACGACCAAAAAAATATAGTAATTATATAATACACTAGCTTCAATTTTTCATGCATGCTAAATATTTTCTTCACCTGTTTACAAATTATAAACATGAGATGCAAACAACCCTCAATAGAAAAGATCTGCATCTTATAAACAATGTTAACTCTAGCAGATGATATCTCCCAACTAGACTCTTTATAAATAATGTTAACTCTAGCAGATGTTATCTCCCAACTAGACTCTTTATAAACAATGTTAACTCTAGCAGGTGATATCTACCAACTAGACTCTTTATAAACAATTGTTAACTCTAGCAGGTGAGATCTCCCAACTGGACTCTTTATAACCAATGTTAACTCTAGCAGGTGATATCCCCCAACTAGACTCTTTATATACAATGTTAACTCTAGCAGATGCTATCTCCCAACTAGACTCTTTACCATTCCTCCACATTCTGTCTTTAAAACAGACAGAAAGTAACACTCAATCAGATTTTGTCTCAAAAAAGATATCACCCATTTTTTTTTTACAGCTTGGCAGTGTATGTACAAGTTTTATTATCAGAATTATACAAGGTCATATGCACTCTAATAAGCATTACATTTATACCACAAAATAATACAGAACATGTTTTTCATTTGAAAGTAGAATACCCCCCCCCCCCCCGAAAACCCCCCCAGACAAAACAAAATTTGCCTTTTCACAGTTAATATGAGCTGTGATTTTTTTCTTGTCCTGGGCATACCTACAATTAATATCAGTAGATTAGAAGGCGGGTTATCGAGGCGAGTACCTTGTACTTAAGTTGTAGAAATATGTCATATATTATTTGTATCTTAGGAAGGCAGGACTTTCCTGGCATTTCACTACACTTTTCTTTTAAACTATACAGTTACTAAGCAGATGTTCTTGAATAGTTTATAAAAATGACTGAATTATGCATATCTGTTGATCTATTCAGTAGAGTCTACTGTCATGTACATAAATGTACACATCAAAACACTGTAACAAGCTAATTTCAACATTTTTTTTACCATAACTAAACTACTAAGGTAAACAGGATTTCTAAAATACCATCACTTTCAGCTTTCCTTATACTACTTCATTTACTAGAACATTTCTTAAAAGGTTAGAATGAGGCTTACTTGCCATATTTTGAAGAAATCTGAAATTTATGATCTTATCATAGTTGTGGTCATAGCCAAATACAGTAGAGCCTTTCTATTCAGGTTAATGGTGGCCGGATTAACGAGGCTAAACAGTGGGACAACCAGACTAATGGTGGCCGGATTAACGAGGCTAAACAGTGGCACAACCAGACTAATGGTGGCCGGATTAACGAGGCTAAACAGTGGCACAACCAGACTAATGGTGGCCGGATTAACGTGGATAAACAGTGGGACAACCAGACTAATGGCGGCCGGATTAACGAGGCTAAACATGTACAGTTGCACAACCAGATAAGTGTTGGCTGGAATAACAAGTCTGGATAGACGGACAACCAGATTAATGGTGGCTGGATTAACGAGGCTAAACAGTAGGACAACCAGAGAAGTGTTGGCTGGAATAACAAGTCCGGTTAGACAGACAACCAGACTAATGGTGGCTGGATTAACGAGGCTAAACATGTACAGTGGGACAACCAGAGAAGTGTTGGCTGGAATAACAAGTCTGGATAGACGGACAACCAGACTAATGGTAACTGGATTAAGGAGGCTAAACATGTACAGTTGGACAACCAGAGAAGTGTTGGCTGGAATAACAAGTCTGGATAGACAGACAACCAGACTAATGGTGGCTGGATTAACAAGGCTAAACAGTGGGACAACCAGAAAAGTGTTGGCTGGAATAACAAGTCTGGATAGAGGGACAACCAGACTAATGGTGGCTGGATTAACGAGGCTAAACAGTAGGACAACCAGATAAGTGTTGGCTGGAATAAAAAGGCTGGATAGACAGACAACCAGACTAATGGTGGCTGGATTAACGAGGCTAAACAGTAGGACAACCAGATAAGTGTTGGCTGGAATAACAAGTCTGGATAGACGGACAACCAGACTAATGGTGGCTGGATTAACGAGGCTAAACATGTACAGTTGGACAACCAGATAAGTGTTGGCTGGAATAACAAGTCTGGATAGACAGACAACCAGACTAATGGTGGCTGGATTAACGAGGCTAAACAGTGGGACAACCAAATAAGTGTTGGCTGGAATAACAAGTCTGGATAGACGGACAACCAGAATAATGGTGGCTGGATTAACGAGGCTAAACAGTGGGACAACCAGATAAGTGTTGGCTTGAATAACAAGTCTGGGTAGACGGACAACCAGATTAATGCAGGGAGTATTACTGAGGCTAGACAGTGGGACATCAGATTAATGACTGCTGGATTATCAAAGTTTGACTGTAAAAGCATTACAATTTTTTCATACCGTTTTAATAAATTAACACATGTAAACCTCAATTAGAACTGTAAAAGTAATCAGTGTTATTTCAAATAACATAAAAATTACTGGATTTAGGCGGTGAATTTAGGCCGAGAAGTAAAATATCACAAAGGCTGTGCCTCAAAACATAAATAAAGGCATAGCACTACTTTAACTCCTATTTGCCAGGATATCCTGGTATTTTGTGACCTTTGGAATCTGCCCATGATTTCAATAGTTCATCCTGCTGCGTCAGTTGTTTTTCAGATTTTGTCACTAAAGCTTTGAGATCTTTGATAGTTGCGTCACGTTCCTTCACTGCCAGCTGAAACTTTTCGACCTTGCCGAGCGATTCCTGACAATTTCCACACCCGCCAGCCGTGTTATTCTAAAGGAAACAATTATGAACCATTATATATAATTAGCCATTCAATGATTGTATATACATGTATACTGAACAAAAAAAGAAAATCACAATTAAATTATGCAATCATAGCCTATGATATTTTGGGAATTTTGTACAAAAGTTTATATCAATATGAAGGGACAAGTCTACTCTTTACAATACTGTAGAAGAAAAGTCTGTGTGACGTCACTCGTGTCTTCAGTAGTTACTCAAAGTGGGATACCCGCGAAAAACAAAATGACACTTCAGTACCTGGTGTGGGGCACCTTTTGCACAAATCCCTGCACGGATTCTCCTATGCATTGAATTCATGAGAACATTTATTCGCCTTAAGGTAATGTTGTTCCATTCTTGTGTTAATGCTGTGATCAACTGGGCGCGGTTAGTTGGGGGGTTTTGACGTTTCCTAATACGCCTGTCCAGATCATCCCACAGATGCTCAATGGGAGACATGTCAAGGCTATATGGGGGCTATTCCAGAGGCTGAACGTTGTTTGCCTTGAGAAAAACATGACAGACTCTGGCAACATGCGGTCGAGCATTGTCTTGCTGGAAAATTAGGTTATGATGTCCGAGAAGTGGAAGGACATGTGGTTGGAGGATCTGGTCTCTGTATCGAACGGCATTGAGGTTTTGATCCAGGACCACTAAGGGGGATTTTACTCCATGGGAGATGCCTCACCAAACCAATACAGAAGCCCCACCGAATCTATCGCGTTCAACCATGCATGCGTTGGCGAAATGCTCACCGCGTCTGCGATATACCCTTTTTCTTCCGTCCGAGCGATAAAGATAGAATCTAGACTCGTCGGTGAACATCACACGCCTCCATCGATGCATCCCAAACCTATTCGGGCCATGTCTGCGCATCCAGTCAAGACGCACTTGCTGCCTCCGTGGTGTCAGAGGTGGCCCGACATAAGGTCGCACGCAATGATTCTCTCGGCACGCAAGCGGTTCCTGGCAGTTTGAGGACTAATTGGTCTGCCGTGAGTACCTAAGGTATGCGACGCAGTCTCTACAGCAGTCTTCTGTTGCGCAAGTGCGACAATCGAATCGCCCTGTCTTGTCGTGTGGTTGTTACACGCGGACGACCGCGGGGCATCTCAGTCAATGGGGAAATCAAAATGCCAACGTGGAAAATTAATGTGGCTGAACTTAGAGTATCCGTTGAGATTATTTGTTTGAAAAACTCCGGCTTGGCTTGATCACGCCAGGTGATTTGGACGAAAGAAGCTCACAAAGTCACACAATGACATTGTCACGCTTGGCTGATTTTAGGGTAGATTGTTGAGAAGGGAGATTGTTCTTGATGTAATACCTGACCAAATATTCCATTATTTCCTTACAGCTAAGGTGTAC
Organism: Mizuhopecten yessoensis; assembly: GCF_002113885.1. Taxonomy (NCBI): domain Eukaryota; kingdom Metazoa; phylum Mollusca; class Bivalvia; order Pectinida; family Pectinidae; genus Mizuhopecten; species Mizuhopecten yessoensis. The sequence continues at coordinate 1,454,739 of NW_018408154.1, forward strand.
TGCAGGGGGGAAACTTTGTGCATTTCTTTTTTTGTTCAGTATACATGCAATAATAAACATACAAATGCATTATGTTTGCAAAAAACTCTTCAGTTATTATAAAAAGAAACTATTGACTTCGCTTAATAATAACAAGAGGCCTTAACGGTCACCTGATATATTTATACAGATAGTTCTTTTTGTTTTTAACACAAACAGAAATATTATTCAAAGTGACAAAAAACAATAAAACCACCTTATTCAATATCTAGCATACAGATTTAAGACTAAAAAGTATTTGAAACTAGCACCTCCGATTCTAAACAAGGAAAATGAAGAAATTTTAGCACACTGACTCCTTTGGGCCCCACCCTACAGCTCTTGGGGGTAGGCCTAGCTGGCTCAAAATTTTCAAAGTATCAAACTGTCAACTCAGGGTTATAATTCCAATCAAGTTATTAACATGTAATATTCAAAGTATCATTTGCCATTATAAACCATAATAAATTTCAGTAAATTCAACCCTTTTTGGCCCCACTCATCAGCCCCGGGGGTCAGTCAGGGCTCATATGAGCATACCATCAACCTGCTACCCAATACTGATAATGCTAACCTAAATTGAATTACTTCCAATGGAAATTAAACAAATGTTGGTCCCAAAATGCGATTTCCCTATATAAACTATAGTAAAGTTTACCCCCTCCAAAGGGGTAAACATGAGACCCCAGGGTCAAGAAATTCACAATTTTGGGAAAGCATCGTAAGACCCTTCCATCTATGAAGAGTATTTGATTCTTACATATCTGGGTCTTGAGAAGAAGATTTTTGAAATTTCAGTCAATTTGACCCTTTTTGGCCCCGCCCCTCAGGCCCCTGGGGGCCGGGGCCCAAACCGGCCATCATTTTTTTTTGACCTTTGGCTATCGAAGGTATCTGCAAAATTTCATTGAAATTGGTTCAGGGGTTTTGAATAAGAAGTCGAAAATGTAAATTGTTTAAGAACGCACGACGGACGCACCACAACGCCGGACAAAAGGCGATCGCAATAGGTCACTTGAGACTTTGTCTCAGGTGACCTAAAAAAATTCAAGGGGTAAAAGTTAAGAAATCCTACTCAAAGGGTTAAAAAATGTAGAAGTCCCATCCCAGGTGTTGTGAGTTTGAAAATCCCTCCTCAGGGAGAAACAATAGTAAATATCTCATCCCAGGGGTTATAAGTGTGGATAAACATGTGTAACGGGAGGGGTGTACTTGTGTGCATGCACCCGCTCCACATCGCATAAAAATAAATACTAAATACCACGAGACTATTGTTCAATGACGAGAAGTTAACAAATTTGGAATGATTTGACAGATGTAAAAACCAACCCCGTTACACATGAATACCTGGAAATCCTAACAAAAGCTTGCTATATTGGAAAACCCACCCCAGGAGTAGCTAGTTTGTAAAGCCCATCTCCTGCTGAAAGTGGGGATCCCATCCCTGAGATTACAATTGTGGAAAATCCCACCCCAGGGTTACAAGTGTGGAAATCCCACCCCAGGGTTTCAAGTGTGGAAATCCCACCCCAGGGTTACGAGTGTGGAAATCCCACCCCAGGGTTACAAGTGTGGAAATCCCACCCCAGGGGCTACAAGTGTGTAAATCTCACCCCCAGAGGTAACGAGTATAGAAATCCTAACCAAGGGGCTACAAGTGTGTAAATCTCACCCCCAGGGGTAACAAGTGTAGAAATCCTAAGCAAGGGGCTACAAGTGTGTAAATCTCACCCCCAGTGGTAACAAGTGTAGAAATCCTAACCAAGGGGTTACAAATGTGAAGTAATGGTTGCCATTTAGAAGACTGTCAAGCTATTTGCTGTAAGCATGAAAATTAACCTGCATTGGGTATTTTAGGCTCAATACACAATGCTTGTATTTCTGTATAAAATTACCCCGACTTGTAGTTATAAAGTTTACACATTATCAGACTACCTTCAAAGTTTTGAATGACTTGAGTTTCATCCTCAGGCCATCAGCTTCCTCCTGAAGACGACCAAGCTCTTTCGTCAGCTCCTCCAACTGTTGTTGCCGTTCCCTGCAGGATGGATGAGAAGTGAATTACAGAAGAATGAAATTAAAGAGTTAAGAAACAACCAAAATCAAAATAATGATTTATTTCTTACAAATACTTTTATTTATATCCAATTCAAAAAAGCATGCAAAGACTATTGGGAATTAATGTTGGTTTTTTATTATTCTTTTTTTATTGTTTACATACAATACTCACCATGAGTTGCCTTTTAATGCATCTGCCATTTGCATTTTTAACCGATTTAGCTTTTCATCTCGTATTTTTATTTCTTTATCTTTCTCAGCAATTTCTAATGAGTGTTTTTCTTCCAACTGTTCAAAACAAAAAAAGAAAAAGTTTTAAGTGAAAAGAAGATCCCCTTGAACGGTGCAGAATGAAATAAAAAAGAAAAGGAATTAATGTTTCGAGGGGCCTGTGTTTTAACAAAAATTGAAGTATTGAAATGTGATCTAATTATATATAATGAGGAAGCATAACTATTTTTGCTCTTGTTTAGTAATTTATGATAGAGAAAAACTGCAAAATTAGGAAATAGCAACAATCCTGTCTCAAAATTACGGGAGAGGAGCTAACACCTTGTTTCTAATGACTGACTGTTCCTTGTTGTGTCACCTATAGGCCTGGATACTATAGGGTATGCAGGGTGAACGCATGACACAGATCTAGGAACATGGAGGTCACTCACAACACCACCTGACAAATATATGTTCACAGGACTTTGAGTTAAGCCTATTATAAATGCCAAAACACCATATAGCACCATTAAAGAATATAAAGAACTTGGATGCATGTCCACAAGTAGTACTGTATGCCTAAAAGACTTGAGTAATTCTTAATTCATAAACTTCGATTTTAACAATGTAGGGGTTATCCCCCTTCTTTCCTAGAACTTTAATTAACAACTTAGGGAAAGTACTTCAGTTGTAAATTATGTTGTGTGAATTGCCAAGATGAATCCCTCCCCTTGGGGAAACCGGTTGGCATTGATAATATGTAAAATAAAGCACCACAGAATGTCAGGTTGTGTTGTGATCGCACCTCCATCATCATAAATCCTGTCTCAACTTTCTTGTTTGACCGTCACCAAAAATGTACTTTTCAAACTTTATCTTTTAAATGTCAATGAATATCTAATCATTATTTAATTTGAAAATATTTGTTAAAAAGGGTGACAGGTCAGAATTGTTTTTCCAAATTTATAACATATTTCTCCCATATTTACCAAATATATTAATTGTGTAAAATATTGCTGTATGTATGTATTTATTAACATTCCTTATCTTTATACCATAAAAAATGAATTATCAACATCTTTATTTTCAAGTATATCCTTACAAAAAATGTGACAACAATTTCTGATATTGACACAGAGCCAGAAGGAGCTTTGTGAACAATGCCGAGGATTAAAGGTATTACATCATAGTCTTTCAGCATCATCTTATCAGTTTTCATACATGTAGCTACCCAAAATGTTTTTCTGTGCTTTACATTTTTACATGTTTGTATTGATGTTACAATAACTTTAAACAATCAAACCTCTTTCTTCAATTCCTCCATCTTTTTTACATTTTCCTCACGGATGGCCTTGACCTCTGCTTTGAGTTTTTCGAGTTCCTTCAGTAGGTGATCTCTCTCTGAGCGTGTGGCATCATGTGACGTCCTCTCCTCCAATAGTGCTGCTTTGTGGGACTCCTCCTTAAGAAACAAGGCATGAAGTTGTTATATCATTATCATTACACAACACATGTATTGCATGAATTACAACATTATTTATGTTCAAGGCAACATATAATACAAAGTTTATATTTTTTTCAAACTGACTTTATGCACCTGTCTTACCCCTTTCTCCTGTCTCAGGATCTTGTCCTAAAGACGGACTCTTCTCACATGTCTCAGGATTCTGTCCTAAAGACTGACCCCTCTCACATGTCTCATGATCTTGTCCTAAAGACTGATCCCACTCACATGTCTCATGATCTTGTCCTAAAGACTGATCCCACTCACATGTCTCATGATCTGGTCCTACAGACTGACACTTCTTACACGTCTTGTGATCTTAACCTTAAGACAGACCCCTCTCACATGTCTCAGGATCATATCCTTAAGACTGATCCCTCTCACCTGTCTCAGGATCTTGTCCTAAAGACTGACCCCTCTCCCTTGTCTCAGGATCTGATCCTAAAGATTGACCCCACTCACCTGTCTGAGGATCTGGTCCTTAAGTATGACCCATCTCCCCTGTCTCAAGATCTTGTCCTAAAGTCTGACCCCTGTCCCCTGTCTCAGGATCTTGTCAAAAAGACTTACCCCTTTCCCCTCTCTCATGATCTGATCCTAAAGACTAATCCTTTTCCCCTGTCTCAGGATCTGATTCTAAAGACTGACCCCTCTCCCTTTTCTCTGGATCCTGTCCTTAACACTGACCCCTCTCACATGTCTCAAGATCTTGTCCTAAAGACTGACCCCTCTCACATGTCTCAGGATCTTGTCCTAAAGACTGAGCCTTATCACATGATCTGGTCCAAAAAACTGACCCCTCGCACTTGTCTCAGGATCTTGTCCTAAAATCTGACCATTCTCCCATGTCTCCGGATCCTGTCCTAAAGACTGACCCCTCTCACATCTCTCATGATCTGGTTCTAAAGACTGACCGCCACCCACCTGTCTCAGGATCTTGTCCTAAAGTCTGACCCTTCTCCCCTTTCTCAGGATCCTATCCTAAAGACTGACCCCTCTCACATGTCTCAGGATCCTGTCCTAAAGACTGACCCCTCTCACTTCTCTCATGATCTGGTTCTAAACACTGACCCAACTCATGATCTCACTCACCTTTCTCAGAATCTTGTCCTAAAACTGACCCCTCTCTCTTGTCTCATGATCTTATCCTAAAGACTGACCCCTCTCCCCTGTCTCATGATCTGATCCTAAAGACTGACCCTTCTCCACTGTCTCAGAATCTGATCCTGAAGACTGACCCCACTCACCTGTCTCAGGATCTGATCCTGTAAACTGACCACCTCCACTTCTTTGTTGCGTATTTGTTCCTGTAAGTCGTCCACTAGTTTCTGTAGAGAGCTGATTTGCTTCAGAAGGTCCCGCTCTCTTGCCTGTCAAACAACAAATGTTTTAAGCTGTATATGTTTAACAAATACTTTACAAATTACAGCAGAATGGCTTTCCCCTTTCTCCACCTCTATGTTAGAAGACAAGGAAAACTCAAATGGCTAGATTTGGGTTGGAATGTGAGACATTCAAATTTTTATTAACTAAAAGGCTTCCTGAACTAGGGGTGTGGATTTGATCTGTGTGATTCTTTAGTCTCTATTTGTCACTGTTGTGATTGTTCTGTAAATGACAATGTGTAACAATAGAATAAAGTAAATGCAGATAGAACAAGTAATATATTGGACAGACAGAACTCAGGATTGACAAACATTTAAAGAGTGGCTGAGGGAAAGAAGTTGTTTAAGAAGTGTACACAGCTACCAGATATTGATATTTGCCTAGAGATTTCACCAACTTCATGAAATCTGTGACTTAAGAATCTGCACATAGAATATATATATATTTGAAAAATCAAAGTGTTTATAATACACTTCCACACAGGTGGGTTAAGGCTGTCCCTTCATACATGCTAGATCCTTACAAAGGTGGGTTAAGGCTGTCCCTTCATACATGCTAGATCCTTACAAAGGTGTGTTTCATAATGAGAATTTTAGTAATTTTTACCTTATCTCTCAATCCAACCCTTCGGCGTGCCTTCGGCATGTTTTCCTAGTAGATATGTCTTTTAGAAGTCCTTAAAAGTTAATGTTTAAAGTGTCCTTACAACACCAAACAAGCCCAGAACTGTCCGAACTACAAACTAATATCACACATACTTTTGGCATGGAATTAATTTCAGTTAATTTGTTGGGTATGTGTATTGTTATAATTCTATAGGTAGATTCGTTATTAGTCTCTGAGCTAGTCGTTTGGAGATTAATGTATACATATGGAAGGTAGAACACACTTACACAAGATTTAAATCAAGATAATCTGCTGACTGAAGGTCACTGCCATGAATGTCTGTTACAGCTAAACATTGGCCACACACTTGACACAGTGCGTTTACTGTAAACTCATTACCAACTATAACTTAGTGTCAATTTACGATGTTCATGTTCTGCAATAAATACACACGAGCACTTACACATGACTAAAATCAGGAAAACATCCAGTGCTATGAAAAGGTCAATCAAGGTATTACAATTAATTGCTGTCTCAGACAACTATGTAAATGTACCACAGTGTGTATCCAATAGAGCAATATTGTATGATAAATTTTAAGTGTGCCTTCTCTCTTGCTGTTAATTATAACCATTTGCTCACTAGCTACTCAACTTTAAAAGTCTATATTATACTCTTACTGATGATGTTTTTTTTTACAGAGGATGTATATCTGGTAACAATATCTTGCAAAAAAGGAGGGATGCACATGCCCACTTTAACTCTTTTAACATCGTAGACCATAATGGACTCATCCCCATAAATGCATGGTAGAGTCTACTAAAGTTACCTAGGGGTGAAAGGGTTAATGATCCAGTGGGTTGTAATTATAATGGATAAGCGTTATTTCTTGCAGAAATGAAGTTTTTGGGTAGGTCATAAAAAATGAGGATTCCTTTTCGAATTAATTAGTCCTCTTGAATAGAAAAAAAGGAAAAGTGAAACTAAAGAAAATGTGGTATTTTGTCTGAGGATAAAAAAAACCATGTATTATCTCTGATTAGACCTCTGATTATCAATACATGACATTGTATACTATGTATGCTATGAATATATCCGATTGCTGTATTTTCTACCTAATAATAAGCTGCATGTAACTCGCATTGTAAAAGGTTACTACTGTGGTACAACCTAAAATGACCAAAACTTTATTTTATTTACTTTATTTGATACAATTAAAACCCATGAATATATCGTTTATGTCTACCAGTTATGTTCCCAACTAGTATATTACATTGATGTAAGGCATGCATCTTTATATATATATATGTATGCAGTGTTTCTCCAGAGCAAAAGATCATACATAAATATATTGATCTATTTGAAATTCTAGATACAGAACACTGCTAATACCCCCTCCCCCCTCCCACATGTCAATTTAAAGTTATAATTGTTATTTTTACAGGTAAACATGTCATAATTTTATCAGTCTTATATGTATCCATTTTACCAGTTCTAACAGGTATTTTACAGGTAAATGTGTCATCATTTTATTAACCTTATCTAATCACTTATAGCAGGTATTTTACAGGTATTAAACTGTGTCATCATTTTATTAACCTTATCTAATCACTTAAAACAGGTATTTTACAGGTAAATGTGTCATCATTTTATTAACCTTATCTAATCACTTATAGCAGGTATTTTACAGGTAAATGTGTCATCATTTCATTAACCATACCTAATCACTTAAAACAGGTATTTAACAGGTAAATGTGTCATTATTTTATTAACCTTATCTTACCAGTTAAAACTGGTATTTTACAGTAAATGTGTCATTCTTAACAGGTATTTTACAGACAAGAGGCCCAGAGGGCCTGTATAGCTCACCTGGATATCTGTATTAGATTTTTCATGCCAAGCAATTTTATGTATGGTTATGGGGTGGGGATCTCAACTGTTTCCAAGCTGTGACTTAGAAGCTAGGTCCGTAGGGTTGTGGCCAGACCCCAGGATCAATTCTAATATCATGACTGCATTTGTCTCTTTTTGCCCAGCATTTGTATATATAGTTTTGGGGTGGGGATCTCAACCGTTTCAAAGATATGATCCAGGGGTTAAGTCTCCAAGGGTGGGGCATATCCCAAGGCCATCCTGGAAGCATATGTGCATTCATCTCTTTATAATCAGCAATTGTATATATGGTTATAGGGTGGGGATCTGAACTGTTTCCAAGCTGTGACTAAGAAACTAGGTCCCAAGGGGTTTGGCCAGACCCCAGGGTCTATTCTAATATCATGACTGCATTTGTCTCTTTTTGCCCAGCATTTGTATATATAGTTTTGGGGTTGGGATCTCAACCGTTTCAAAGATATGATCCAGGGGTTAAGTCTCCAAGGGTGGGGCAGATCCCAAGGCCATCCTGGAAGCATATGTGCATTCATCTCTTTATACTCAGCAATTGTATATATGGTTATAGGGTGGGGATCTGAACTGTTTCCAAGCTGTGACTAAGAAACTAGGTCCCAAGGGGTTTGGCCAGACCCCAGGGTCTATTCTAATATCATGACTGCATTCGTTTCTTTATGCCCAGCATTTGTATAGATAGTTTTGGGGTAGGGATCTCAACCATTTTGAAGTTATGGCCCAGGGACTATGTCTCCAAGGGTGGGGCCAGACCCTAGAGCCATCCTGGAAGCAAATGTGCATTCTTCTCTTTATACTCAGCAATTGTATATATGAATATATGGTGGGGATTTCAACCATTTCCAAGTAATAAAACTTTTTTTTTGCCCCACCCCTTAGCCCGGGGGGTCAGCCCCACCATTGGTACAATTTTGAATCCCTGCATCCCATGGATGCTTCCGACCAAATATGATCGATATCCATGGCACAGTTCTACAGAAGAAGTCGTTTATAGCAAAATACCCAAATTGCCCCATTTTGGCCCCCCCCCCCCTTAGCCCCCTGGGGTGTCAGCCCCACCATTTGTACAATTTTGAATCCCTGCCTCCCATGAATGCTTTTTATCAAATATGATTGATATCCAAAGAATAGTTCTACAGAAGAAGTCGTTTATAGCAATATAGCCAAATTGCCCCCTTTTAGCCCCGCCCCTCAGCCCCCTGGGGTGTCAGCCCCACCATTTGTACAATTTTGAATCCCTGCCTCCCATGAATGCTTTTTATCAAATATGATTGAAATCCAAAGAATAGTTCTACAGAAGAAGTCGTTTATAGCAATATAGCCAAATTGCCCCCTTTTAGCCCCGCCCCTCAGCCCCCTGGTGGGTCAGCCCAAACATTTGTACAATTTTGAATCCCCACCACCTAGGGATGCTTCCAGTCAAATATGATTGATATCCAGTGCATAGTTCTACAGAAGAAGTCGTTTGTAGCAATATAGCCAAATTGCCTCTATTTGGCCCCGCCCCTCAGCCCCCTGTGGCCAACCATTTGTACAATTTTTAATTCCCCACCACCTAGGGATGCTTCCAGTCAAATATGATTGATATCCATCACTTGGTTCATGAGAAGAAGTCAATTAAAGCAATATAGCCAAATTGCCCCCTTTTCCCACGACCTAGGGATGCTTCCAGTCAAATTTAGTTTAATTTCAATCAGTGGTTAGGAAGAAGAAGTCATTTAAAGGAATTGTTGACGTACGGACGTACGACGGATGCCACGGTATGGCATAAGCTCATAATCGGTCATCATTTTATTAACCTTATCTAAACCAGTTTAAACAGGTATTTTACAGGTATTGGACTTCAGCGTCATCACTTTATATTAAATGCTTTATCATTTTTATAAGCTGTAATTTTATTTAGTACTATATTTTCTAATTTCAAGCATCTAAATCTGTATATGTTTCTGGGATTTGTGTAGTGCTGGACTATTTTACAAAAACTTTGTACAAACAAGTGCTTTAAACAGTTTCCCCCCCGCCGCCCATTGAAGTTCAACACTGAGTACATTTTGAACCAATTATGGTAGCGTATCAAGATTTAATATATGTAGGTGTGTAATCTAGCTGTCCTGAATAGTGAATTATCATCTTAAAGGCTCAACTTCAAATTCCATTAAATTATTCAAATGAAAGCAATGTTTATGTTTGTTCTTTAAGGCACTCCGAATAAAAGGATCACAACTTAACGGTGAAGTTATAAAGGCTATTAACATATACAGTAAATGACAAATTATTTTCATACAGAGCTGAGGCAGTGGATCTCTACACTAGGGTATCATACTGGTACTGTAATACACCATTCCCTGTTACCTATTAGTAGTATACCGGTACTGTGATACACCACTCCCTGTTACCTATTAATATTATACTGGTACTGTAATACACCACTCCCTGTTACCTATTAGTATTACACCGGTACTGTGATACACCACTCCCTGTTACCTATTAGTATTACACCGGTACTGTGATACACCACTCCCTGTTACCTATTAATATTATGCTGGTACTATAATTCACCTCTCCCTGTTACCTATTAGAATTATACTGGTACTGTAATACACCACTCCCTGGCACCTATTAGTATTATACTGGTACGATAATACACCACTCCCTGTTACCTATTAGTATTATACTGGTACTATAATACACCACTCTCTGTTACCTATTAGAATTATACTGGTACTGTAATACACCACTCGCTGTTACCTATTAGTATTATACCGTACTGTAATATACCACTCCCTGTTACCTATTAGTATTATACTGGTAATGTAATACACCACTCCCTGTTACCTATTAGAATAATACTGGTACTATAATACACCCCTCCCTGTTACCTATTAGTATTATACTGGTAATGTAATACACCACTCCCTGTTACCTATTAGAATAATACTGGTACTATAATACACCCCTCCCTGTTACCTATTAGTATTATACTGGTACTGTAATACACAACTCCCTGTTACCTATTAGAATTATACTGGTACTGTAATACACCACTCGCTGTTACCTATTAGTATTATACCGTACTGTAATACACCACTCCCTGTTACCTATTAGTATTATACTGGCCTCTACATATATACTGATCTCTACATACATACTGGCCTCTACATATATATACATACTGGCCTCTACATATATACTGGCCTCTACATATATATACACACTGGTCTCTACATATATATACATACTGGCCTCTACATATATAAATATACTGGCCTCTACATATATATATACATACTGGCCTCTACATATATATACATATTGGCCTCTACATATATATACATAGTGGCCTCTACATATATACTGGCCTCTACATATATATACACACTGGTCTCTACATATATATACATACTGGCCTCTACATATATATACATACTGGCCTCTACATAGGTACATACTGGCCTCTACATATATATACACACTGGCCTCTACATAGGTACATACTGGCCTCTACATATATATACACACTGGCCTCTACATACGTACTGGCCTCTACATATATATACATACTGGCCTCTACATATATATAGATATTGGAAATAAATATATCATCCTCAAACTATTACAATAGCAATGGTAGACCAGACAGGTCTGTGACCTCTTGAGTTTTTCATTTCAAAGTTAGTACTTGTTACATCTACGGAACAACATGAATATACGTGTATGATGTTCCAACTACCTAGATATGTTATGCAGTGTAGCCACTGATAATTTGTCAATCATTTAGATTTTTTCATTTTAACAAAATTAAGGAATTTCATATCCAGATAAAAAACAAAGGAACAAAAAATGACCAATTAATTGCTGTCTTCTTATTTCTGTATCTTACCTATTTAGTTCTTATTAGTTCTTTTTAGTAAGGCCATTTTTTTTGTTAATTAAAGGGTTTAGGGTTACAAGTTAAAAAGTGACTAGGGTCATAATTTGGGATTATTTTGGTCTTAAATTTTTTGTGAACTCTTTATATCATAGAATACATGTAGGGACCCAAAACACACTTACTTCATAGTAATATATTTTTATCCTAAGCTTGCAGTGCTATCAAACATTTGCCTGATATTTCATTATTTTCAGCACTAAGTACTATAAAACAAATTAATATGCTGGAATTGGATGTTTGAAATATTCAGAAAGATTAAAGTCTTATCTAGCCACTAAAAAAAGTCAGACTATAGATGACATGTATGTGTTACCAACGGTATAATAATATCACCGACATACTACAATATATAAACAAACATAACTGTCTCAAATTAGACCAGGACTGTGTTATTTCAATCTGGAGTTTATAAATTGTTCAACAACTTGACAAACATCCATTAAATGACTCTGCCATACATATATATAAACCCGGTACATAGTTTGTCACCGATGTGGTACCTATATATATATATATACACGACATGGGGGATTTCTCACTGTTGACATTACTGTTGTTTAAACCCACTGCTCAAAGCATTCTAGTCTTGTTAGTTACTTTAATATTGATAAAAATAATTTATGTCAGTTTTATTATGGAAATATTTATTTCATTTAAACAAATTATAAAGAAAAAAACTATCTATGCTTTGTCCTTAAGCTTGTCTCATATAAGTGTTAAGAAGCTATTGATTATGATTATTACTTTAATTTCTACACACTACAATAGTATGGTAATTTTCTTTTAGTTAGCGTGTTAAATGGCAATCACCAGAACAAATTAAAATATCAAGCTGGAAATTGATATTTTCTTTTTCAAATTATTCCATGGACATTTAGGCAGTATGAAGGGATACCTGCATGCCAAAGTATGTATAGATATTGAATGTGAATAAAATATTGATCACGCCATTATTTCCCACTCCGATTGTTAAATCAATCCATTACAGCAATGGACGACCTCGAACATTCAATTATACTGCTGGAGATCAATGAAAAGCAAACCTGACGTCATTAACACATTAATAAATATCTACAAATTCTTGAAATAATTGATTCTACCATTTTGTCAGGAACTACGAGAACAATGATCCATTATTTCACTCTAAGCAGAGGATATTTTTATTAATGACTTGTTAATAATACTGTAAACATATAATATCCTCACAATTTTTAATATTAAATTGATTCTGACAACTATTATGATGTATATATAACATGGGCTAATTGGCCTTCAATCTCGAATCTCGAACAAACGGAACCTCACAGCAATAATATCTGACGGACATACTGGTATAAAATACCTTAATGTACATCGTAAAACTTACATACATTGCACTACAGAAATATCATCTTCTGGTTAGCAGTCTCAATGGATCATATATTTTGAGAAAATTTGTTAATTTGGAAACTTGTTTAATTAATAATGTCCCTGAATAGTAATGCCACATCATACCCTTCAGTATTATATTGTGGAATTAATCTAGCATTGATAAATCTTCTTACTGCTATCAACCAATACAATGGATTAAATACTCTGGCTCTGGTAACCAAACAAATATAATACTGGAGATTAGAATTGTCAAGATCAATAACTTTCTCAAATAATATCATCATTCAAACTATCCGATTTTCTATTCAGATCTATTTTACCAATATAAAGTATTATAAACCAGCTGAGGGTTTATAGTTTGGCATTAATATTCCATTACTTTGTATAATACAGGATAAATGTGGTGCCAGACCTACCCTAACATGATATGTAACAATATTTCAGTGAAACTCATTTGTAACCAAAATCTTATTATGTAATGTGGTGGTAATCGCTCAAGTGGCTTGTATATATATATATATATATATATACAGTGTACCAGTTTACACTGATCCTTTGAATACCATGATGATTAATCATTATATTTTCATCTTGCACAGGCAGAAATGTAAGAGGGCCACTTCGAACTATATTTTCAGTCATCCTCCATATTTTGATAAGGAATTTATATAGCTGTATATATATAAAATAAGTGTTCTATAACAATTATGGTGTATTCACATCCTTATGTGAGGTTAAAAATTGTATGCTGGTGATTTGTAAGTCATTTCATAGGATGTTTGTAAAAAAAAAAGAAAAAAAAATGTCATTGGAGGAGATGTATCATTGAACAGTACATCACTATAACTACAAGATTCAATTTCCTAAAGTCCTTTATGATTTAGTAAATCTTACTTTCTGTTTAAAAATCACAGAGGATAAAAAGCAAACGTGTTAATTTTCCCCAATATACAGGGAGGAGGATCGATACATTATTGGCCTGTGATTCTGTAAATGGGTCATTTTAATTTGGGCAAAATGTGTATTATTTGTTAAACTGATAGTTATATTTGATATTCATACAATATGTAATGTGTATGATTGTAATATTCGTAATATTGTTTGTATGATTATATGATAAATGTAATTGTCTGTGGGGTGTATTTCCACCCGCAACAGCCTGATTCTTGAAGCCAGAAATACATAAAACTTTCTCAATATTAGTCAAATAAAATAAAATAAAATTACCATACCTTTAAATCTTGAATTTCCTTTTTATCCGAGAGCTCCTGTGATTTGGTACTTGAAGCTGAATCAGATTTTCCAGAATCAGATTTGATACTGACACTTGAAGGTTTTGTTTCTTTCTCCCTTGCTGCATTTTTCTCCTTCTGTGGTGGCACAGCCAAGGCACTTCCTGTAATCCCCACCATACCACCCTTTCCATCCCCTGATGAGGATGCGGCATGGAATGAGGATAATTTGGGGATCTCATCCTTTACTGGAGTCTTTAGCAACTGTCTGATAGCACCTAGTTTTCTCACTTTGGTGTTGGACTTTGACATGTTTGGTAATCTAGACAATCTTTCAACCAATCCTTTTATTGAAAGCACTAGTTGTGTTTCTTCTAATCTTTTACATATTCCTTCATATTTGAATGTTCAGTGCTAACCTGAATTTATCCATAACATTTAAGAACAATTGAAGCATTTACAGATGTTTCCTTGAATAAGTATTACATTGTTCCCTCTGTAATATTTGTCTGTTAATCCAAGGCAGATGCACCATCTGTAAAATAAACATGTTCTATTTTAACATATAAATAAATGACACAGTATGTGTGCCCGACATCACAGAAAACTGGATTGTTTACAATGAGTTTCCCAAGTGTCAGTCTTCAGAAGTCCATACCTATTATAAATCATGCCATGATCATGGCCAGTACATATCACTAATTAATAGTAGGTCATACACTGCTTTACACAAAAGGCCTGTGTTTATATTAGCTGCTGTATATGGTGTGGTCAGAACTCATTGAACTCCGCATTAAAGCCATTTTGGTCTCTGTGGAGTATAACATATAGATAGATAGATAGATAGATTTGGTCGGATATGAGTCCGGTCCTGTACATTTAATATTATTCTAGGACTGGTCTAACCGCTTTCTTTACAATGACTAGTGTATTGTGCGTTACGTACATATTACACTATCGGTGATTGAACCGTACCTGAAAATTTCTCCATCGGTACTTCCACGTAATATAAGTCTAAATAACACAAGGATTATCCAATTCGCTACGGGGGTTTGAAAACAAGAGCAGTAGCGGGCTTTCTGACAATGGCCAGATGACAACATGTGTGAAAGGTGACATGTGGTTTCGGCGGCAAATTACAGCACGACAGTCTACACGATCGCTTTCAATAGACATTTTAAGATTTGACAACGTCGAACCACCGGGTCAGTCAATCCTCTCTTCTTTAAACGTATCGGATTTCAAAGTAAATCACATAATTATACTCACGTGCTCTGTTAATTCCCATTTCCCCCAGTAGGAAGGCACTCGAGAATGTGACAGAAGCGTCCTTGTCGACAAGTTTAAGCCGAACACTGTTTTGACACGAGCCAATCGATTGGTTATGCAGACACAACGGGCGACAACTCTCACGATTAGCAGTTGGTTGTCTGCTAGACTTACGCCCGTCCCCTTGACACCTATTCTCAATAAAACTTTTACGTTATGTACAATTTAGACCTAGGCCTTCACTTATTTAAGATGTGTACTATTTAAATATTTAAGAACGCTTAAACCTAATATGAAATACTGGGGCGTGACTCAATCAGCGGGCAATCAACCTATCACGTAAAGTGAGATAGGCGGAGACAGGGCAAGTTTGGCCCCGGGGTAAGTCCGACCACCGCAAATATTTACAACTTTGAGGATCTTACCATTTTAGTTGACTGGGCGGGACTTTCACATGGAAATATGTTGCGAAGAAACCTATTAATTAAATTACTAAGAGGTAAAAAAACCCACCATTAATGCGGATTACCTCACTTCTTTATCGAACGCCAAATAGTTGAAGATAGGTATAACTAATTGAAGATAGATTCAATTCAGTTGAAGATAATTACAATTTATTGAAGATATATTCAATTCAGTTGTACCCATCTTCAATTGAGTTGGACCTAGCTAGGTACAAATACAACATATCCTGAATTGAATTGAATCTATCTTAAATTAGTTATACCTATCTTCAATTCAATTAAATTGAGTATAGGTACAATTAATTGAACATATGTTAATCTATGTATAAAGATATGTTTTATTCGTCATATTTAAACCTCTCTTTAATTGAATTGAACCTATCTTCAATCGAATTGTACCTATCGTCATGAACCTATCTTCAATCGAATTGTACCTATCTTCAATATATGAAAATAGGTGCAACTTTTAGAATACGTTAATTTGGTGTTCCATACTTCTTTCTAGATTTGGGTGGACTTTTTGTAAACTGAATAACTGCTTGTATATCAACGTGTAACACACGAAAAGCTTCGAATGACAGTAGCCTATACATATAAGCCTAGCATTGACTTTCGTATTGATCATAATATACGAATTTATCAAAATATCGATTTGGGACAGGTTCGGCCCATGGTGACCGGGGCAGGTATATTCGCCCCATGCAACACATGGACAGTCATGAAATGTCGGGGAAATATGACATCGCATGCCGTATGCTGATTCCAATGCCGAACTTACCCCAGACAGCATGTCCGAACTTACCCCAGACAGTATGTCCGAACTTACCCCAGACAGCATGTCCGAACTTACCCCAGACAGCATGTCCGAACTTGCCTCAAGGCAGAACACGTTCGCACATCCATTCTTCCGTAGAGAATTGTATGTTATGATTAATTTCTATACGTAATTCATGCTAATTATCATTGTGCAATTTACCACTACTTTGTGTGTCTTTTCAGACCGTGTTCATTGCTGAATAAACATATTTAAAGTAAACGGAACAGAGTCCCATTGATGAACACGGTCGGAATACTGAACTCCGTCATTGCCACATCACCACAATGCCAGCTGTAGCCTGCCCTATCACAGACTGCGACTATGTCACGGATGACCTGGGTGCCACTATCGTCGCGGCACTCATCACGGCTCACTCCGCTGTACACATACCCAAACGAGAACACGCTGCTAAAGTTGAGAAAGTTAAGCGCCCCACGCTCAGTGCCGCAGGATCTAGCGAGGAGTGGGCATATTTCCAGTCTCGGTGGTCGGACTATGTCAGTGCCACGAAAATCACTGGACGCGATAAAGTAATCCAGCTACTAGAATGCTGTGACGAGCCATTACGGAAAGACTTGACACGATCAGCCGGTGGTAGCCTCGCTGACAAAACCATGGATGAGGTGTTAGCTGCAATTAAAAAGCTCGCAGTACGTGAGGAAAACACTATGGTTGCAAGAGTGATGCTACACAATATGCGACAGGATCGTGATGAAACAGTCCGTAGTTACGGTGCTAGACTTAAAGGACAGGCCGGTATATGCAAGTTTGTGATTAAGTGCCCCGGATGTACAGCCGACGTCAATTACACTGATGCTATCATGCGTGACGTACTCACCCGGGGAATTGCCGATCCGGAAATACAACTTGATCTGCTAGGACACAAAAATCAGGACATGAATCTTGAGGACGTATGGCAATTTGTCGAATCAAAGGAAGCCGGTAAACGTTCAGCTTCTAGACTTTCAGATTCTCATCCAGTTGAGGCTGCCAGCAGCTCATACCGGAAAAGCAAGGCTGACAGACCGTCGTCCAAAGACACCTCCAACAAAGCAGAGCAATGTGCATATTGCGGAAAAAAGGACACGGCAAATCTGCCCTTGCTCGCATACGTAAAACAGAGTGTACAGCATATGAACACATATTTGGGCATTGCCATCGCGAACTTCATTTTGAAATTGTATGTAGAAGCAAGGACAAACCCAAAGTGACAGACCGTGATACACTTTCCGGAAGTGCTTTGTTCGACGCATTGTGCTCTGTTCATGATTCTCTACAACATCACCACTGTACAGTTAGTGATTCTGGCATCGAACGCTCAATCTGCATCGACCACCATGTCTATGACGAACTGACGAATTCCTGGGTGAAACAACGCTCCAAGCCTCAACCTTTCGTGAACGTGACGGCTAAAGTCACTGCTGAGGACTACGCCGCCCTAGGCTTCAGACTAACACGAGACACCAGCAACGTCTCAATACAGGCTATGGCTGACACGGGATGTCAGAGTTGCCTCGCTGGCTTGAAAGTAATCCGCCGCCTTGGTCTACGAGAATCAGAACTCATACCTGTAACGATGCAGATGAACACGGCTACATACGGTGGGATCAAAATTCTTGGGACGACCATCCTTCGCTTGATTGGGAAAGACAAGGCAGGAAACACCAAGGAGACCAGACAGATGACATATGTCACAAGCTCAACAAACAAGCTCTTCATGAGTCGTGAAGCCTGCGCTGCATTAGGTATTATCCACGATTCATTTCCAACCGTCGGAGCTCAAGTCCCTTCAGCTAGCATACATGTCGATGCTACTTGCTCCTTACCGGATCACCAAGTCAAAGCATGCGATTGTCCTACACACCAACTGCCACCACCGCCTCCGACAAAACTGCCTTTCCCTGCTACAACGGAAAACGTTGGTCACTTAAAAGGTTACCTTCTTGACCACTACAAATCTAGCACATTCAACACATGTGAACACCAGACTTTACCACTCATGAATGGACCTTCCTTGAAGCTCATGGTGGACTCCAACGCGAAACCTGTCGCTCACCATACACCAGTACCCGTTCCAATCCACTGGCATGGTGCAGTAAAGGCTGGACTAGACCAGGATGTTCGTTTGGGGGTTATTGAACCTGTTCCGGTTGGTGAGCCTGTCACTTGGTGCCATAGAATGGTTATTTGTGCGAAAAAGAATGGTACACCTAGGCGCACTGTTGACTTCCATCCCTTAAATGCACATGCCACTCGCGAGACTCATCACACCCCTTCGCCATTCCACCAAGCCCGGTCTATTCCACATGGAAAGAAGAAGACATTATTTGATGCATGGAACGGTTATCACAGTGTACCCATCTGCAAAGAGGACAGACACTTGACCACGTTTATTGCTCCTTGGGGGAGGTACCGTTACAAAACTGCACCCCAAGGCTACATTGCATCGGGCGACGGATACACCAGGCGCTATGACGAGCTTGTGTTGGACATCCCCAACAAAACCTCTGATGGTTCCAATGGTTTAATAGACTGTCTCCGAAGGACATTTGTTACTTTTGGTATCCCTGATGAACTAGCATCAGATGGTGGACCCGAGTTCACTTCTGCGGCCACACGTCGATTTCTCAGGAACTGGGGCGTTCACCATAGACTGTCATCTATAGCTTTTCCCCATAGTACTGCCGTGCTGAAGTGGGAGTCAAAACAGTGAAGCGTCTGATCACTGGCAACACCAGTCCCAATGGCGCCTTAAACACCGACGCATTCCAACGCGCTATTCTCCAGTATCGTAACACACCTGACAGAGACACAAAACTATCCCCTACTATGTGCGTGTTCGGTCGTCCTATACGAGACTTTATTCCTATACCACCCGGTCGGTACATTCCACACAACACTTGGCTGGAGACTTTAGCAGCTCGCGAGGAGGCTTTACGGAATCGTCACATGCGAGAAAGTGAACGTTGGTCTGAACACACCAAACGCCTCTCACCTCTTGCAGTTGGAGATCATGTACGCATCCAAAATCAAGTTGGTCCTCACCCCCTTAAATGGGACAAGACTGGAATCATTACCGAAGTTCGCCAGTTTGATCAATATGTAGTTCGGGTTGACGGATCTGGCCGTGTTACCTTACGCAACAGGAAATTCCTAAGGAAGTATATCCCAGTCGTTACACCACCAGCGCGCTACACAATTGACAATCAAATTGGACTCTCCCATCGTACGACGTCTCCTACTTCTAACGCCCCAGACACCGTCGTCGGTGAAGAGAGCAACCCTCCCCGTAAGGATACGAGTCCTCCACCATCCACTCCGTTGACTACTAGAACCATACAACGTTCGCCTCGTTCATCATCTGATGTTGATCACCCTTCACCACCATTTGGTATTCGAGACATCTTCAGTCGACGTCATCTAGCGTTTGATTCTCCTGCAACCCCAGTGAGCAAAATCACCACACCCCCGGCAACGATGCCACCTATCTCGACACATACGCCACAAGCAGTAGTTCCGTCCCCTGCACCGATCCGGACTTCTGGTCGTGCCACAAAGAAACCAGCTTGGCATTCAGATTATAAAATGTCCAAATAACAATTGACTTGTTTCTACTTGGAACATTTCCTAAGTGTTATATCTGTTGTGCAACTTTTCACGGAGACTCAGTGCTTAATTTTGTTTATTTTAGGACAATTAGTCGGACATTTCTTAATAATTCTCATATTTCACATCAGTCTTTGTTCCTAGGACTAATACGAGTGACCCTATTACTTACGTGTACCAAAGACTTGGGGGGAGATAGAGGATTGTATGTTATGATTAGTTTCTATACGTAATTCATGCTAATCATCATTGTGCAATTTACCACTACTTTGTGTGTCTTTTCAGACCGTGTTCATTGCTGAATAAACATATTTAAAGTAAACGGAACAGAGTCCAATTTATTCCGAAAGAAAGTTAAATAATTCTGCAAATGCGTTACATGCATTTACAGTTTAAAATGGTGTTCCTTTTGATATTATTTAATGATCAAGACATTGACATTCCCTTCAAAATGGTATATAAATGTATACACACATCAATTTCAACAAATGCCACACTGTCCACAGCGAATGTAAACAAAAATGGTCCAAACGTGCCCCGGTCTCCCCTAGCTCGTATGCTAATATATTCAACAGCCCTCTCCCCCCTTAACATTTAACAATTTAACCGTTAGCTGTTACCAGTGCACGGTTGGACGCGCGCACCAGCGGATCATAGCTTTGAGGAAATAGGCATAGCGACCCGCCATAGCTCTTTGTTCACTGTGAGCCAATATTCAAAGTTTGACCTTCATTATGCAAAACGATAATCAGAATAAGTGATTGAAAGAAAAAATAATTGTTGCTTGACCAAATGAAGTCACTGTGATCTAGTTTTTAGAGCTACATAAAAAGGCATTGTCACAGGGTTCACAAATTAACATATACATGTATTTGTCTATGCCAGGTCCATGAGATCTCCTGTTTCCTTAGTTTGACCTCCAATGTTGAAATTGTTACAGGATTCAGAAATTAAACTACAACCTACTTTATAAAATTAGACGTACATTATTGTTAATGTTATTGAGTTCAGAAATGAGCATAACTGAAGAATCTGACTAAAATGACAATTAATGACGTCGCGTATCACATCTAAATAACGTCGCTTTCCAGAACGTCAGCTAATATGGTATTGAAAAGGACAGCTTGAATAAAAAAATAGTTTTTTATACACTGGCTAATCAGTATATAGAAACACATAGTTCCTGAAATGGGGTCACAAAGTGCTCATATATCGGATATCAATATACCTGTTTGCGATAGACTTATCCCGCGTGTCTGTTCAACATGGGACACGTGCATCTAGGCCTGCATACGCAGAGGTGTGAGAAAACAATAATATACAACATTTGATATAACGCTCTATCTAGCTAACATAAGCCAATCTAAAGCGCTTTACAGTACAAAGATATACAATTAATACAATT
This sequence comes from Mizuhopecten yessoensis, assembly GCF_002113885.1. NCBI lineage: Eukaryota > Metazoa > Mollusca > Bivalvia > Pectinida > Pectinidae > Mizuhopecten > Mizuhopecten yessoensis. The sequence continues at coordinate 1,476,521 of NW_018408154.1, forward strand.
AGCATATACATTTATCAATACAACTTTGAGGAATTCGCAGGAACTGCCTTATCACACGCCAACTACTAGTCCTATGCCACTTGGCTAATATCTCCCTATGTGTGTATGCCTGCGTGTGTGCTGGAGATGTAATGTGTTTTGTTTGTAATGGGACCGTGCTTCCAACGGTATCATTTATAGTGCCACCTCACTTGAATGCTACAGCACAGATACCGCAACATCCACCCCAGACCAATATATACTCCACCCGGGTTGTTGGAGTTGTGTGGGCAGGAGGAAAAACATATCCATACGTACGACGACTTCAGGGATCGAACCTCTGCCGCCCTCGCGAAAGGCCGGAGTGTTAATTACTCGACCAATTCGCCCATTGTATATGGAAGTAAGACCTATTTTATTTAGCATAATGTAATAGGGCATATATTTTGTATTGTAATTAATTATTACTAATATACATATTGTAGGTATTAGGTTTTGTGATACATGTTTGTATTTACATATGTTGTCTGGTGTGAAAGATGGTGTAAGGACCTTTAATGAATCTGCCTGTGTTTGTGACATGAACTTACCTGTGTGTGCGTGTGAGTGAGTGAGTGAGTTGTTATGACACCTGACTAAGGACGGGCCATATGATTGGTCAGGACGGATGCCTCAGCTTACCTGTGTAAAGGCTTTGGCCAACTTTGACACTCTGCTCCTGACCAGCTGAGGTGAACCATACATTTTGTATGTTGAATTTGGGGAGAACTTGTCAAAAAGTCTTTAGCTGGTAAGTTTTTACTTTATTTAATACTCTAATAGCTTTTTGTTCATCTAGTATAATAGAAAATGTAGGGAATATACCATTTTTTTGTAATTCAATTGTGGTTATTTTTTTATTTTTTTTTATCTTTTTCTATCTAAAAGTAATTGATATTTTGTCATTGAACAATTTCAAGGTCAAAGCGAAATTCAGTATTAAAGATAAGTCTTTGTTAATTTAACTTTCTATGAATTTGATACCAATTTGGCGCCTGTCACATCTACTGGTGGATCAACTACACAGCACACATCCTCATCCGTATCATCCTCAGTTTCCAGTCCACTCCTGTCGTCATCATCATCATTATCCGATTTACTTCTATTCCGTTTGATCTTGTCCTTTTTCATCGTTTGTACCGGGTCATTTTCCAGAGCAGTTTCTGTCAGTCCAAGATCACCCACCGGTAACGGTAGGTTACGGTGTAGAGTTCTGGGACGACCACTTCCTGTCTCTGACCTGACTCTGAACACCGGTATTTCTGTACTATTTCTGTACTATGTAGACTGTGTCCTCCCATTTGTCAGCAAGCTTGTGTTTTCCGTCTTGAACAAGCTTCTTGACCAGAACGCGGTCACCACATGCCACAGTAGCTCCTCTTACCCTTCGATCGAATAGTTCTTTCTGCCTTTACTTGGCCTTCTCGGATGTCCTGCTCACCAACTCATAGGACTCCTTTAAACGTGTCCTTAAATCACCCATATACCTAGAATTGCTATGATGTTCCTCTCCTCTGGGAATAACGAAGGCCATTCCACTGGCAACCTGGGTTGTCTTCCAAACATTAGCAGGAATAGGCTGTATTCAGTTTGTTCATTCTTGGTGCAGTTGTAGACATGTACAAGAGGTGCAACATGCTTTTTCCATTCCGACTTCTGTTCAGGTTCTAACGTGCCAAGCATGGCTAGCAAAGTGTGATTGAACCTCTCACACATGCCATTTCCCATCGGATGGTAGGGCGTTGTTCTGGACTTCTTGATCCCAGTAATCTGACACAACTCATGGATTAACTTCTTCACAAAATGTGCTCCCTGATCCGAATGTAGACGGAGGGGAAATCCATAATGCACAAAGAAGTTATTGAACAAGACTTGATCCGCTGTGGTCCGTGCAGTCTGATTGCGGTTGGATATGCTTGTGCGTACCGAGTGAAATGGTCCGTTAACACTAATATGTCTTGATATCCTCCTTTTGATGTTTCCAGGGTTAGATAATCGATGCATACTAGCTACAATGGCTGTGACGTAGTGATATTTACCAACGATGCTCGCTGTGCTGTGGATGTTTTTCTCCTGATACATCTTGGACACTTCTGCAACCAATTTTCAACATCACTGGACATCCCAGGCCACACAAATCTATTCTTTACAAGTGATAGTGCCCGGTCCCTGCCTGGATGACCAACATCATTATGCAATGCCTCTAACACCTGATGTACCATACCTGATGGTAGAAGTCGCTGTTCGATTTTCTCTCCTCCCCGAATGGTTTCTCGGCACAGAATTCCATCTTTCAGCACTGGGTTTTTCAAAATTACGAAGTATGGACAGTTGTGCCGGGCTCATGCCTTGTCGCTGTGGTTTACGGTTCCTCCCTAACGTCACTTATGAATGAACACAACACTATCCTTGAAGTTTCCTCCAATCACGTGAAGACAATTGTTCCATGTCTTGCACATCCTCCTCTAGGGTATCGCCCATGATAACCGCCTCAGCCCTTTCATCACCCTTGATGCTTGCACATATGCCCTTCACTGATTCCCTATCAACCTCCAAGGGTGTCTCCTCTGGTATCCTCGACAGAATGTCGGCATCAGTGTTTTTCCTCCCTTCAGTGTACTTGAGAGTGAAGTCAAATGATGACAGCGCGGCTAGCCACCGGTGTCCTGTGACATCCAGTTTCGCTGTCGTAAGGACATATGTAAGTGGATTGTTGTCAGTTACAACAGTGAAGCGATTTCCGTAAAGGTAATCTGTGAACTTATATGTTATTGCCCACTTCATTGCCAGGAAATCTAATTTATGGGCCGGGTAATTCCGTTCAGCCTTGTTTAACCCTCTGCTAGCATAGCTAATAACCTTCTTCTTTCCCTCCTGTTCCTGATATAAAATGGCTCCAAGTCCCTTGACACTGGCATCTGTGTGTACCTCAAAGGGAAATGAAAAATCTTCGGCAAGAGAACAAAAACAATGATAGGGATATTGTCCCTAAAGAAAAGCGCTTTGACAACGTTTAATATTAAATTAACGTTTCTGTTGAATTTGGTAGACGCTTTTTAGTGGGATATAGGTATTTTGATGAGGATATGCAGTGCACCAATATAGTCGACCTGTTTTTGTATAATCATGAAAAAGATAATTTATATAATACCTGTATATCGAGTTTTTTAGCTTTCCGAAAACAATGTTAATATGTTTTACTCAAGAAAACTTTAAGTTTGGGAGTCATTTTATCGACGTGACATTAAGAATTTCCATGTTAATTTTTATGCAGTCGATCGCGGCCTTATTCTTTCTTTTTCAGCTTTTAAAAAGTTAACTTTAACGTGTAAATCAGTGAGCTGTAGCCCATTTCACTCCACGCTCCCCTCTCTTTATCATGCAACGCAAACCACAGAGTACACATCCAAAAGTTGTATTTATATTAACGTTAAGTTCAATGTTAATTTGTTTTTACTTAATTATAATAATGTCAAAATCGTTATCACACAACATAAGGTAAAAAAACAAAACGTTACAAGTATGCCGTTATTCAGGGTATATTCGAACATTTCTAAACACTTTCTTCAGCTTGGTAAGTATGGATTGTGAAAAGATGCATGCAACACTACCAAGACGTGTTTATATGTGACGTCTCGATGACTAGTACGGTGTGTGACCAGTGAAGCGTATGTACACAAATAGGTAAAATATACACGAGTTGTCCATAAATCGATGTCGATTCGGCTACGCTATAAGCGTATACATGTACAATGTACGATGTCGATTCGGCTACGCTTTAAGCGTATACATGTACAATGTACGATGTCGATTCGGCTACGCTTTAAGCGTATACATGTACGATGTCGATTCGGCTATGCTTTAAGGGTATACATGTACAATGTACGATGTCGATTCGGCTTCGCTTTAAGCGTATATATGTACAATGTACGATGTCGATTCGGCTACGCTGTAAAGGTATACATGTACAATGTACGATGTCGATTCGGCTACGCTGTAAGCTTATACATGTACAATGTACGATGTCGACTCGGCTACGCTTTAAGCGTATACATGTACAATGTACGATGTCGATTCGGCTACGCTGTAAGCGTATACATGCACAATGTACGATGTCGATTCGGCTACGCTTTAAGCGTATACATGTACAATGTACGATGTACTCGTCATTTCGGTACATATATAACAATTCATTGTTCATGCGTTAGCAGCGTAGCCGAATTGACATCGATTTGTGGACAACTCGTACACATTTTACACCTTTGTGTGCTAACGCTTCACTGGTCATTTGTCTGCTGAAGGTAGCAGAGTACATACTATACTAGTCATCGAAACGTCACATACAATGTACAAACGTCACATACAATGTACAAACGTCACATCACATACAATGTACAAACGTCACATACAATGTACAAACGTCACATACACACACGTTTTGGCTGAATGGTTACACAATATCTATACTCGAACATAATTTCTTTGATCGTCAATTGAGGAAACATAGTTAAATAGAAAAGCCGAGCAAACTCTTACTGCAATCTCGCTCTAGATCACTGAATTATGCCAAATTCTGGTTATTCTTACCAATGATCGTCTGTTTTGGAGCGAAGTAATTTCTTTAAGATAGCCTATTGGCATTTTTTTTTTCTGTCAAATTGAATTTACTTCAATAATCTAATCGGCATTTTTGAATAACTAATGTTGTTATTTTGGTGATAACCATTTACATGTACATGCAGTTACAAATGACCTAACTCTTAACTCGTAAATATACTCTTACTTATAAAACAAAAAAAACCCGTTTATTTCGTTTCTTTTGAAATTAAAATTTATTCATTTATACCGCTGGGCATGAAAGAGTCTTATAACTTGCATGCACAGAGTTGGGAGAAAAAATTTCTTTGTATATAGAAGAAAGACCTATTATGATTAACATTACATGACTAGCAAGGAAGTTGGGATATTGTCCCTATAGAAAAACGTGTTGACAACGTTTCACGTTTCAGGTGAATTTTGGAAAGGATTTTTTTTAGCAGGATATAAGTATTCCGATGAGAATAACCTGTGCACCAATATAACCGACCTGTTTTTGTATTATCATGAAAAAGATAATTTATACTTTACCTGTATATCGATTTTCCTTTGCTTTTAAATAACAATGTTTACATGTTTTCCATGACGTTAAGAAATTCCATATAACTTTTTATGCTGTATCTGAACTGTTCGGCCTAAGCATCGATCGCTGCCTTATTCTTTCTTTTCAAACTTTTAAAAAGTTAACTTTAATGTGTAAATCAGTGAGCTGTAGTCCATTTATCTCCACGCTCCCCTCTCTATATTATAAAATGCAAGTCATAAAGTACGCTTTCAAATGTTTTATTTTATATCAACGTAATGTAAATATGTTAAATGTAAATAATGCTTTACTTAGCGCGCTTCATTGAATTTGCCTTTGTCCAGTTGGAATTCATGTTGCCCATGAATGCTAACTGCAAGCAGTTCAGTACTTATATTTACCATTTTTGGAATCTGTTCATCTTATAAAAAAATCAATTACACTAATTATTATTCACTATTTAGTTCAAATAATGTATGTATCGTGTATGCTTGTCCAATGAATAGGACAGCCATCATCCGAGTGGGGTCAAAGTTATCAAACGTTACAATCATGACGTCATAACAAAGATGATGTCAGCAATCGGTCCATGGCATTCATGGCCTACATGAAGGCCAACTGAATTTGGTAGGGTTATATAGTTGCAATGCCATACGATGGTAAATATATTATTATAGTAATGTCGTAATCGTTAACACACACCATAAGGTAAGAAAGCCAACGTCACAAGTATGTCGTCATTCAGGGTATATTCTTCCATTGTAAAATGAGGAAACACGCAAAAAAATTGTTACTGCAATCGTACTCTAGGTCACTAAACTAAGCCGAATTCTGACAATCCTTACCAAGGATCGTCCGTTTTGTAGCGAAGCAATTTCTTTAAAAAAAGCTTATCGGCCTTTTTTTCTGTCCAATAAATTTTACTTCAACAATGTGATCGGCATTTTTGAATACCTAATGTTGTTATTTTGGTGATAACATGTACATGTATTCAAATGTGACCTACCTCACCTACTTAATTCAAAAACATACTCTTATTTATATAACAAAAATACACAAACAACAACTAAAGGAATACGTGTTTATTTTCTTTCAGTTACAGAAACAAAGCTAAACAAATAAAAGGAATGTTACTACATAAACAAGTTAAACAATTTAACGGGGGTTGCTTAAGACAAGCAGGATAGAACGTTAATAAGGTATCTTACTACGATCATTTTTAATACACTAAACATACGTTATTGTTACTATTGATGAAAACTTGTGTAGTTTACTATATACAAAGTAAACACAAGTCCTGTACCATGTATATTTAGATCTCTTGTGTAACTATGGAAATATCCATAGGTAACATGCACAAGTGTTTCTAATTTGTCAGATGTCAATTAAACAATTCTGACGTCATTAACCTGATATCACTATAGGGATGGCACGAGATCTGACTTAGCATGTGAAAAAACAATGCAACAGTAAGCTGTATACTACGATATCAATCATGTTCTCTTGAAATTTCCGTTAAGTGTTACCAGTCACAATTAATTTCGTAACTGGCTTTCTTTTAATATTGAACTTTGTTCATTTTACAACATTTACGAAACAAATTTTATAAAATTGTGTTAATAGTTCTTATTGGCCCGGATGGGGAAAAACTCAAAAAGTCAGGAAGGTGACCTCGTACCTTATCACGCATAATGGAGTCGAATCTTGGCCGTCCTGTTAAAAGGCAGCTGCTCTATACACTCTGCCTCTCGATCACCCGTTTTCAAGTTTATAATCATTTTTAAGATACTCCCTTAGTACTTATATGACGTCAAATGATTAATGAACACTCCAAACTTTCAAATGTTAAAAGACAAAACATGCACACATGCTCCAACATCTAGCTGTGTACTATGATCTACTATTTGTATTGCATATCTAGTGGCTGAATCATATTTCCCGTATCTGTATTAGGCAAGGTATAACCACCATCGATACGACGTGGACGAGTATATTGAATACACGAAAGTATTTCCAATCGTTTTATATGTAATTAACTTTCCTCCGTTATAATTATGTAAATCCTCCAAGAACAAACAAAGACAATATTATAATCATATCACATCATCAGCAAACCTTTTTACTGTATGACTTAAAAGCTGGAGCATTTCAATTGGTTTAAATGTGAACTTGCATTGTGACGCTATGATGCACCGAGATTTCTTCTAGGTAGAAACTAAACTAATGAAATGTTACGTCCTGGCATGTGATGACAGATTTAGTAGATACTCGGTTAATCTCGTGTCTTTACATAGTATCACAGGCAACTATTAAAGATAAGGGAATATCTAGGTATATTATTTTAACACATATAATAGAAAAAAGTACATACAGGCACTATATTGAAACATGTCATGTTCAGTTAGGCTAATCACGCGCACCCGATCAACTGCAATGTCCATGTCCACTGTCTGTGGTATATTATACAATGAAAAGGTTCATCGTAATTAATTAACATATTTATGCCGTTAATAGCTACGACATTTGCAGATGTAAATACACACAAAAAGAGTTTAAAGACACTGGCTGTTTGCAAAGAAAAAGACTTACATGCAAGCAGATCCATAATAACAACAGCAAGTGCGCTATGTAATACATTACTGAGATTAAACACATTCCAGACTAAGGGATATTTAGTAAAGCCATGTTAGTTGTGTGACTACATTTATAGAGGGGAAAAGATGGTGTTTCAGAATGTCGCCACAGAAAGGTAGCAACGTGAACTGTCTATAAAGTTCTTGTTTGATGATTAATAACGCTTGCTGGCAGTGTTTCATTCTTAATGAAGTAAAGAGATGTTTATCATACTGTTTATATTAAACAGATAAATGTTAAAACTAATAAGCTGTAAGTTGGGTGACAAAATGATATTCTAGCTGTATATAGGACTAATGTTACTACCACACACCATCAACATACGAGTTCATTGTATTCATTCCGCTGTGTCCAGACAAGATCAATTGACTGAGACGCGTACATGAAGTGAATATTACGGATCCTGTCCTCGTTCTATTCTTAAGTGATAGCAGATCGGATAATATATACTAGAGATGACTCTTATCTTGTTTCAAGAATTCTATAACCAGTTTACCTCATAAGGTTCTAAAAGATGTTTACATTACAGTTATGGCAGCGAACACTATATTCACTATATAGGAATATTAGCCACGTGCTAATGTATGTCTAAATATGTAATATAGAATAAATAAATAAATTCACTACACATAAAAGACAAAAACTTGAATACTGCTCTTCAGTTTGGGACCCTCATTATATAAATAACATAAATCAATTAGAAAAAGTTCAACGAAGAGCAGTACGATATGTCCTAAACAAATACCATCAACAAGCTCAGTCACAGATATGATACATAACTTGCAATGGCCAACACTACACACACGCATAACAAAAACACGCATTATTCTTCTCTTCAAAATAATAAACCAACAAGTAGCAATACACACTAACAATCTCATCCCGGCAAACACCAGAACACGTCAAGGACACGACCTTAGTTACAGACATATCTACACATCCAAAGGCACATACAGACACTAATTCTTTCCATACACCATACTATAGTGGAACCTCCTAGCAGAATTCAGGACATGCACCACATATAACATAATCGAACATATCCAAAACCTACAACATAACTAACACTCGCTGCTTTTAACCTGTTTATATCCTATAGCAAAAAATAAAAATACAATAAAAAATCACTGTACATAACAACGCACTACAGCACAAGATATAGACGGAGGGATGTACAAAGATTAAGATGCAGATGTAGTCATATGTCTTCAAAAGTTGTGGTCATTAGTTCTCGACACGCTTTGCAACACAGAATACCAGACCAGGACAAGTTAAGTGATCATGTTGCACCGAGATCGATTTTATAATAACTTAACGTAAAACGAACACGGGGTACATTTGAGACATTGATGTCCTACATCATGATTCCTCCCTCACATTTACACTGCTCAAGGTTTGAAATTCTTTTAAAGGTCATTAGGTCAATATATTAATATATATATATAAACACGATTTCATTGAGACAATTATAGCAAGAAGAGCACAATTTCTTCAATCGCATGATTGTCTAAGTAACATTTGTCTTTTGCTGTGCCTCTGTCTTAATCATCTTCGTCACTTTCTTCTTCATCGGTATCCAGATCATTTTCATCTACGAGGTCATCGTCATCAACCACGAGGGCCAGGTTTGGGTTGGAAGCTAGAAATAAACGAGTGAATTATCAACATTATTATTCAGTATAATACAACGAATAACAGAAGAAAAAGGCCAGTTTAATAAGAAAAGAATACTAGATAACAACCGATCGACACCTGATGTCATATTGATATATTTATACCAGGTAGTCTAAATGATATTCGAATGGCATTTTGAGAAGCAAAAACATGTTTTCGTCCATAAAATGAATTTGAGGGGAAATTGCTAATTCATTCGGTATAACTTTATTTCACAATTGTTAGCAAACGTACAAGTACGTATTAGATAAGCTAAATGACGTGAAACAAGTGCATACATGAACATGTATTTCGTAAATTGAGATTAAAAATTAAAAATACAAATAAGTCGATCATTGTAATGTTTCAATCTAATGAGATCAACGATAAGAAGACGAATTGATGACATTATTGTTTTATAAATACCATTCAGCTGGTTGTTTATGCTTGATTTCTAAAGATTTTATATGTGTTTAAGTTTTACCTGTCCCCTTATACAGCATCGGACAGGACGACAAATTGGTAGAATTATCTACCCCTTCTACTCTCCAGTGAATAAGGCGGGCAGTTGGACTTCTTGTGGATGTTATGAATTGTTTGCCATCCGAACAAACCGTGGTCGATACAACCTTGGAACAAATAACAGTCAATGAAACAATTATTTCAACGTTGCAATGAAACATTAAATCAATACTTTGAGATCAGAGACACTTATCTTTTTTATTCTAATGTAAGTAAAATTACAAAGTATAACCCCAAAAAGCGAAATATGGTTCGTTCTATGAAACTGTTACAGGTATTTGTGTATTCAAAAACACAAATCTTTATTCACAATACACATAATTATTCAAAATTCATCCAATAATTCTTTCTGTCGTTAAACATAATATTCGTTAAGCCAGGACCTAAATTACCGTTTGATCTAATCTGTAGCTCGCTATACATTGAAGTGTCGATTTATCCCAAACTCGAATGGCATTTTCCTCTTCATATTCTGCATATGAGAAGATGTAAGGGCCATCCTCTTTCATGAACACTCGCACAGCACTGCGATGTCCCTCCAGACGATTCAGCAGTTCTCCTATAACACAATTTTTCAAATAAAATTAAGCATATGTTCTAATACAGATGAGCCTTCTCAACCCTAACCCTAACAGTGATGTCATAAAAGACAACATCATCAAATTACAAAAACCAAAAGGAAATATTAGATATATTAGCTATTATGAACAATACAAAAAGCAGTATTTTAACAACATTATACAACATTAATATAAATTAAAACCTTCTAGATCTTGATTGGTGTGATCGTCAGACCCAAAAATCATACAGAGCCAAATGAAAAATTGCTGTACAAAGAAAGACTACGGTCGATAACCAACACTTATTAACAAGATAATAAGGTCGTTTTAACAAGATAGCTAAAGGGTTTTAACGAGATATTTAATGCCTTTAACGATTTAGTTTGTTGTTGAAATTGACAACAAAAGGANAGAGAGAGAGAGAGAGAGAGAGAGAGAGAGAGAGAGAGAGAGAAAATGGGGAAAGCAAACAAGACTAATAAAAGTAGACTACGGTTTCACGAACGATAGTACTTAAAACAAGTTTCAAGCAATTTAACATCGTGACATTTCCTAACTGTACCTGTGTTTCTATCCCAAACTCTGAGGATGAAATCATCGTGTACAGTGAGCAGTCTGTTATCGTCCAGTACGTGTATCTCATCAACCGACACGTCCACACCCTTCCTGTTGACGATCTCAAAGTAGTGGTTCTGGTACTCGATGTCCTCACACGTAACAATACCTCTATCTGGTAGATAATAAAATAAACTAATATTATCTCTGAAGTTGTGCTTTTTTGGTTTATCGCGCACTTGTTTATTCTTCATACAAATAAAACCATCGCGGTTTCAATAAACAATATAACACAATGTCAACCAAAATAGGATAAAAGATTCATCCTAAAGTATTAAAGGAACCATCTGATATAATCAAAATACATTTATGTCAAACTTAAAACAGTTCACTTGGAGGAGTAGACCTCCTGGAAAGAGCTAGCTGGAAAGAGGGGCAGATAACGGCAATTCACAAAAAGAGAGACAAGAAAACACCAGGGAACTATAGACTAGTAAGACTCACCAGTGCTAGGAGTAATATCATTAAAAAAAATTATACGAAAAAGAATAATGAAACCCTTGGAGAAAATTAATTTATTAATTAAACATCAATGTGGGTTTGTCAAGCAAGATCAACTGTACTGCAAGTACTGAAAGTCATTGATAACTGGACTGAAATTCTCAGCCAAGGAGGATCAATCCAAACTGTGGAGTTAGATTTGATGAAGGTGTTCGAAACTGTACCACACAAACGCTTAATTGCCAAATTACTTTCATACTGACTATCGCCCGAAATTATACGTTTGATGGAATGTTTCACTTAAAATGGAAAACAAAAAAGGATTAGTTAATGACGAAGTATCGAAATGGATGAATGTTACCAGTGGAATCCCTCAGGGCAGTGTCCTTGACCCGTCATTGTTTGCAATAAACATCAATGGCTTACCAGAAACATTAAAACACCAACATTCCAATTTGCGGATGACACTGAAAATTACAATCACAGCGAAAATATGAACCTCCAGCCCAAATATGGTAAGATAATTGAAGGTTTGAAACTGTGCCGCTTTATTTTCTTGAAGACACCGACGACGGGAGGATCAAAGTCAAATAGGATAACGTTGATAAAGGAAGGGATCTCGGAGTTATCACAGATAACAAACGTAAACTTAATGATCATATACATGAATCGTTAAACAAAGCAAACAGGATTATGGGAACAATGAGAGGAACGTATACATATTTAGACGTATCAACGTTTTGTCTCCTGTATAAAGCGCTCGTGAAAACATGTCTGGGATACGGAGCTTGCATATGAAATCCATACCTGTAAAAGGACATTAATGAAATCGAAAATGTACAAAGGAGAGTCACAAATCAGATACCGGGAATGAAAGACCTAAGTTATCAAGACAGATTAAGGATTCTAAAATTGTCAACTTTAAAACACAGAAGTTTTCGAGGAGATTTGATAAAGGTTTATAATCTTATACATGGATACTATGACACTTAAATAACGGAAGGCTTTTTAAATATAAACGAGAACAACCAAACAAGAGGTCAGAGTCTTCGACTTGAAAAAGGAATGTCTAAGTTGAGAAAGTACTCCTTTAACAGAAGAGTGGTCAACCATTGGAATTTCCTGCCAAATCACGTCGTCACATCACCAACAATAAAAACGGTTGAAGCCCGACTGGATAAGCACTTGGGACAACCAGAATGTTATTTTAATCACGAACTTGACAATAAGGAACTTATTCACTGTCGGGGCGTCAGCCTAGAGGCTGACCATACATATAATATGGATATGAAGGCTTCTGTCTGCGTCCAGTATTATTATATTATATTATTATTATTATGAAATCCGAAATGGAAATGGCAATGCATTACGCTTTACCATTGTGCTTTGACAAAGATTTAAAACATATTTGCATGTTATGGTTGTAGTAATGGTTCTCTGGTTCTCTGATGTGCGACATATCATGCAGAATAGTGCATGTTCACCCCTGTGCAGTATCGGACTCCCCACCGGATATTACAAAACTGTTAAAACCTAACAAAACTTACAACACACCATAGGACAAGTCTTATATCTTACGATATGTAGTAGTTTGGCAATTGTGACTTTCTGACTTTGTTGAGGTGTTTCTTCGGGATGAAAGTCTTCGCAACATATTATGTTTATTAATAATGCGTTTTACCAGCATGACGTTGACATCTGATGCAGCAGATCAGATCGCTGCTTTAGTGTTATAGGTAGTTTGTGCACAGTATCACTAATTGAATATAATTACATGATAGTCAACAATCTTCTGAGTGCCAATGAATTCATTGCGTTTGTCTGCAAGAAAACTTACTTTCTTTTGTACACAAAATGGCGAACGATGTTAATTGGTATTTTTCTGTGGTGGACCCTGGACTTTCAATGTAGGACGTTACAGCGAATACCAATGTCTGTCCATCTTCAGACATAGCCGTTTTCTCTATTGGTATATCGCTGAAATTATACTCGTTGGGCGAAATTGATTTAATACACTGTAAAGTTGATAAATCATACACGAGCCATGGACCCACAGATATACGCCCCGCCAACACAGTCCAGCCTTTGTTCACCTGAAAACACAATAGACTTTCGTTACCACCTTCGTTTTTCCAGAGTGGTATATTCGGGTGCAAAAAGAAAGATATTGAATGTACGGTTACGTACTACGCTCTCTGTCGTGGTAACGCTACGTAGATCTTGATACACGACACATGGTTCAAGCCCTGTTAAGTAAGGCTAATGATTTAACCACTGATCAACATGAATGACCGCTGACTTCTTTACTATCAAAGTATGATATTCCCTGATGTTTATGTCAGTATTGCAAGCGTCATTTATTCAAACAGTCGCATTAATTTTAGTGCAGGATTAAGGTTTCTAAAGGGAAGAATTTCATACGTAAAATATTTCCTCGAATGGACTTTTCTTGTCCTTTTTAACATTGGACGGCCTTCTGATAATTGCTTTCGTCTTTCCGGTTGTAGCGTTGTATATCTTAAACTGCTGTCTTCCTCTAGTGTGAGTAAGGATTTCTGAAAAGTATAATAATTGATATTCAAATGAACAGAAAATCAATAAAATAATCTGTGAGATTTTTACAAATTAAAAACCAGCAACAATATGAAATAATATTGGTTAAAAGCCATTCTTGTACTGTTCTGTTTATAGAAAAAACATTCCTGGTAACAGATACACTACATATGTGCCCGTAAAATATTATGCTCGGCATAGACGGGTTCTGGAATGCTGAAAGTGATCCTGAACGATTTGTTAACAATAAACCCATGTCCTAATTGTTGTTTAAAGAAAATGTGTTTCAGCTTTACTTGATCGTTTATATTGATGGACAAAGTCGCTTTATATTCAAGAGTTTGATAACAATGCTTCGATATGACCTCTTCACATTGTTACTAGTGACATCACTATTGGTTTATTACGTATAATGCATATAAACATTAGTAAACATATGCTACTCTGATACACGCACTCCTTACCTGATCCGTCAGATTTGACCTGAAGATCCACAGTGTAGGCGGAAACATCGCCTTCGAACACTTTGTCCACAGTCATGGTGTCCAGATTGATGGTCTTAATTTTCCTGGAATACGTGACCATTGCTATCTGCTTGTCGTTTAGGATCTTTATCACACCAGGAGGTACATTCTGAGGCAAAAGTGACGGGCAAAACAAATCATTTTAACGACCTCTCTAAAATGATTTTCTGATTTCATCCTAGACATAATGCTTACGCGCAATGCTATTTCACCCCAGTAAATGCATCCTGAAGCAAAATAGAAGAAATAAACCTGGGATTATGACTTTTGGTCTATATGTGCACATGTATGTACATGTTACTAAAATGTCATTAGTCACATTTAATAAGAATTTATGTTGATATATGTTATCAGACATGCTTTTACGATAATATAGTTAGTATGCAAGAGGAATTAGATGTATATATGTCACGAGAATATGCATGTTTGGGAAATCATTATAATCTTTTAGGTATGTTATGGTTGTATGCATATGTATAAGGAAATGAGAGATAGTATGTATGCGTGTTAAGTAATGATTATATCTATATCACGGTAATATGTATGAATAACTGTATGTATGTCATATTATTACGCATGAGTGTCATGTCATGGAAGTTTGTGTATGCAACTGTCAGAGCGTTGAATGAATCTCCTCCTGCGAGTGGACAACCTATTATACGGAAACTGACCCCAGGGACCCAAACCTGGCAGTCATCCATATGCGTGTCATGTGTTGGGAAATAAAAACTTAGGTAAGAAAATACAAAAGGCACACAACAAATCATTTACATAACCTCTCTATAATGATATTCTGATTTCCCACTTGATAGAATGCTAAGCGCCATGATATTTCATTAGAAATCATTACTAATATTGTCCTGAAAACCAGCTTCGTCAAGGTTTTATCATATTTCTAACCGGCACATGTAATTGTGTGTCCACAAAGAGACAAGGCATGTATACATGTATTTCTATTACTATTTTGTTTATGTATCTCACAAACAGACCAGGCATGTATGTACTTCCATTATTAGTTTTTGATGAATGTATTCACGAACAGACCAGGCATGACCAGGCATGTACCTACATCTACTTCTAGTTTTTATGTTTCCGCAAACATACCAGGCATGTACGTACTTCTATTACTAGTTTTTATGTATCGACAAACAGACCAGGCATGTATGTTCTTCAATCACGAGTTTTTTACGCGGTTTATCTTCCTGGTTTATATCCGAGGATACACTTACACTTTTTTGAGTTGTTATTATTAAGAAAAAATGTTTGGTAACTTTTGATGATTTTAACTTGATGAAAGTGTGATATATTAAGAAGTCAGTTTGATATACCTTTTTAAAATTCAATCACATGACAAAACACTAAATTTCTGTGTATGTCTTCTAACTACGTCATTAGAACATTGCCATGTCTGTGCACCAGACTAATGTAACGTACATGCTTGACCAACATAATGCCTGTGGGAAGGGACTGCTCTCACTATTTCAACACCCTCATAACAACAGAACATATCCTTCAATGATAAAGTGTCTTGTGCAGAGTAAGACATACCGGTGTGCCCTCGCGGACAACTTTCTTTGTCAGGATGTCGTAAACCTGTAGACAGACACTCTCAGTCCGGTCCGTCTGTGCCATAACAACAGCATAACGGGGGTTGTTCATGGGGACAAAGTGCCTAGAAAATATATAAGAGAAATCCATTATTTCATTTTAGTTTAACTGACGTGTACAATTTAAAATTACCCTCTATACTTGCATAACACGCTAACCGGACATGGAATTAAGTATAGAGACCACTACCATGACAACAAAAATTCTATTCATTATGTTGTAACAAGACTTTATAAAAACATATTTATTACAACGTCAATTCCGGCTTTGCGTATTGCAGAGTTATCTTCTCTCGTGAGCAGGTATTGATTGTTACGTCATTGGTTTGTGAGAGTAACGTCATCAATTTTTGAGAAAACGACGTAATTTTCTCACACAAACCAATGACGTAACAATCCATACCTGCTCAAAAGAGGAAATAACTCTGCAATACGTGAAGACGGATTAGAAAACCTGTCTGAAGTAAAACATTCGTACGTACGTTTTGCAAATATTTCCTCTAATAAGTAGTAAACGGTCAGGAAAATTTACTATATTTATTGTTTTATTCGCATCTCATAGTCGAATTATACCGACTTTCCAGAGTTGAAACGAAAACATTCAATCATTTAGGAGGGATGCAGATCTAAATTTTATACCCTCGGGTAGAGTTTCTGCTTTCTTCATACCTGCATATGATAAACTCTATCAATCAAACGCCATACTTGCAAACGTTTATGTTGTATATTTATGATTTCAATATAGGGTTACAAGTCCATTGTCATACCGTATCACGTGGCCGAGGACCACACTTTGGTTTTTTGTCTCTTTTTCTTTTCCCTCCAGATCCCAAACTCGAACTGTGGTGTCGTCTGTTGCCGTAACCATGGTTTTCCACCCCCAGGAAATGGCGTCACGTAATGGTACAGGGTGAGGAAGTATACCTGACCGCTGTTCCTTCTTCAGGTTCCAAACAACGACCTCACTCTCGCTAGGAAAGTACAGAAAATTACCGATGCCTGTGATCCTGTAGTTCTGGGCATAGTCCGTTCGGAAACCTTAATTTTCACATAAGATAATAACATGTTGTGAAAATGTTTGTAAATGAGAATAACACTTGATAAAAAATAAATAGAAAATATACGCCATGGTAAACGTGAGCAGCACATACTACATGATTACATCAATCATAAAAGGGCAACAACTTAAAAAACAAAATGCAATATGAAATAAAACTCCACTAAATTATCACACCTGAGAAAAACTGTATTCACAACTTAAAGATATATACAACATTAAGAACTGAAAAAACGTAAGCATACATCATATCTGATAAGATACACGCCATGTGTTCGGAAACATTGTACAAAAACTGTATTTAAAAATAAAAAGCACATGTCACGTATACTAAAACCATATACAAAATTCGCATTAGATCTCAAACACATCGACATGAAATAAGTATATCAAAGCAATACAGAACACTATATTTACAAAAATCATAAGTAAGTTTGATTTTATAAAATTATACATCATGTGTAACATAACAATATACAAAGAATAATAAAAATAAATTAATAAATGAATAAATCACAAATATGTGAATATTTGAAGCGTTTTACCTTTAATTGTTTTGAGCCTGTTCAATGATTTTATATCGTAAATATGCAAGTCGTTGTCCCGAACATTAGATAGAATGAATTGTGTCTCGTCCGGTATAATCACAATGGCGTCTATGGTGAGGTCTGGTTGACCGGAAACCCGTTCGGAACTGAACACCTGTACCCAGTTACTGAGGGTCCGCTTGGGAAAGTTGTACACAGTGAAGAAGTGCTGGTCTGTGTCCGTCAGGACCACGTAGTTCTCAGAGGCTAAGGAATATATAGGAACATATGTTTTTTTTTAATTTATTTAATCGGTGTTTCACTTCATATTACAAAATCAACGTATAAATACATAAACAGAACGTATTATTTACATCTTTAACGCGTGTTTGATAGGAGACAGATCTATATAAACATTGCCTCGGAGTATGTATTGAGTAAAGCAGATGGAAGTTCAGCGTTAAAGACGATTTCACGCCGTTCAGTAAAACATCCATTGAATATGTCACGACTACTTGACCATGTATGTGTTTGTGTATCGTTTGAAGCGTAACGAAGTCGCAATGTTAAGGTTAACGAAGGACTGAGACAGGCGGTAATAGAAAAACAGAAAAACAGGCGGTAATAGAAAAACAGGCGGTAATAGAAAAACAGAAGGAAGAGTAGACCCCTCCTATATACCAGACGTAGCACACACGCCGATCATGATTTCCCAAAGGGCGAAAATTTAAAAGATTTTTTTATTCGGATTTAGTTTTGCTAAATCAATATTAAAACAAAAAGGTACCTCAATGTAAAATGTCAGCATGTAAGCACAAACAATAAACAATGACCTTACCATAAAAATATTGAACCTGGTGACGGAAGTCATATCCAAAAAAGGTATAATCTCAAATTTTCGTTTAGTTTTGGTTTCACAACGAACTCCTATGTAACATATTATCATGCTACCACAACAATTATAAATTGATATATTTATAAATGGCAATTAAATAAAGCCTCCAGAAAAGAGACACAAACATCTTTTGTAACCAAATATCTCCAGGTTTCAGTCTAAAAAGGTGAAAAGTCTAACCCCTTAAAAAAGAAAAGAAAAATAGCACTCAGGCCGGAGGTAAAGCATTTATAAGTTCTCTGTTATCAAACAGGTTAATGCTATAACATCATTCTTACCCGCAATTGCACTTGGCATGCCCAAAGAAAATGCTAGCTGAGATTGCGAAGCTTTCACCGTATTAACGCATTCACCGTTTTCCACATTGTAAACATCAACCGTATCATCACAGAAAGTGGCTAGCAGTGTATTGTTCTTCCCTCCTACCGCTGACTGACCGCCGATATTTTCTATGGAGGAAGCGACCTCACCAGACTCCTGTATTGCGATGTAGTCGTCATCGTAGTCTACTAGGATATACTTGTCATTACACACATAACGGACTTGGGACGGATTTAACTTAATGCCATCATAAGACTTGAGAAGTTTGCCTTCAGTCAAATCCCACGTTTTCACGGAATCTTCATCGTCATCAGAACCTAAAAGAAATATACAAATGATAACATTAGTCGTATTATACATGATATATGATTATCGAATACTGCCCGATTTATAATCACACATTTGCATGTCATAACATAACATAATACGTCCCGTCTTTCGAAGGACGCATTAAAAGGGGTGTTAAGCCCTGATGCAAGGGGAGAGAAATTCAACAATCTCCATAAAAGACCAGTTAAAGATGATAAAACAACTTACATGAAACTGCAACTTTTCCGTCCTGTCTGATATCCACTGAAAGAACAGGACCCTGATGTCCGGTCAAACAATAGATCAGCTGACCCCCCGGTTTTATAAGGACTTCCTGGTCCGGAGCGAGGAATGGCACATTGCATTGTTTACACTGGCCTAGGAGGTCTATGGTGAGCTGAGGTAAACAACGAGTAAAACGTAATGACGATAGCAATACGGTTAAGAACATCTAAAAGTAGACACAGTATGTCTAAAGAATAGCATGCTATGTTGGTCAGGTTATCAGGTTATAACTCCAGTTGATCACGTGTAAGTAGAATAGATGGTGAAGCAAAGCCATCAATGATACTCGAAAGGAAACCTGTCACATTCTATGGTCAGGTAATGATATGTTAACTCCAGTTTGCGGGAACAATGGTGATATTGAGTGAATATACTGTAAAGATTATAAAATAGCGACATAAAATGTACTCTTTGTGATAACCATACCTTTTCTCCTGCCAACCGGTCCATGAGTTGTGGAGCCAATTGTAAGGGGTCGTATAGCAGTGCACCCTGGGACATCTCAAACGCCGCTCCTACAGTCTCAAGGTCACGGTCTTTTGGATATAGTTTCCGGGCAAACGCGAAATCATCAAGGATATGTCTGATTTGATATAGAAAATATGGATATTATAGTTTTTGTATACAAGATCCAGGCGAGAAGACATTGTTGGCCATCATTAAAAAAGAGACGAAATCCTATTATGGATCACGTAAGCCAGAACATATTTATTCACTGAGACTAATATAATCTCTCACCCCCTTGGGGTTGAGATAGGGGAATCTCAACCATTACCATTAGGGTTGAGATTCCCCTATCTTTCCCACAAGGGGGTGAATGATTCTTTTTCTCTTACCCTGTTCCCAATGTGTATCATATACACAATGTAATGATAACGTTACATGTTAAATTCAGGGTTGACGTGACGTTGATGGATTGATAGGGGAATCTCAACCTGAGGGGGAAGATTCTTATGTTGCAAAACACGAGGCTTTGCCGAGTGTTTGGCAACTTAAGAATCTTTCTCCGAGGGTTGAGATTCCCCAATCTTTCCCACAAGGGGGTGAATGATTCTTTTTCTCTTACCCTGTTCCCAATGTGTATCATATACACAATGTAATGATAACGTTAAATGTTAAATTCAGGGTTGACGTGACGTTGATGGATTGTTGACGTGACGTCATTGCATTGTTGAAGTGACTTCATACCATTGTTATGAATAGGGGAATCCACCCGTCTCAACCCTAGGGTGAGACAAGGAAAGCTCACACCGGTAAAAGTGCGGATACACCTGTCCAGGGTAAGAGAAAACTGCGTGAAACATCCATAGACTACTTTAATCAAGGTAAAGTCTTTTTAAACTAAATTTATTGACTTACCGTACTGAAGAAGCCATAACTTTAGCCTGTAAGAATTTAAAATTCAGCAGACATTCGTTCTTTAGTTCCAGAACATCGACCTGTGTCCTATGATAGGGGGCGTTATTCAATCTCCGCAGATTATACGTGTCTCCGTGCATGAGGGGTTGACTTGAAACATGCCGGTCACTCTTACCAGGCTTTTTCTTCTTGTCTACATATGGCTTTTTTCCCCCTTTAAAACAAAATACAATAAATGAAAGTCATTCAATAGCTTATTTCACGAATGAGATAAAAAATAAAATATATGTTACAGTTTCAAAAGGCTTTACGATCTGAAAAACGTGGGCAGAAATAGGAAGTAACTCACCATCTGCCCATTTCCCAGAGAAGAAGTCTGCCAGGCCTTTGTTAATGTTGACGGACACACTTGAGTCACAGTACCTGGCTCGAGCGGCCTCTATAAATTGGCGGTGGTACCAGTACATAACACGAATTCCATCAGAACCTCTCTCCACTACAGAATCAATGAAACAAATGGTGAAGTTAATTTTTGGTTGTAACAGTAAAATAAATGGATTCGATTGGATCCCTTCTCCACTACAGAATCAACGAAATGAGAAAAAATGTAAAGGATATTTTACCAGTAAAGTACAAAGACTTCATCAGAACTTCTCCCAACTACAAAATAAATATGGCAAAACATAGTTAAAGGACAATAATATCGATAGAATATTTCTTTATTCCTGAATTAAGGTGATTAATTAAATTCTTACAGAGTAATAATTAAATCAAAATAGAATGCAAAAAGGTCGTAAAACTAAAAAGATTATCCTTCTAACAATCATTAATTATAAATTATTCTTTTTTTTTACAGTTTCTTAATATGTCTGTGTAAATATATTGACACTTTAAACGTAAAGTAGTCAGCTTGGGTGTATACCCACCTACATACTGCTGTATTTCCGCTTTTAGTCGGACCAGTAGCAGGGGAGGTAACCGTCGGACTGGTGGTACCCAGAACTGGTACACGTCATTGAGTACGTCATCGTCACATGACAAAACGTCCTCGAGCTCTGACTCCGACAGCCCATTCCTAGCTGAAAAAGTAAAACACGTGACAATACACGTGACAATTCTTTTTTAGCCATTCAATACAATTAAAAGTTTTTCTTCAGATCATTTTCTGCTATCTGTTATATTACACATTCAATGGTTTAAATGATTTTTTTCAATTAGGTAAGACCTCGCGAATCCATATGGTGTTTTTCTCTCCATACGGAATGTTTTGCATTTCTTTTCAACTTGAACGAAAAAAAAATGCGGCTAACTGAATACGTACAGGCGGTTGAATAACCGAGGGTCCTCGACACGAATATCTGCCCGTGACTAGTCTCCAGTTTAGAAAACAGGGTATCGATGCTGCTTCTTATCGTCTTTTGTAGAACAGTTTCGCTTTGGTCCCAGTAGGAATTCCACCTGTGAGCACTTTCAAAAGATAGTTTCAGGAATAATGGCAGTGAGCAGTGGTAGACACTTTCGTTGAGTAAGGTCAACTGTGGTGGAGTGAGAGTCCTGTTTCGGGATTTAAGCCATTGCTGTATTATACCCTCAGCATCGATTGGTTTCAGTTCAGGCACAAGCCAAAAGTCCTCTTCGTCTTTGAACATAGCCTATATTTATTGTAAAAATAGCATGACAGTTATCAATGATACATATTACATGTATATTAAAGTCATTATTCTATGTTAAGAGCAATTAACAAGCTATTCCCAGAACATGTTTCTTTTACAGAAACAAGGCAGTGATATTGTTTTATGAGTGAGAGGGTATATATATGTATCTGTTAACTTATATGAGCATGTTCACCTGTCGACCAGCTTTTTTGTTAATAAAGTTAAGTACATGATTTGAGCACTTGATATACTAGATAACAGAGGGTTAGCGACTTTCTTTCGAAAATTGACAACTATGGCGACTTCCTGTGTATTCGGGGATGTCTCGATGTGAGGGATATTAATGGGTGAGTAATCTTTGTTTACAATGGTCGTCTCGGTCTAATAGTTATCTAATTTTGATTAGCTCGTTGATGTGATGTTTTAAACATGTAATGTCAGCTTAAAGTACCTTTAAGTTCGAAAAACAAACTTGCAAATAATACATCCATGTGTATTATAGCCATATAATAGAATACGACATGAAATGATGTATTTCATATAATTGAATATTGAATAATATGTCCAAGCATCAGTGCATCCTCGAAGTTCAGGGGTTACGCTCATTTTCGTTCTCTGCACCCCTGGAATTTGTAATGGCAAAATTGAATGCACGAAGATAGCTGTTTGATTAGTTTTAGGTAAAAAAAAACCTGACCAATCGCTAGGCTGATACCACCTGTCCTTTGAGGATTACAAAGGAGAGACGCCCGACTTCAAAGCCTGTCAATTTTTACCGTTACGTGACCGCAAGATTCTTTTGATATACATCTAAAGATCGAACAAGTCTTCTCGTCGCGTCCACAAGGTGCTACACATTGAGCCTTCAATTTTGCAATTACATATTCCAGGGGTGTAGAGACCGAAAGTGAGCGTAACCCCTGGATATCGCGGATGGCATCAGTGAGGAATGAGGGCTTAACTAATGATAATTCGCAACGATGGTCCTTTAACAATCTATAACAGAAGCCTATAAAGACGATACTATACGTTAACACATATATACTCGTAAACTAATAATTGTCCTCAACTGATTTTAATAATCTTCACACTTTGAAATGACCAGAACGAAAGTCATCTTCTCTTTTTTTTACAGACTATTCACCTTCAGCTTTGGAAAGCATTCGAACTCCTCGTCCTCGAGTGTTGATACTATGAGTTTGACGTGTGTGTCAAGCGTCCTTGGTAACCAGAAGAGACTCCGAGCGTTGTGGGAGATGTCAATCTGGTCTAATGAATCCAGAAGGATAACAAGAGGTTGCGCAGGTTTGGCAAAACTCAGTACATATTCCAGTTCCTTATCCAATTCCTGTAGGCTCTGTTATCACAATTAATCAGCAATCTTGTTTAATCTTTGTTCAAAGGAAATAATGTTTAATCCAGTAAACAGTTCACAACAACATTACCGAGATTCCTGTGACATGATTCAAAGAATAATTAGGATAATAATTTTATCAGGCATGTCAGTAAACTTTATATGAAAACCAGGTCCTGCTTTTTTTCGACATTTTACTTTTTGAAATATACAGCGAAACGAATATGTTTAGCGTAACTATGATAGTATAATAAGGCCTTAGGTACCATCAGTAACGACGTTTAATGTCTGTTACCGTGTTGTCTAGTCTCTCTAACCATGTGTGGACAAGAAGGGCTCTATATACACTAACGATTCTGACACTTGAAAAAACACACAAGTTTGGTTGTACCCCCATTACAGATTTGTCGAAGTGACTACGTCACATAATGTTAACTACTTCTATATAACTTATCGCTAATATTACTAATATTAATTACCATTTCCGAGCGTTGCTCAGGCAACATTCTTGTCTACTCTACATATGTCTACATAATTATATTCTAGGAGAACACATAACACACAACATCTTTTTCTTTTTATCTGAAACACAGTATCGTTTATATCATGCAATACGTTTATTGAACTACCTTAAGTCGTTTAATAAGAACTTTATACACAAAGTATGTCAATGCCAATGGCCTTACCTCTGGATTCTGTGATTCTTGTTTGTAGATTGCCTTTATCTGACAGATGACGGAGGGGAGGAGGCCACTGATATTTGAGCTGTCAGGTGTCGTCCCAATAAACCTATCAAAGACAAACATCAGATATTGTGATAACAGTTAATGTAAATGTAAACTTTATCTATTAACAATCATCAAGTGGATGAGTGGACAGGATTTATCTTGGCTGGTGTCTTTGATGAAGCTTATCGTATCGGAACACCTGATCTTACTTTCCTTGTAACTTTTTCAAGGGAATCCATTCAAAAGATTCCATTTGTACATATTGTGCCCTTAGTTTATTGATTTTGAATTCGAATTATGGTTTTGTTGATACTTTGGTATTCTCTTACCTTGGAACATTTGTTGCACTTTTTCAAGGGTATCCATGTAAATCTTCCTTTTGTTCATATATTACCCTCGCTTTTATCGACGCGAAGTTGAATTAAGATTTTATTGACACCTCGGTCTTACTCCCTTGGTCACCCATCCCTCTTTGAATAGTTTATTGATATTTGACACGTCTTTATCTTACTTTGGACTTTGAATATTTTTTACACAGCTTTGGAGAACAGACTTGATAATATGTATGCATCTATATATCCACGCTTCATGATATAAAGTTTTATAAATCTCTCACCTAAAGTTGTTGTAATATTTATAAACTAGCTAGAAATGTGGTGGTCTTGAGAAGACGGGGGTGAACACTGCATAGGAGCTTTATACGTCCAGTAGTGTAAATTTGTCCTCATTCGTATTAACACGTTGTTAGGAAAAATAATCGCTCTATTAACCGTGTAAAAACAAATACATTCCGACTTTGTCTTAACTGATGATGAGCGTGTAGGACATTAATGTAGGTAACATCAATTAACTATTCTGTAAATGATCATCCTATCAACGTTTAAATGTACTGGTGCTATATTGGAGGTGCGTTCTTTATCAACAAACTGCTTTTTGATTATTGATTCCAGTGCTAAAATACGAAAGTGCTACTAGTATCAGCCGTAGCCGTGTATAATGTATACGTTTAATGACCTTAGACGTAATCTGTTCACACTCAGCATGCATAAACTGCATATTTACGAGTTAGTGGCCGGTGCCTATCCTAAAGTTTTTGATATTCGTTCCCCTTTCTTGAGAATTGGAGCGGAGCAGAACTATATATGATCAATATAATTTGGATAATTTCGTTCAGAGTTATTCAGTTATAAAATATCAAAGTTGTCTACTCCTGTAATTATTCTATTAGGTAGGATGATGTGGATAAAATATGGCATACTACCAGCAGTAATGCATTACGCCAGATATACATGATCTTCGTTCATCTACTTTTTAGGAAATAGAACATTATTAAGTGTCAAGACCATAGCGTTAAATACAAGAATCAAAGTCGCAATTACAATAACTGGAATCGCAGAGATATTATGTTGGGAGGACATCACCAACCCCCACAGTATATCCGGATGTGCAACAGGTACAAACGGAAAGGTAAACGTATCCAGCACAACCCGCAGTTATTATAGCAATGTTTGTAAACACGATTTAAATAAGTTTACCTGAGCACGACTGCAGGCTGTGTGTCTGGCATCCACGACCGGACGTTTCGGGCTGTCATGGCCATCAAGGAGGTCTTTCCACATCCAGAGGCCCCGTGTATAATAAGCGGCTTCGTGGTCGTAGATTTGATGTACGTCTCTATTTTCTTCAAAAATATAATAACAGCTCAACTGTCAGCGTGTTAGAAATACATATGATTTTTCTGCAATGGAATCCTTGTAGATTAATAAGAAACAAATTATGGCATGTTTTCTTTTAGTCTACAATCATATACGGTGCTAGTTTAAGAAGAGACACAAGCTTGGATCTTGTACAATAAACACAAACAAATATTTAAGAGCACCTTCCTATATCAATATATAGCCCACAGAAGATATGCAGAATTTCAATAATAATTGTCCATATGAATTTGTTTTCTTTACGTAACCTTTACAACATAGACAAATATCAGTAGAATTGATCGTGTCCACTGCTGCTTACTTCTAGGGACGCCTGCCTTCCACAGAAGTTCTCACACTTTTGCTGACAGAATCGTATGTGTTGGCAACATTCCAGCATGAGGGGATCGGTCAGTTCCTTGGCTGACCGCTGTTTTATCCCAAGGTCAATTAACCGGACCATCTCCTTGAAAAAAATCCCCGTCATAGTTTCAAGGTATGTCTGGTGTTCAGCAGAATCGGGGTCAATGCCTGCATAGGTAGCAATACGATAGATATTTTAAAATTTGTAATCATGAAAATAGCAAAGGGAATTTTAAGGCCGTACTTGAAAATGAATCAAATGATAACATTTGTTAGCCTTTTTCGTTAAACAGGTAAAGAGGTACGTACGCGGTCTAAAATATCACGCCTTTGCATTTTTTGTTATCGAAATGAAGGAATAACCCTCGTATATATTTTGTACCGTAGTAGGTAAATCTTTATTCGCTTAAGATGATTTTTTGTTCCAAAAACATTTTTTTTTATTTGGGAAAATTTAATAAATATTTTATTTTAATGCATAGATCTACATAGGATTTGGGTAATAGGCAAAGTCTATTATAGCCCTCTTCTTAAATGATAAACAATGCACACCTATCATATTGATACTAAATATTGCATTGATTGTTAAATATTTATCGTATATTTAACTGCTGACACAATGGGTATAGACGGTGGTTACCTACCTTTGTCAGTCCACTGGACGATGGTCTGGTGTATATTTTCGGCTGGGAGGTGAGATTTCATCTTTGTTTCCTCAAGGGTATGGAGCAGCCTACGGGATTCCTGCCAGTACTTCTCCTCTCCACCGCAGTCTAAAAACATAACCAATGCTGTTTATGTATTTCCTGTTGTATTAAGTTACTCTTGATTTAAAATGAAACAAATGTACAAATGATTTGTTCATTTATTAAATTGCACGTCTCCTTTAACCCCAGTGTGTTGTATATGTAACGTTTGTATTCTTCTTTATTCATGATATGTTCTGTACTCTATTAAGAGGAGAATTTCTCTGCCACGTTATACTCTATTTTTTATTTTATCCGTAGGTGTTGTTCTGTATTTGGGACTATTTTCCCTCAGCGTGTTTAACTTTGTTTTAGACTATCTTTCCAAAACAGTTGTAAGTACTAATATTGTTGTTTTGTATTTGTGACTTTACATGTAAGCGTCTTGAATTTTTTTTCGACCATTTCACTTCAATGCTATTATCTGATAAGGGACTGATTTTCCTTTGCATATTTTACTCTATTCTGGTTGATCTCTCCTGAAGGACTGTGTTGTACTGAGTTTGAGACAAAAGTTATTTCCTTAGTCATTTTTCTTTATTGTTTTTGACCGTATTTTTCGAACTGTTTTGGGGTTATTTCTTTTCCTCAACGTGTTTTAATACGTCTAGAATAGTATTTCCCCCACGTAGTGTACTGTATTGTGGGACCATAATTACTTTTCATATGCTGATTGTTAACCTCTCCTTCTTAGATAGTTGTACTGTATTTTGGTATTTAGGACTATCTAAATTTAATGTTTGTACTGGTGTCTGGACTATACTTCGTTATCGACTTGAAATATATTTGGAATCATGTCTTCTAGTGTCTTGAGCTTATTGGTACTTTATCTTCTGGATTGATCTGTATTATATTTGGGAATATATCACCTAGGACGTTTTAATATACGGTATGCCTATCTATCTAACCCCTTAGTGTTTTGTATTAAGTATTAGGCTCATGTGATATATCTATCCCTTTCATAGTTATATGATAGGCAGATCTTACTTCCTGTACGTATTATTTTACTGCAAGTTTTGTAATTTGCTTACAAGAATACTATGTATACATGATGAATTTATACTTGACTGGATGTTTTCACGGTGTTTTATGTTTTACGTAATGATCATCCGAGCTATCTGTATTCCTGTTAGAGCTCTATGGTGTATTACAATTTCTTGTATTTATCTGACAACACTTACTAAATACCATACAAGGTAACTACATACGTGTTATATACTTGCCTATATAATTTCTGAGTGTTTCGTGCTCGTTAAGGTCGATGTTCTCAATGCCATCGATTTTTCTCCAAAACCACAGGCAGCTTGAATCAGGACTGGTCACGTCGAGCATGCCTTTCTGGATCTCTTTCTCCGTAACTGCACACACAAATAAAACTAGTCAACAATGTACAGCATAGAACATCACTTTTGTTGAAGCAATTACCGCTATTCTATGCGTATTTGAAGATTATAATACACATTTAATAACACTATCCACACAATAGTTTATATCAGAATACATGTAGCTTGGCAGTTTCTTATCAAACCTTTGTTCGTGGGCATCACGAGCCCGACCGGCTGTGTATTACATTCTTGTGAAACTAACTACAGTGAGAGAGCCTGCTATCAAGCAGTGTAATACAATGTTCCGTATTTCACACCGTGATAATAAAAGATACAAGGCATCAATCTTGCAGCCAGACCGCCATTTTACGCTATGATACCGTTGCTTCATTATCTTGTCCTCGAAATCAGTTTGCCCACTATTATTTATTGGTCGGTCAGGATTTTTCGAAAGCAACCTGAACATTGATACGAGCTAAAAATGAGAAATATTGTACAGAAAATATCAAATATGCAGTAATAAATATGTAGCAGAAGAGATACCTCACATGTGTGTTAATTTGACGTCTCAGTTTGCAATTGTTTTTTTTATGCTAAAACTAAACAGACATGTTAGTACTCGATAGTTTCCTTGGAGAGCCTTGCTCGGTCTTACCTTTTCACCGTTTGGTTGTGATAGATAACCCATTAGAGACGAGTGTTTTCTTCAGATTATTTAGGTACTGATAAAAATGAGTTACAATGAAGAAACGTAGCATTTCTATACCGCTTCCCAGTGGAGCCTGGCTCTGTTATTCCAATATAGGATGGGAACTGTTACTAACTACTGACGTAATATTACTTTATCGTAGCTTGGCACGAGCCAGCTCCTTAATTACAGGGTGTGAGAGGATTGCATCTGTTAAAAACCAAATATTTGTATGCCACTTCTATATAAAGCCTTGGGTTCATCCACAGTATGATGGAGATGCTACTAACTAGAGACATAGTGTTTTATTGGTTATTTGCTTCTGGGGCTTGACTTGAGCAACCTCTTCCAGATGTAGGATAGGATTGGATTGGTTATTTACTTAGATGGAAATGCTTTTCTGACACCTTATTGCAAAGCATAGCTTTAGCCGACTCTTTCATCGTATGATTAAAAGGGTTTGCTCACCATGACGTACTATTGCTCTGCCGCCTCTTAAGGGAGCTTGATTCGGGCTGGTTCTTGAAGTGATTTAGAAAGGGTTACTTACTAGAGACGTAGTACTTTTCTGCCTGTTCTTTAGAGAGGTTGGCTCGAGCTGACACTTCCAGCGCGTCTTTTATTATGTACTCATCATCGTTCCATTCATCCTTGGCCGTTTTCTGTAGCGCTGTATCACTGCTCAATCGGTTAGGTATGTATTTGCTGATTGGTTGTAACACATATTCGGGGGGCACAGCATTATCATCACAGAGATACCACCTGTTAGGTTAGAGACATAATGTACAAGCATCTGCACATCTATTTATACAACGGATATAATAACATTAACATACCCGTAGGACGAACTTAGTTCGTTTATAAAACACTTTCGAATACAATAATAATACATAATTTGCATTTTTGACATAATTTTTTGCAATATAGTGAATTTAGAATACCGGTACAATAAATGCAGTTTATAAATATAACTCCTTAATGCCCGCCAACCTTCAACCACCCACCCACCCAAACTGTAAAATGTGTTATATTACTCTGATATTAATTCTTATGACTTAGAGCATAAAAGTTATTCCGAATAAGTCGATCGTTTTTTTGGAAAATCTAGATGCATTCCGAAAGTGTACTAAAGGCAGACCTTTGATAGCATGAGTTTGCAGAAATAAGGAGGAAAATCTGCTTATTTGCATAGATAGTATTCACTAACAATAACGAGTTTTAAATTGGCAAAAGAAGAATTCGAACTACACCTACGGGTTTGACAATTATTATATAATACACGACTCTCACCGGGTGGTTTTAACTTTATTTCAACACGTCGATAAAAAGTGTTCCTACTCTCGCCGTTTACACCTTTGATCTATTTGAATTAACTGCTGGTTCTAACCTACCTACTGTTACGTCGATAACGGTATACGGTTTTACATTGCACTTATATTCACCCTTTATAACGATTTTCCTTTCATCAATGAGTCCGTAGTTTCCCCACAAATGAATATTAATTAACATGCATACAACCATGACGTTTTAGTGGTTCCTGTAGAAGGCTGTGAGGGGGTATAAGATTATACCAATGCACTATAGAATGCATATAGCGCTGTTTAAAAATAAGGTATGACAACCACACGTAAGAACCTAAGGTAATATATTCATAGTATTTATATAAGTTTGACTGTTTCCTTCTTCTAATTATATGTAGTGTAGTTATGGTGTAATTGTAACAACCTGTATGAAAATAATCTTTAGAAATTTCACTTTCTTTCACGATTACTGAAAATTCTTTGTCAAAAAATTCTAGTCCTTGGCATTTGCATATGATTTAATTCATAAGATTCCTCAGAATATAATGGACATGTGAGAAATAATTCGATAATAGCATTGCTGTTCAAACCTGAAATAAAACAAAACTTACTTGGTGAGTTGAGCTTTGACTTCTTCTTTTTCTACTCCTTCCAAGAGGATCTGGAACTCGTTCACGGGTATGGTGCGCGGGGGGCTACGGTATCCGTACTTATTGGCGAGTAGGGACTGTAAATATATAACATGTATGTCAGAGGGCATTTATCAAACATCTTAACAGAGAAAGGGAACATAATTTTCGATCATCATAAAAAACATCTCACTTTAAAATACTGTTAATTATATTTTCATTAATAGCTATTTACTGACTGTCGTTCAAACGCTAACTACTGCGAGGATTTCAGAAAATTGCTTGCATAACTTTATTTCATATTCATTCCTTTATATTTATAATAATAAACATCTCTATAATAATCCCTTGTATGACGTATAAATGCCATAGTACGTGAGGCACATAGCTACCTGTACGCTTGAGAGAGAGAGAGAGAGAGAGAGAGAGAGAGAGAGAGAGAGAGAGAGAGAGAGAGGTGGGGGTCGGAGGGAGCGGCGCTCCCCAGTACTCTGCCAGGGCCCTCCAATTGACCCGCTTTTGAATGATCCATAACGAGCACGGGCTAGCTAATCCTCCCCTATCCATTAAACCACTGTATGACTACATGAATAACATATTCAAATGGTAACCTACAATAATGCTAAATAATTCAAAACACTAGCCAAATAGCGCTCTTCATTGAAATCGCCGTTTCCAGTTGAATTTTTACAAACTATGTATGCTTATTAAATGCAGTCCAGATTAATATAGATGATAGTATAAATGACACTACTCACAATGAAGTTGGGTCCGGTGGAGAGTTGCTGACACAGCTTTAGTTCGGTCATACACAGATCAAAGGTTGTGTGGTCGTCGGACGCATCTTCACGGATTCCCCATCTCATGTCAACCACCTGAAACTCGTATCCTTGGCTTTGGCAGTACGAACGCAATTTGGGGTACGCCTCCGTCATCCACGTGTTTCTCTCGTGCTTGGTGTCTGTTCATTAATAATATGGCAGCTTTAACACAAGCTGCGTTGTCTTGGCCGAATGTTTTCAAATGATTAACTTTCAACTGTTTCAATTACCAAACTAAATGTAACAAAACATTTCCAACTAGGGTTCTAACAACAAAATCAACTGTGAAACTTTTGACGTATTGAACAATTAATTACATGTCACAAAAATTATAGTTTTTCATAAATAAATATATATACTCACAGCACGGCGAATATTAAGATATTACGACAGTTTGATATAAAACTATTTCTATCGAGAGTATTTTTTTCATGAACAACAAAACGGCCACAGAAGGTTATAAATAGAATACACACACATTCAGATTGATCGCCAACATACAATATACAAAGATCTGTGGAAAAAGACACCAAAGTCAAATGAAAAGACTTTCTCATCCGTGACTGTTTGATCTTAGAAGCAACTATTGCACATAAGCAGGATAATTTAGGTATTAATCAACACTGATGACACTCTCACGTTGTCATATCACAACAGGAACCAGTCCTTCCAATAACAAAACTTTATCCATTAATTCACATGCAATATAAATCTTTACCAAACAAACTAATGATTACATAACATTTTGTTACATAACACTACAGTACATCTCACATTTTATCATAAATGTTAAACGAACCATGTTAACTACACCTTAAGGATGTACTCTTCTGAGGTTTCAATCACCTTCACGTCTCGTTTTGATCTCGTTTAAGTCTTTTGTTGTTGTAATATTTAACGAAGCGTGGTCAATTTTAATAGCAACCAGGCATCTGGAAAATGTTTCAACCATCAAGATGTCTGCTGTTTGTAAAGAATTTTAAAAAATAACCAATTTCGCGGCCATTTTGAAAATGAGTGTTTTTGAGTATTTCTTGCGCTTCACGAAAAGCAAAATTTCACCTTTTTAACCCTGGTCTGATCAAATTAATCGTCACTGTGGAAGCATTTTTAATTGTAGCAAGTTCATTATTGCTGTACAACTTTATAATGTTCCATATAATGAAAAAGATGCAACAAAACGGAAAACTATATATATATATATATTTACATATCTAGTGTAACTGAAGAACGATTGATTGTTGACCCCGAAATGGTAAAACATAACACAAATGATAATGGGACAAAAAAAAGAAGCACACGGACACCCCATTTTAATGGCTGTTTTTGAAAGAGAAACCTATTTTCTTTTGATCCGCTAAATATTTAAAAAAGTTTTATAGCAGAACTCTTTATATCAAGCATTAAATCTGCAAAAAAAGTAAAAAAAATAGTATTTTGTCATTAAAAATAAGTGGTTGGATTAACTTAAACTGCTTTTCTGAGTTAAAAAAAAAATAAGTAAAAGAAATTTTACTTTATTGATATAAAAGAAAATACTATTTTTGTCAATTCTGCAATTATTCATACGTATCTGATGACACACTTGGAAGATATTGTATGAATTTGTCCTGCAAATGGTTAAAACAGCAAAACATATAAGCCTTCTTGCATTTTCTGCCATGCCATTAACTCCCTTTTCCAAAAATGCATGTGAGAAAAAAGTTAAATAAAGGACATTTTTGACTTCTCAGAGGTGCACATCATTAATAAATTAAATTATAAACTAAATCAAAGAAGAACAAACACTTCAAAACATAGCTAGCCCAAAAGTGATCCACTTGTGCTATTTTAGGCGACATTCTACCTTTTCTCCGGGTTGGATAAAGTATTGTAATGGATGACTACATCAAGAAACAATGATTGACACTGGTTTAAGGAGTTTACCTTTTACGTTTTGTTTTGTCAACACTGTCCTTATGTGTTACATTTTATTTACTTAGCCATGTAAACACGTATACACTTACCGGTGAACGTACTACTAGTAAATATCCTGACGATTTTGCTGGTAGACGGGACCTCAATGCTTACATCACCAGTGAGTATAGGGCTAGATGATGTCCTGGTCAGATTTACACTAGGAACGGTTTTCTTCCCCGTCATTTTCATCAGAGTTTTACTCACACCCCGCTGAAACTTCAGCTTACTTTTCGACTTCGTTAACGGTGCTTTGATTTTAGTACCCGTCAACCCAGATGATGTTGCCTCTCCCGTTTTGTTGTTTGTAGTATTTTGGGAGTCGGGTTTTGGCGAGTCATCGTTTGGAAATGTTTTGGAATCGGATTTGGTCCAGTTATTGTCTGGATTTGTTTTGGAGTTAGTCGGTGTATTATTTTTCTGTGGTGACGTTGATGACCTATTTGCACGAACTCTGCAATATATGACAAACAAAGTTGGATAATTTGGATAGAAAGAATAACATTTTCGATTTATGAATCAGCAAGTAAATTATATGACCGTGGTTACGTTGATCACTCATAAATAAGAGTTAGTTTTAAATAAATAGAAAATGTTAGTTTTAAAGGGTCACTTCTTAAACTAACTGTATCGAATACTATACGACACAGTTAGATAATCCACAGGAATTGATTAAGTCCTCTTTCAGTGGCATACCTGTACAATGTATAGGACAATATCTCAGAAGTATGTTTTGGTTTAGTATTGTTAAAAGTCCTATCGACTGCTATGGTCATTTAAGGACGGCATCCCCTGTGTGCAAGATGCATGCGTGAAGTGTATGCTCGTGTGTTTTGGGAGGCTGCGATATGTTCGTGTTTGTCTCCTTGTGATAGCACGGAACTGATGCCGACTTTATAGCGCTACCCCAGAGGTATGCTTGTGAAGGGCTATTCATTGTAAAACAAATTTAACAACGGGAAATTGGACATGTCCCCTGACGGTAAACAGAGGGAAAGTACGAACAATCTTGCCATGTTCTCAAAAATTAAACATGGAGAAAATTGACGACTTTTACAGAAAGTTATACAGTGGAGAACTGTTCATGAGCAGTAAAATACCCATCAGTGTCATGTCAGTGAAATTGCAATGAAATATGTTCAAATCGTGGAATTAACGGCATTGTGGGATTAATTTAGTTAATAAGGAAAACGACAAAAAAAAGTGTTCGAGATTCAAAAAGGTTATAAACATAGCTGCTGACTCACTCAAAAAAGATATAAACATAGCAACTGACTCGCTAAAAAAAGTTGTTTAAACTCAAAAGCTCAAACTATGTATACGCAGGTAATTATTTTACACCACTAGGTGGTTGAATCTGTTGGTAGACAATGCTTACAATGCTTTCGTTTACATTTCAAAAAGCTACCATTGCAAATAAATGTCACACTAACATTCTCAACTTTTTCTATAAATTAACCGTTAATTCTAAATACATGGTTTAAATTAACAAATAACAGCAAGATAGATTTGTACACACATTTAATAAATATCCTTCCGTACATACATATCAGAAAACATCAATAATCATGCACAAGTATAATTGTATACAGAAATACATCAAGTACATAAAAAACACATCATATTGGCATTTTGGGGCGAACTCAGCCTATAGACTTTTTATTGTTGATACTATTCTTCAACTCATTTGGCAGCTGGGATTTGTAGCTGTGGAGACAAAGTCCTGTTTGCTACAACTAGCGACTGATTGCTTCTGTTGTTCAGATCTGCAGACTTTGCTGCAATACTGAGTTGAGTGCGAGTATACTATTCGTAGTAGTACAAACTTTGTTGTTACCAAGACTACTCCTATGTGTACCTTGCTATACCAAACCGGATGAAGAATAGCATCTTACGTGGTATAATTAAATTTAAAATGTTTCCTTTTGCGGACTGGCTGTAACTCTTTGGTTACATTGCTCCGGCTCGGTATTGGGGTAGGACATATATAGTAATGGCTAAAACTGTTATATCTAATTATAGATGTTATGTAATATTATTACATATTTACAATTTTTTTTTTGACGGGGTATTTTTTATATTAGGCATTAGTTATTAAATTTCTATTGAAAACAGGCCAAACTTCGGTGTATTATGATAGTAATACATGGTTATTATTAGATTGGCGCTTACAAACTACGACTATCTGTGTTTTCTTCACATGAAGTTCTAATTTCCATATATCACAGTATTTCTGAATAACGTTAAGAGCATTTTGCAAACCTTCAGCAGAATCAGAAAGACATTTTTTATCGTCACCGTATAACATGACGAAAATAATCCATAACAATATTCAGTTTAGTCTGCAATTTGTCTTTCAATTGTTCTAAGGGGAGTGGTCTATTGATTCTAAAAATATCTTCCGAAATATTAAGGTAGTTAGAGAATAAAAGAGAGGAAATATTATCGACTTGCTTTATACCTGCTGAATGTGGCACATTGTACCTCTGTTTTGTTTTTGTTTTATGCATAGTTTCGTATCTTTTCTGCGCATGCTAGGAAAAACTTAAACTTCCTATTGCGATTGAGTCAAATCGGTGCAGTAATAGGCCTAGTCTTTGTTCGCTGTTGTATTTTATTCATTTTTCACTAATTGCGTAGGGTGTATATTGCATCAGCGACGTGCATAAGGGGTATTGGCAAAGTACATATATCTATATTTAGCGATGTCATGTAAGAAACTGCTTTTAACATGCCCTATTGACCTCCCTGGTTTATTGTCGCATTCTCTGTCGTTTCTTAAAATCGATACTGATAACAAATGACAATCTATCATAGAACTTATCTGAAATCCCTACATCGACCACCTTCAGTTTGGATTTAACTCAGAAGATAGATAGGGAAGGGTTTACGTTACTCCCCGTGGCCAAGCGGATTATATGGATCCTGTCTTTCATTTACATTGTCAATAATAATTGTATTGAGAGATGTAGACATTAAGTTTACAGTGTATTTATATTCAGACCGGTAGCACTGGGAAAAATGAGTTGATTTCAGATTTTCTTTTAGCATTTATGCTTTCAGCATTCATCTTCAGATGCTTAACAATAACTACTTAGTTACAAGGACAATGCGTTCTGATGTTGAAATATATTAGAGCGTGTAAAATAACTCTAACACCTGTAACATGTAATAAGTGTTAACTTCCGCTTATCAGATAACTGTTATATCCAAATGATTTTATGTGCGTTATAGCGATAAAAGATTACATTCTTGTCATATACATACAGTACATGATTATTGTTTTGCTGTGTTAAGTGCACGGGTAAACTTTTCAGACTACAATGGTACCAATCCGAACATAACGTTGATGTTTAAACAATTGTTCGATATTTTAAATATTTCAAATATAATGTGAAATTTGTTTCAAAGTACAATGTACATGACGTTTAATTCGGTTGTGTAAATTGAACAGTCAACAATAATCACCACACTTCTAGAGCTTGGATTTTATTGACACTCAAAAACTGTTTAAAGTGGACATGCAAAGACAGCTGATATAAACTGTACATATCGTTCATCAGTCTGAATTATATCTTATATTATACAAGTTTAGTGGACTATTTCACAAAACCCCTAAAGGCCTTATTGGTCACCTGAGTTATAAGTTAGGTAGCTTTCAGTGTTGAGATACGTACATGAAGTGGAAGTAATAAACATGTAAACAAAGAAAAATGTATTACTAGTCATGTCTTCAAAGAAAAATACGCTAAGAAATATTAAAATGAATTAATTTGGTACTGAATAGGAAATAATAAATTGTCATGTAGCCTTTCTTTCCCTTTTGGTCCCTGGGAAGCTGTTCAGTCCCTTACTCTCTGTAACCATCTGCTGTTTGGACCCTGTTTGTAAGGTCCAGGAACTTTGTCAATTACCCTATCAGTGATAAGTATTTTTTCAGATTAGCTGTTTTTCTCTCTCAAAAGTATGAGATTAGGACCAAGTGTACTTTTTAATTATATTTGGTTACTTGCTTTGGATACTTAATA
This sequence comes from Mizuhopecten yessoensis, assembly GCF_002113885.1. Lineage (NCBI taxonomy): Eukaryota > Metazoa > Mollusca > Bivalvia > Pectinida > Pectinidae > Mizuhopecten > Mizuhopecten yessoensis. Next base: position 1,514,808 of record NW_018408154.1, read on the forward strand.
TTACCTACATATCTCAGTAGCATCCACACCAGTGTTAAGGTGTTCTATTGTAGGTTCTATATCAACTAAACCTGGATGATAAATCCTGCTTTAGTAAAAAAAAAAACATTATTTAGAATATATTTACTTTGATATTTGTTCATCCATTTGACAATAAAATAAACATTTTCTGATTTGCATTAAAATTTCAATTTGATTTGGATTTGAAAAATTAGAAAATAATTAAATATCAGTAAAATTAGGCGTCACGAATGACAGGTAACTGTATTTTGCTCTGATTTTCAAGATATTTTCTGTTGATTGTCAATTGTTTTGTTTTTTTTGTAATTATTAACTGTTAAACACCACACTTTCTATTAGATATATACAATTTTTACTTAACAATGATACAACAATAAGGATAAGTTTTGTTGTATCACTAAATATATCAGTTTTATGTAAAATTTCTAATAATTTGTTTCGATACAAAATTATTACAAAATGAAATGTCATATTAGCATCACAACCACTACAAAATGGATACAAAATATTCTTAATTTTGAAATGTTCATGCAAAATCTAAATATCTTATGTGGAATCTTGTATAACAGTATCAGATTTCAGCTACAATCCCTTCCACAGAACAGTAAACCACATGTGAAAACACATGTGAAATACAGGTGAACACTGCCAATACTACCCAGAAACAGAATATAATTCTTCTAACCATATTCTTCTCCCTATGTTTTTATAAAAGTGGAGGATTCGAAAACAAACAAGTATGATGTCCCCCGGTTCTGTGTATTATATATAGTATCCTCAGCGATGGAAGACATTCAGGTATAACTACGTAGATAAAATTGATAACTATCTAAATAAACGACATTTCGTGTTCTTAAGACGTCACCATATGTATTTCAGCTTGTGGACATGACAAGGTTGTCTATTCAATCTCTAATAATACTCGTCTCCTTCTTTTGTTTCGGTAGACGCTATTAATGTAATTAACAGTTTTCAATACTGTCTGTGAAGCTATACTTTATGGAACGGTTCAGGGTTCGGTCAGGCGTAGGTTTTCACTTAGGATTTTAAATCTGTAAATACATGAATATTTACTCCGGCTATTTAACACAACCTTCCTCTATACCGTACCACTCAATCGATATATCTATCAATTTAGCAGCCTAAACATTCACCTAAACTATCATATAGATATATCTTCCGTAACGTTTCTTTCATGTAGCGCTAAAGTGGACATTTATAACCTTGAGGACAGACTATTTTGATTAACATTGGAATGTTGTTTCGAAAAACTGCACGTATACACCATACTACAGGAACCCTTTATGTCAGGAATTCCCCGTAATGATATGTCTCGTCTGTACGATGGCCGATAGAGGCCGCCATATCTTAGACCTGATATGTATATGACTTAAACATGTCCATTTAATTTGTTTTATATATACATGTACAATGTACACATCTTATATCTAATATGTATAAGACTTGAACATGTCCATTGTTTTAAAATTGATGCATGTACAATGTACACATCCTATATCTAATATGTATATGACTTGAACATGTCCATTTTTGAATTGATACATGTACAATGTACACTTTTATATTTTTATTTTTTATTTATGCATGTACATGTATCATACCTCATACCGATTAATATTCCTTTCGTGATAAGGTCCAGTGAAAAACAAAGGTGAAGTAAAGCAGACGCCTTCTAGTTTATCTGTAGTGTTTGTTATAAACCGGTCTATTTCAGACTACAAATCGAGTGTATATAGCTGCTTCATTAGAATTGGTAAGAAATATTAAAACTTTACAAAAGAGTTGTAATATTACGCCAACTGCTCACATATCTCAGATATTGATTGCATGATTTATGAGAGCTTGCACAGTAAGAAGGACCAATGTGGCCTGGGCAAGGTGTGTGTGTTTAAACATTTTATATTTCATGTACTAAAATGAAGTTATTTATTTCTAAGTGAAAAAATAGCAAGGTACCAAATACTTAAGAAAATGTAGTACGTAATGTAGTTGTGTCCGTTGCATTGTACACGTTCATTTTTTTTTATGTTTTTATATTTTATACATTGTATTATGAAATATACATTTGTTTCATTCTGGTGAAATAATCTGTTTTGTCATTTTTGATTTGACGTCAACAAAAAAAAAATGAATGCATTTTATTCACACGTGTAACTCATAATGGTTTTAAGTATTAATATAACTCGTCCTTGATATTCTGATACTCTAAGCTTTTTCGCTGTAACTTTAAAGTGCTGAAGTACATCAAATATTTGGTCGACAGATTGCATGCGTTTTTTGAAATCAGATAAACGGTTTACGATGTAAATGTCCCGTGTTGACTTTATATAGGAGGGAACCACAACCAGCCAGTCAAGTGGTTCGTCGAATTTCTTTTGTATGTTGAATTGGTAAGGCAGCTGAATACACATGTTATGACAGTTATAACTGAACCACAGAACATAACCTCCTGAATAATGTCAAAACAGGACATTTGCCTTGTTATGAAGTCAACATATGATATATACCTACTATATCTCGCAAACAAAGTACGTAAACCTTCTGTTTGAAGTCAACACAGGATATACCTCCTATATAAAGTCAACAAAATAAATAAACCTTCTGTATGAAGTCAACACAGGATATACCTCCTATATAACGTCAACAAAGTACATAAACCTTCTGTGTGAAGTCAACACAGGATATATACCACCTACATAACGTCAATGAAGGATATATTCCTTCTGAATGAAGTCAACACAGGACATATACCTTCGATATAAAGTCAGTACAGGATATATATACGTCCTATATAAATCTGCACAGAGGCATTTACCTTCTGAATGAAGCTGTCTTAAATCATGCTATCTTTTTGTGATAGACCGGTTGGTATTCTTAACAAAAGCTACGGATAAATAAGAAGGCGTCTGCTTTACCTCACCTTTGTTTCGGACTCGTTCTTGTCACGAAATAAATGCTTATCGGTATAAGGTATGAGCTATGTTCATGTACAAGTCATATACATACTAGATATAGGATGTGTACATGTTCAAATAGAAATAAAATTATATGTACAAGTCATATAAGATATAAGATGCGTTCATGTACAAATTAAAATAAAGTGCATGTACAAGTCATATGCATACTCTATTAGATATAAGATATGACGGCTGTTATCGGCCATCGTACGTCTGTCGCCATTTCGACTAACAGCAGGAATCAATTTGAAAGTGCAGAGACCTAACAATACTGGAGATAAACATGTACTGTCATGTTTATACACATATACAATGACATTTTTATACACAATCATAAACATGCACTGTCAGGTGTATACACTGCAGTTATGTTATGACATTTTGTACACGCACTCGTTCAAATATACACTGTCATATTTATGCAATTATATAGTATGACATTTCATATGCATACGTGTACATGTATTATGAACTGCCGTGTTAATAGGTACAATCGATAATAATATCGTTTTCTGTCTATACTCGTACAAATATACACTGTCATATTTATATGATTGTATAATCCGTCAATTTGTATACATACAATATGTAACTATACAGGTATTGCCATGTACTTATGTGATTACAATGTATGTTCTTATGTAATTACAATGTACTCGCCTTTACTAGGTTTACCTTTTATACTTATGTAATGATATACATGAGATGAATTTATCCTAGTCTATACCTATACTATATGCATGTCACACTGTATATGTTGTTGTATGTTTATATACTTATTTAACACAGGATCAGTACTCGGACAGTTACACCATTGTTGTATGTTTATATACTTATTTATCACGGGATCAGTACTCAGACAGTAACATCATTGTTGTATGTTTATATACTTATTTAACACAGGATCAGTACTCGGACAGTAACACCATTGTTGTATGTTTATATACTTATTTATCACGGGATCAGTACTCAGACAGTAACATCATTGTTGTATGTTTATATACTTATTTATCACGGGATCAGTACTCGGACAGTAACATTATTGTTGTATGTTTATATACGTATTTATCACGGGATCAGAACTCAGGCAGAAATATCATTGTTGTATGTTATATACGTATTTAACTCCGGATCAGTACTCGGACAGTATCATTATTGTTGTATGTTTATATAGTTATTTATCACGGGATCAGTACACAGACAGTAACATCATTGTTTTATGTTATATACTTATTTAACTCCGGATCAGTACTCGGACAGGAACATCATTGTTGTATGTTATATACGTATTTAACTCCGGATCAGTACTCGGACAGTTACACCATTGTTGTATGTTATATACTTATTTAACACGGGATCAGTACTCGGACAGTAACATCATTGTTTAACACCAGCATTCCTTGATCTGTATAACACGATCACTCTAATTTATGTATCTGTGCCCAACACTAATTAGGAGATGGTTTTACATAAGCTCTAAGCTTGTTACCAAATCATTTTGCATAGTTTTGATATATTTTACTACTTTATTCTTCATAAATACTGTTGAAACTAAACTAACAATACTTACATAATGCTATTTTGTATACTTGTGTGTACAATAATATAACCTGATGTTTTGTATACTAGTACATAGACATACATGGGATACATGGTGTGTACATTCTTACGTTAACATAGTTTATAATTATGGTGTATGTTATACTCGAAACACAAGTGTCATAACACACATACCTATTATCCCCTGTCCCTTTAGGGGGCGCTGTCTTGCTCCTTCCGGACCCCATCTTGGTGTCTTTTGTACGTCACATGTGAGGTTTCAGAAACCAGTCCGTCATGGCGACATTCTGTATGGGATCCACCCTTAATATCACTAACTCATACGTAACCGCAGTATATATCGATACACGACAGATTGATCACCACAGTTCTTTAAATAGCACGCCTTTGTGCGTACAGCAGAATTGTCTTTTGTTGTATCGACAAAGAATACACCGGTGCATGTTGACAGATAGGTATCTTGCCCATTCCCAACTTAAACACATTTTTTTTACGAAAAATGACGCGTTAAGCTTTATAGAAATGTTTTTTTTGTTATGCTTGCGTTATCCAGTTCGTGTAATTTACCAGTAACGGATCTTTAAGTAAACACCTGGGTCAGAAATAAACAATAAAATATCTATCTAATTAAAATAATCTGCATTTCTTAAAAGAAATTTGAAGTTACGTATTGTATTTGCAAATAGTCGTACGACTCAGATATACGGTGGTACATTATGGAATGCATTTCGAAGTACCCTTCTCATACACAACTTTACACCGATGGTTCCAAAGAAGGTGAAAAAGTGGCCGCAGCCTGCTGTTCTGCTAATTCTTGCACTTTAGTTCGACTACCAGACGGCGCCTCCATCTTTTCTGCCGAAGCATGCGCCATTGGTTTGGCGGTCGATCATATTTATGAACACCATATTAAAAAGGCAATCATTTGTTCAGACTCTCTATCTATCTTTCAAAGTTTACAGTTACGAGATCCTAAAAGCACACTCGCACAAAACCTTGGCTTCGCGTATCTCGCATCTTAAAGAAAATCTAAATTTACTTTACTATGGATTCCTAGCCATGTCAGAACTAAAGGCAACGAATTTATTGACAGAGTAGCAAAAATACGTTAAATCTTCAACAAACAAATATCAAACTACCATATACTGATTTTTAAGCAATTATTCGCACAGCCTTTCAAAATGAATGGCAGCAACGCTGGTCTTTCAAGCCCAGCAACAGACTTTTTTTTAAGTAGAACCGAAACTTAAAACATGTGTCCCAAGTCAGAAAGTTCGTAGAGAGGAAGTTGTCCTCGCTCGGCTCCGTACTGGGCACACTTATCCTACTCATTTGTACCTTTTAAAACGAAAAGATCCACCTACATGCCACGCATGTGACACTCCATTTACAACGGAACAATTTTTAAATCGAATGTTCCGATTTTAAACACATTCGTTATAATTACTTTCGAGTCCCGGATATGAAAACTCTTTTTATATAGTTCCGTGGACTTGAAGGCATTTTTTAACTATTTTAAATAGATCGGTGTATTCTTTATACTCTTGATGTCTTTTAACCCACATTACAACATTTTTAAATATTAACTTTTATTTGATTTTATCTTCGCTACTAAAATGTTTGCTTAAAAATAAATAAATAAATCACCATGGCCCTAAATGACCACAGTTGTCGATTTGCCGTTCAACTCAAATAAACAAACAAAGAAGTATATTTAGGACATGCAAAATATTTGTTTCTACATTTATTACTTAGATTGCTCGACATATTGTTTTGAACGCGCGAAATATTATCTCAATCGCTCGACATAACTTTTCGAGAGCTCGACATCTGTTCTCGAACGTTCGACTTATTATCTCGAGCACTTGACTTATTATTGTGAGCGCTTGACATATTTTTCGAGTGCTATACCCAGACTTTATATGGTGGTACATTGAGGATAAGCACAATATTGTTTTCCCCATTAACTATCTCGAGCACTCGACATAACTTCTCTTGCGCTCGACTTATTATCTCGAGCACTCGACATATCATCTCGAGCACTCGACATATCATCTCAATCGTTCTACATATCATCTCGATCGTTCTACATAGCCTCTCGAGCGCTAGACATATTAATTGATCGCTCAACATATCTTCTCAATCGTTTTACATAACTTCTCGAGCGCTCGACATCACTTCTCGCAAAACAACTTATCTACATTGTGCATAGCAAGTTAGAAATGTACGTATGAATAACAGTACCTAAAACACGTACATTATACATGTTCTCCCGTCCAAGATACATTAAACCATACATATTAATATTCAATAATCCATATGGGGTAATATAATTGTTATATGTAATACATTTGGGTGTTTTTATAAAATAACTGAAATTAAGTCTGATGTCTTGATAAAATATAATTGAGTCTTTGCCTAAAATGTTGATGTCATAGTACAATGACGTCACAATAGGACATCTTTTAACAACACTGAACTCTTGGCCTGACAGAATATCAGTGTTTCCACTGTCACAGCGAATGTGTTATGTTATCCTCTTCTCTCACAACCCCTTAACGTTCTTTAGATGAATAAAATGATGTGTTTAATGTATGATATGACAATCCAATTAAAATGGGATTATGTTACATATATCACATCAGGCACCACCAGTAAAGTTCATTCCGCCGGGGACTTTATCTAAATTATAACAACCTCTCAGAAATATGACATGTCTACAGAACCCAGCGATAGTTTCGGGATATAACTCGATCATCAGTCAAAACAAAAGGAGAAATACATACAAAAAATATTGCCGTTTTCAATTGATGCTCGACACCAACCAGCTACACTACTGTCAAACCATAAAGGTTTTACCCTTCCTTCCTGTTAGAAATATCCATTATTCGTAATTAAAACATCATGGAAAAACTTTGTTAAAAACAACTTTGACTGCACTAAATGTATCAGTATTTCAAAGTTATTTTTTATTTCAATAATAACGTAATAATAGGCTTTATCTATTGTCATTAAACATCCCGTCAGGATACATATTATTCTAATAAATAATTACATAGGGGAACATCATTACATAGGCTTTCACTTCGCATTGTAGTATACATTTAGACCATGTTCACTTATGTATGACGGCGGCAACCAAGCAACACTAATCTCTCTCCCATGACGTTGTATTCTCACTCCCTCGGTGTCCTATTCTCACTCCCTCGTTGTCCTTTTCTCCCTCCCTCGGTGTCATATTCTCCCTCTCTCGGTGTCGTATTCTCACTCCCTCGGTGTCGTTTTCTCACTCCCTCGGTGTCTTGTTCTCACTCCCTTGGTGTCGTATTCTCACTCCCTCGGCGTCGTATTCTCCCTCCCTCGGTGTATTATTCTCCCTCTCCCGGTGTCGTATTCTCCCTCCCTCGGTGTCTTATTTTCCCTCCCTCAGGGTCGTTTTCTCACTCCCTCGGTTTAGATTTCTCCCTCTCTCGGTGTCGTATCCTCACTCCCTCGGTGTCGTTTTCTCACTCCCTCGGTGTCGTATTCTCACTACCTCGTTGTCTTATTCTCCCTCCCTCTGTGTCGTATTTTCCCTCCCTCGTTGTCTTATTCTCCCTCTCTCGGTGACGTATTCTCCCTCTCTCGGTGACGTATTCTCACTCCCTCGGTGTTTTATTCTCCCTCCCTCGGTGTCGCATTCTCACTCCCTCGGTGTTTTATTAACCCTCCCACGGTGTCGCATTCTCACTCCCTCGATGTCGTATTCTACCTCGTTCGGTGTCTTATTCTCACTCCTACGGTGTCGTATTATCACTCCCTCGGTGTCCTACTCTCACTCCCTCGGCGTCTTATTATCACTCCCACGGTGTCTTATTCTCACTCCCACGGTGTCTTATTCTCACTCCCTCGGTGTCGTATTCTAACTCCCTCGGTGTCGTATTATCACTCCCTCGGTGTCGTATTCTAACTCCCTCGGTGTCGTATTATCACTCCATCGGTGTCGTATTATCACTCCATCGGTGTCGTATTCTGATCTTCTGGTATCGTTGCGCATGGATGCTTTCTATGGATACAATTGGTTAGATTGACTTAACGTAACAGACTTATTTTAACGTTTCACAAATTCAGAGAACATGACCAAGCTTCATTTTGATGGAGTGAACACGAGGTGAAAAGAGAATATAATACATATACAATTACGACTGTTTCATCATTTTGTAGACTTACCAAAACAATCGAAAACGGCTCTTATTTTTTCCAGTTATTGTACGATTGTTTCTTGCAGTTCGAGTGAAACAAAGTACCAGTACTAGTAAGCATCGACTCCCTATTGTATACCCAACTTCGCGGTCAGGATATGGCTGTTAAATGTGACCTTTGACATTTAAAACTTAAAACTAAATAAAATCCAATTAGATGTTAAACTCGATGTTAGCTAAAACCTAACACTGATTTCATTCTGTTGAAAAACTTTCAACACTATACAACCAGCTAAGATTTATAATTCAAGAATAATGAATTCTTAATTAATCAAAAGAATGTAAACCAGCATCCCGATAAACGTGAATAGAATCTTTCTGGTTGGGGCAGGTCTGCCACAAGTACAAACTTACTGAGACTATTTAAAGTCAGGAAGTTGGATCATTCTATCAAAATCATATCCAAAATTCCACCTATGCTTTATATATAAGAATGTAATATGAATATCTTCGCACTGTTCTATATTTCCCATTTTGGATCATTTTAGTCACTGTTGGTTAGTATTCATCCTATCTGAGTTTTTGTGTTTAATATTTGGCATCGAATACATCTTAACATGCCCTCCTTTCTAGAGTCGAAAAGGGGCATTGTGTCAAAAATCAAATTGACCATCTATATCTTGGATATCAAAAATATGAACCTGTTCAGTTTTGACGATCAAAATTATTCAATCTTTTGATCTCCTCTTTAAATGTAGCCAAACCTGTTCTTAACTAATGGAGTGCAATGCTTTGATTGTCGCTTCCACTTTGTAGATTATTTACAAGCTTTGATATAGATAAAAAAAATATCTTGATATGTTCATGTGATAAACAGACAATTCTATTTGTTTTAACTTCATCTATTCTATAGCAATAACAAATAATATGTTCTGCTGACCTCTCTTGTTGACTCTGAGGGCAGCACGCAGGAGACTTAATGGAGAACACCAGGTGATAGAGTAGATTAACAAATACCTGTTTTGGAATCAAACCCTACCCATGCAACTTGTAACAAGGCACATGGGGACGCAATGACAAAACGAATACTATTTAAACTTTTCAACTACGTGAGGATGTAAAATAATTTGAAATCAATCACAAATTTACTTTTCAGTAATCCCTCTAACACCACAACAAATTAAATTTACGATTGTCTTATGGTTTCATTTGTTGACATCTCCCAACATCTGGTTCCTCTCTTACACTCCTTAAATATAAATGTACGAAAATCATTTAAATTATTTAAATACACACTGGTTGATACATTGATTTATATTTTACAGCTAATATAGTCAATTAAAATCCTTTTACTTATCGACATTATGTTTTAGACGAGTTTCTGCATTTCGACATTGTCCTTCTACGTATTTCGACAATTTATGATTCATCACGAAATGTCGACATTTAATTGATGATGTGTCTAGTAATTTGTAGCAAAGTTTACTTAAATTATGTCGATTAAGTGGCACTTATAACAAGGAGACGTCCATTAACGTTTCTGAACAAGTCCTCTGCTATCACGATTACAATACAATACTGTTATGAAGCGATTCTTACGCAAAGTATAGCACTCGAAAAATATGTCAAGAGCTCAAGGTAACAAGTCGAGCCCTCGGGAAAATATGTCGAGTGCTCGAGATAACAAATGTAGAAAATAATATTGTCCGTGTCCTAAATGTACCACCGAAAAAAATCGAAAGTATGAATAAATATGTATTTTATTTTACAAATTACTTATTTTCTACTTCGTTGCTTATTCAGTTCATCGTATTGAACATTATAAAGTTGTACAGCGAAAATGAACTTTTTACAAATACAATTAAAAAAAGGTGAAATTTTTGCATTTCATGAAGTGCAGGAAGAACATTTTCAAAATGGCAGCCAAAAGGGTCATTTGTTTACGTTCTTATAGAAATAGTTCAACCAAAAGCAGGCATCTAGTTTTTGATATATATTTTAGCTGCATGTTTGCTATTACAATAGGTCCAGAGGGGTTGAGGTGGGGATCTTAACCATTTTGAAGTTATGACCCAGGGGTTAAGTCTCCAAGGGTGGGGCAGATCACAAGGCCATCCTGGATGCATATGTGCATTCATTTCTTTATACTCAGCAATTGTATATATGGTTATTGGGTTGGGATCTCAACTGTTTCCAAGCTGCGACTAAGAAACTAGGTACCTAGGGGTTCGGTCAGACCCCAGGGTCTATTCTAATATCATGACTGCATTCGTCTCTTTATGCCCAGCGATTGTATATATAGTTTTGAGGAGGGGATCTCAACCGTTTCAAAGTTATGACCCAAGGACTATGCCTCCAAGGGTGAGGCCAGACCCTAGAGCCATCCTGGAAGCATATCTGCATTCATTTCTTAATACTCAGCAATTGTATATATGGTTATTGGGTGGGGATCTCATCTGTTTCCAAGGTGTGGCTAAGAAACTAGGTCCCTAAGGGTTCGGTCAGACTCAAGGGTCTATTCTAATATCATGACTACATTCTTCTCTTTATACGGTGGGGATCTCAACCATTTCCAAGTAATAAACCTTTTTTTGGCTCCACCCTTTAGCCTTGGTGGCCAGCAACAAAATGTGTACAATTTTGAATCCCTACCTCCCATGTATGCTTCCGACCAAATATGTTCGATGTCCATGGCACAGTTCTACAGAAGTCGTTTATAGCACTATAGTCAAATTGCCCCCTTTTGGCCCCGCCCCTCAGCTCCCTTGGCGGTCAGCTCCACCATTTTTACAATTTTGATTCCCTGTCACCGAGGGATGCTTCCAGTCAATTATGGTTGATATCCTTCTCTTTGTTCCAGAGAAGAAGTCGCTTAAAGCAATATAACCAAATTGCCCCCGTTTGGCCCCGCCACTCAGCCCCCTGGGGTGTCAACCCCGCCATTTGTACAATTTTGAATCCCCACCACCTAGGGATGCTTCAAGTAAAATTTAGTTAAATTCCAATCAGCGGTTAAGAAGACGAAGTTGTTCATAGAAATTGTTGACTTACAGATGACAGACGGACGACGGACGCCACGGCGTAAGCTCACCTTGGTCCTTCGGACCAGGTGAGCTAATAATTGATCAAAACTTTAAATACAAGCAAATATCTGTAACATGAGATCAAAGCGAGACTTGAACGTGATTGAAATCTCAGAAAAGAACAAACTTAAATAGAAAAACCGAGGCTAATTGTTTTAAAAAATATGTGTACCATACTCTTACTGCAATCGCAGACTATGTCACTAACTTTAGCCAAATTCTTACAATCCTTATCAGGGATCGTCTGTTTTGGAGCGTAGCAATTTCCTGAAAATGGCCCATTGGCATTGGTTCTGTCAAATAATTCTATTTTAACAATCTGATCGCCATTTTTTCAATAACATGTTATTATTGTGACGGTAACTTGTATTTACAAATGCCCTACTTCACAAAATACTCTTTCTCTCTCTCTCTCAAAAATATACTCTTATAAAACAAAATAAACAAGCAATAACTAAAATAATATACTTTTATTTCTCTCAGAGACAAAGTTAAACAAATATACGTTTTGTTCCGACATAAAAAAAGTTTTATAATTCAACGAGGGTTGATTAAAACAAGCATCATAGAAAAAAGGTTTATATATGGAATCGAACCCTGACCGTCGCCACCCGATCAATCGGTTTTCAAGTTTATAACTTATTTCGGGACATCACTTCCTAAGTGCTAATATCAGAACCAATGATAGTTCAAGATATTTTGATGAACGCTCCAAACTTTTTAATGTAAAAATCGCCTTAAAAAGACAAACCATGTACACATGCCCATACATCTAGTTGTGTACTATACTGATAAATACCAGTATATCTATTGCAAAGTGGATTAATCGTATTTCCCGCATTTAACATATTATGAATATGAACAACATTAACCAACATCGTTATGAAGTGTAAGAGTATATTGAATAAACGAAAGTATTTGCCATATAATTGACTTTCATACGTTCTTTCATACGTTATACTTATATCATTCATCGACGAACAGACAAATTCACACATCATTTCTCATCATCAGCAAACCTTTATACTTAATGGCATACAAGCTTGAGTGCATAAATTGGTTTAAACGTGAATTTGCATTGTGACGCCATGATTCACCGATATTTCTTCTTGGTTGGAAACTGAAATCATGTATGAAATGTTACCTCCGGTACATATTAATATGATGAAAGAACTAGTAGATACTCGGTTAACAACGTCTCTTTATAAAATTTGCAAATTAACTAATTCTACTAAGCTACGTATTATAGCCAACTGTCACAATAAGGCAACATCTAGGTATATTATATTAACACATATTTCAAAATAATTACGTTGAGGCACTATTTTGAAACATACCATGTTCAGTTAGACTGATCACGTACAGTCGACCATCTGCAATGTTCATGATAGATGTTTTTTCCATAAAAATGATCATTGTAATTAACTAACACATATGCCGTTAATAGACTTGAACGTTTGAAGAGGCAAGTACGGTTTGTTTACACACAAAAAGAGTTTAAAGACACTGGTTGTTTGCAAAGACAAAGGTTTACAAACACACATAATAACAACACTCAAACTGCTTTAGAAGTGAGTGTGATATGTGATAAGTTACTGAGATAATGTTTAAATATTAACACATTCCAGACGTAAGGGATACCTAGAAAATGTTAGTTGTGTGACTGCATCGGAAAAGGGGGAAGGATGGCGTTTTAGATTGTTGCCACCGAAAGATCTATTGAGGCATTTTTTGATTTCTGGTAGTAACCCATTCTGATTGCTTCATAAAGCAAATATAGTTTTATCATACTGTTTAACATCATACATTTTACAGTTACGGCAGCGAACAGGCAATACAAGCTACGTTTTAATGAATGAAGGCATATGTGGTCAAAAGTTGTGATCATTAGTTCTCGACATGTTATGCACAAAGAATACCAGATCTGGCCACGTTAAGTCATCATGCTGCACTGAGAACGTTTTTTTTTAATAACTAAAGGCAAAAGTAGGAGCAATAACGCTGTAGAAAACGAACACGGGGTACATTTGAGACATTGATGACCAGCATCATGATTCCTCCCTCACCGTTATACTGCTCTATGTGGATACTACCTGTAAAGGTCAACATATTGATATATATATCAACACGATTTCATTGAGACAATTACGACAAGAAGAGCACCATTTCTTCAGTCACATGATTATCTCGGTAACATTAATTTGTCTCTTGTTGGGCCGCTATCTTAATCATCTTCGTCACTCTCCTCTTCATCAGTATCCAGATCATTTTCATCTATGAGGTCATCGTCATCAACCACGAGGGCCAGGTTTGGATTGGAGGCTAGAAATAAACGAATAATATATTAACATTATTATCTCAGAAAAAGAAGGTTAGCTCAATAACATAAAAATACTAGATAACAACCGATACAAATCTGATGTCAGATTGATGTAATTTATACCAGTTAGTCTACAATATATTCGAATGGCGTTTCAAGAACCAAAACATGTTTTCGTCCATACAATGAATTTGAGGGGTAATTCATAATTTATTGGTTTTAATCGTATTTCACAATTGTTAGCATAAATGCAATTACGTATTAGATAAGCTAATGGACGGGAAACAGGTACAAAGACATAGATGTACATGTATTTTAAAGCTGTCTTTTTCATAATTGCTCGATTGCCATATTCATATCAGCATATAGTGATTCCAAGGGAAACATTACAAAACTCATTAATTGAGATTAAACAATATAAATATAAACCAATACGTCATTTAAATGTTTCTATGTAATAAAATTAACGACGATATGTCATTTTTGTTTTACAAATACCAATTAGCTGGTTGTTTATGCCTGGTTTCCAACGATTTTACATGCGTTTAAGTTAGTTTTACCTGTTCCCTTATACAGCATCGGACATGACGACAGATTGGTAGAGTTATATAACCCTTCTACTCTCCAGTGAATAAGGCGGGCAGTTGGACTTTTGGTGGAAGTAATGAATTGTTTGCCATCCGAACACACCCTGGTCGATACAACCTTGGAACAAATATCGGTCAGTGGACATTTATTTTAAAGTTACAATTAAACATTTAAACAATAACCCTAAACCAAAGAAACATATCCTTGTAATTTTTATGCAAATAAAGTTTCAAAGTATAACGTCAACAAACGAAATATGGTTTGTTCGATGAAACCGTTACGGCTATTTGTGCAGTTGAAAATAAGTCTTTATTCACTTCAAATATAATCTTCAATACACATCAAAATTCATAATTCATCCAGAATTTCTTTCTGTTGTTAAACACAATATTTGTTAAGCCATGACCTAACCTACCGTTTGATCTAATCGGTAGCTCGCTATACATTCCAGTTTAGATATATCCCAAACTCTAATGGCATTTTCCTCTTCATATGTTGCATATGAGAAGAAGTAAGGGCCATCCTCTTTCATAAACACTTGTACAGCACTTTGATGTCCTTCCAAACGTTTAAGCAGTTCTCCTATTAACACAGTTATGCATATAGAATTGAGCATACATTATGACACAGATGGGGCTTCTCAGAAAGTGCAACAGTGACGTCATAAAATGCTACATCATTAAAATACAATAGCGAAGAAGGAAGTCAGTGTCGAAGCAGAGGGAAACAAGATGAACTAAAGTGACCCCAACACAAAAGGAAACAACTGCGTGAACTCTAAAGATAACCGGGAAGAAAGTTTAGATATATTCGCCATAATGAACATAACAAGCAAAATACAACATTAATAGGAATTAAAATCTTCTAAGACACAAAAGTCATACGGAGCCAAATGGTAAATGTCTGTACTAAGAATGACTAATAAAGACGTATTAACGAGCCATTTTTTTAAACCAGAAAACTAACGCATTTTAACGAGATACTTAATGCGGTAAAAGGGGATATATTTTGATGAAATTGACACTCAATAGCTTCCATTGAAATCAAAGAAAAAGATAAATGGGAGAGAAACTGGGGAAGCAAACGATACTAATAAAAGTAGACTACTTTTCACGAACATAAGTTCTTAAAATATGTTTAAAGCAATTTAAGCCGGAGGTAAGCTGTTGCCATAATGCACCATCGTGACATTTCCTAACTGTACCTGTGTTTCTATCCCAAACTCTGAGAATGAAATCATCGTGTACAGTGAGTAGTCTGTTGGCATCCAGTACGTGTATCTCATCAACCGACACGTCCACACCCTTCCTGTTGACGATCTCAAAGTAGTGGTTCTGGTACTCGATGTCCTCACACGAAGCAATACGTCTGTCTAGTAGATAATAAAATACACTAATAGTATCTCTGATGAAGCGCTCATTTGGTTTATCGTGCACTTGTCTAATCGTCAAACAATTGAAACCTTCTCAGTTTGAATAAACAATATAAAACAATGTCAACCAAAAAAGGATAACATCCAAAATTATTACCAAAGGAAATGGCAATGGATCAAAACGGAGAGGATGTTATGATTTACCAGTTTACTTCGAAAACTATTTTAAACATATTCGCATGGCATAGTTGTAGTTCGCGTTCTCTGGACTTGATGCGAAAATCATATGCCACATGTAGAACAGTGTACGATAACCCATGTGCAGAGGTAGACTCTTCACCGGATATCATAAAACTAGTAAAACCTAACAAATCGAACACCTTCCCATAGGAAAAGTATTGCATCTCACTACACGTATTAGTTTTGCATTTGTGACTTTATTACATTGTTTTGGTATTTGTTCGAGGTTACAGTATTCACAACACATTATGGATCTTATTCAATTCGGTATTTCTTCTGTTTAATAATACGACGTTTGAACAGTATAGCTTTGACATCCGAGGCAAGCGATCAGAACGCCGAGAGTAGTGAAAAATGTAGCTTGTGCACAGTATCACTATATGAATATTATTTCATGATATTCAACAACCTGAGTGAATTTAAATTCATTTCGAATGTCTGCAAGAAAACCTACTTTCTTTGGTACTCCAAATGGCGAACGATGTTAATTGGTATTTTTCTTTGGTGGACCCTGGACTTTCAATGTGGGACTTGACACCAAATACCAATGTCTGTCCATCTTCAGACAGAGCCGTTTTCTGTATTGGTATATCGCTAAAATTATACTCGTTGGGCGAAATTGATTTAATACATTGTAAAGTTGATAGATCATACACGAGCCAGGGACCCACAGATATACGCCCAGCCAACACAGTCCAGTCTTTGTTCACCTGAAAACACAATAGACTTTCGTTAACACCTTTCTTTTTCCCAGTGTTATATTCGGATGTAAAAAGAGTTCGCGAGGTATTGAATTTGCTTTCAAGGTTGGTAGATGTATGTACGAATAGCTATACATTTTTTCCATGTTAACTCTTATGTATAGATCTACAGTAGAGTCTTTTACATGCATTAAACACGCCATGTATGAGTCAATTTCTGTTCCGTATATAGCTCCTGCTAGTCGTCTGTCTGTATGGCTAATGATTTAACCACTGACTAACCCTTAACCCAGTAGCGCAGGTTTTTTTTAAAACTCTGTAATCGGCTGAAGTTGTTTGGAAAAAAAATCTGATTCAATAATGACCAATTAATTCCTTTACTAAAAGAGTATAATTTTTCCAATGTTTATGTCAGTATGCATGCGTCAAATATTCTTACACTCGTAATATTTTCATGTAGGTTCAATATTACTAGAAAAAAAATCTCATACATAAAACAATTCCTCGAATGGACTTTTCTTGTCTTTTTTGACGTTGGACGGCCTTTTGATAATTGCTTTCGTCTTTCCGGTTGTGGCGTTGTATATCTTAAACTGCTGTCTTCCTCTAGTGTGAGTAAGGATTTCTGAAAACAATGATATATATATATTTTATCTTTTTTTAAATGAAACGAAAATTGCTAGATCGATCCGTTTGATTTTAACGACATAAAAAACCAGGTACAATATGAAATAATTCTTGGTGAAAGACATTCCTGCTATCAGATACTAAAGTGTGTAGATATTTAAAACAGATTAATAGAAACAGTACTGTTACTATAAATGAAGCATTCCTGGTAATATATTCACTACAAATATGTACATTTATTATTTTGCTCGGTATAAACAGATTATTACATGCTGAAAGGGAAGGTGAGCCTGAACTATTTGATAACTATATACTTATGTAATATCTATGGTATTAAGACAATACTTGTCGTCTTATCTCAATTATCTATATTGACAAACAAGATTTCGTTATTTTAAAGTGTTTGATAACAATGCATTAATAACAGTAAAAAACAACAACACAGATTTGCTTTTGAGTTTTGTAACTACGTCATCATATAGTACCTAGTGACGCCACTATTTGTAACTATTATGCATAATACATATAAACAAATAGTTGTGCTACTGTGATACACGTATTTGGTGTTGGACAATTTCAGTCCTTACCTGATCCGTCAGATTTGACCTGAATATCTACAGTATATGCGGAAACATCGCCTTCGAACACTTTGTCCACAGTCATGGTGTCCAGATTGATGGTCTTAATTTTCCTGGAACCCGTGACCACTGCTATCTGCTTGTCGTTAACGATCTTAATCACACCAGGAGGAACATTCTGAAGCATAAGCGACGGGAAAAGTTAATGATTGTTATGACCTCTCTAAAATGATTTTCTGATTTTACTCAATATAAATCATAATGATATTTCACACCAGGAGGTGCATTCTGAAGCATAAGTGACGGACGAAAGTATGTGATTTGTATGACCTCCTAAAATGATTTTCTGATCTCACCCCCGGAATAATGCTTTAGCGTCATGATATTACACCAGGAAATGCATTCTGAAGCATATGGTGACGGCAAAAATCAAATCAATTTTGTGACCTCTCTAAAATGATTTCAGTTTCACCCTGAAGAGAATGCTAGGCGCAACGGTATTTCATTAAAATTTAAGTAATAATGTCTTTAAAAAAACTTTGTCGCTTTGTCCAACTGATACATCTAAATGTGTAACCACCAACAGACTGTCTTTTTTGTACTTTTTTTTTTTAGTTTGTACGCGGTTTATCTATCTAGTACTTGTCGAAGGTTACTATCCAAACGTTTTTGCAGTTGTTATTTTCGCAAATTGTTACAGATTTTGGAAGATTTAATCTTGATAAAAGTGTGATATAATAATCAGGCAGTTTAATGTACCTTTTTAAAAATCAATGATTTCTGACAAAACACTAAAATTCTGTGTATATCTTCTAAGTCATTAGAACATAGTCACGTCTGTGCACAAGATTAATGTAAAGCGTAACCAACGTAATGCCTGTGTGAGTGGGCCTGCTCTTACTATTCCAACACCCTCATAACAACAGAACATATCCTTCAACGATAAAGTGTTTTGTGCAGAGTAAGACATACCGGTGTGCCCTCACGGACAACTTTCTTTGTCTGGATGTCGTAAACCTGTAGACAGACACTCTCAGTGTCCGTCCGGTCCGTCTGTGCCATAACAACAGCATAACGGGGGTTGTTCATGGGGATAAAATGCCTAGAAAATATGTAAGAGAAATTCATTATTTTATTTTAAGCTGACGTAAACAATTTAAAAATGCCCTATATACTTGCCTAACACCCTAACGGGACATGCTATTCAATCTTCATATAAGGTTATTACATGTCAACATTTCTATAAGATTCTATAACTAATTATAATAACACTCAAAATACATATTATAACAACGTCAACGTCAACATGGTATTACAAACTGATCTGAACTAAAACATGCATATGGGCTTTTTGCAAATATTTTCTATCTTGATTAGTAAGTTTTATTAATAGTTAATGCTTTTAATCAATCGATAAATGATATACGTAATATATATAACAAACAAAGCTATGTTATTTTACAATAAACACGCTTACAAAAATAGAGTAAATTATTTCAGAAAAACGTACTTTCGTTTTTAAACGCGATAAAAACGGTTGGACCATTTTGTGAATTCGTTATTAAATATGGACGGGCCTAGTGATTAAATGTTGTTTTTGGCTAGTATAGATCTTTGCAAAGTCTTTCCAGGTCTGTATTTGTATTTAAGTCCGTTAAGTTTAACTTGTGAAGTGTTACATTTCAAACCGAACTATCCCGCTGTCTCCGATCTCGTAGTTTACAATGCGGAAATGAAAGTGCGCAAGTCTAAAACAAATCACTGTAATGGAGCGTACGCATAGTTGATTCTGTAAATGAAAACACACAAACAAACTATATCGTACATGTGACACATTGATTCATTGAAGCCAAATATGACACCTGACACCTCCTCAACTCGATGTAATCAACAGTAATTATAGTATTGTTCTTAAATCTCTCGATCGACTTTCAAAGCCATACTGGCTCCTCTAAAAACATGAACCCGTAAAGCTGTTCTATGTTGTGATTTTAACTGTGGAACTCTTCTATGCATGACCACGCTTTGTGACCAATTTTCCGGTTTGCACTGTCGTCTGTTTGGGTGTACTCCCAGTAAGTACAGATTACTGTTGATCAACATCGATGCAGTTTGTTTTTTATTATGAATAACATGGTTTTGACAGTCCATAAACTTTACAGTCCTAAGCTTTATCGTAAATTCTTTTTTACCGATTTCATGCTAGTCTACTTACGAAGGTGTACATAAATACGGAATGGCGAAATGTCGCACTTTTGCGTTTTATTTGTATCAAATAATTAACAAGTGACAAAATGAAATTGGAACACTATGAAGTAGACGATGTTTTGATGTTGGATTAACGCTATTGAAACCAATATTTTACTTCGAGGTATCCGAGTTTTTCAACTTTTCAGGGTTAGAATTATCAGAGTTTTATTTACTAAGATTAAGAAGAGATTTGGCCGGGACCGGATATATACTTCGAGATAAACGGGGTGTTTGAGTGAAAAGAGTTCGAGATAACGAGGTTCGACTGTATATCTGTGTTTCATTCGAATGTCATTGTCGAATTATACCGAATTTCTACAGGTGGGTCGATCATAATGAAGGATGCAAGGCATATCGGTCTGAACCAAATTCTATACCCTTGAGTAGAATTTCTCTGTCTAACATATATTCATATGGTAGACTCTTTCAATCAAGCAACATGCTTGTAAACTTATATATGTTATATGTTTATGAAGTACAATTTAGGGTTACATGTCCATCGTCATACCGTATCACGTGGCCGAGGACCACACTTTGGTTTTTTGTCTCTTTTTCCTTTCGCTCCAGATCCCAAACTCGAACTGTGGTGTCGTCTGTTGCCGTAACCATGGTTTTCCACCCCCAGGAAATGACGTCACGTAATGGTACTGGATGAGGAAGTATACCTGACCGCTGCTCCTTCTTGAGGTTCCAAACAACGACCTCGCTCTCGCTAGGAAAGTACAGAAAATTACCGGTGGCCGTGATCCTGTAGTTCTGGGCAAAGTCCATTCGGAAACCTTAATTTTCACAAGAAAAAATCACATCCTGTGGAAGTGTTTGTAAACGGGAATAACACATAATAAATATAGTTCAAAACCATAGCTAAGTGTCATTCAACTAATTCTGAAACAATGTACACATACTGTATTTACAAATCAGAAGCAACTGTCACGTAAACTAAAACTTTACGCAAAAGTCGCATTAGATCTCAAACAATATTTGTCATATCTACATAAAGTCTATTAAAGCAATATATAAAACTATATTTACACTTTAACAACATATGTAAGGTTGTTTATATACACCAGGCGTAACAAAACAATACACAAAGACTAATAAAAATGAATAAGTAAATGTAAAGCGTTTTACCTTTTATTGTTTTAAGCCTGTTCAATGATTTTATATCGTAAATATGCAGGTCGTTGTCCCGGACATTAGACAGAATGAATCGTGTCTCGTCCGGCATAATCACAATGGCGTCTATGGTGAGGTCTGGTTGACCGGAAACCCGTTCGGAACTGAATACCTGTACCCAGTTACTGAGAGTTCGTTTGGGGTAGTTGTACACGGTGAAGTAGTGCTGGTCTGTGTCCGTCAGGACCACGTAGTTCTCAGAGGCTAAGGAATAATGGAGTGACAAGCAGATGTGTTTATTTACAATTTTATGACATTTTTATTGAATCAGCAGTTCAATTAATTCATAAGAAAATCAACGTTTACATATACATACATTCATAAATATCAAAAAGTAACTTTAAAGCATGTTCGATATGAGAGGATATACATAAGCGCTGCTTTGGAGTATTTGGTAAATCAGAAGTACATACGCCTTTTACAATTACCCAAAAGACGAAAATTAAAAAAGATTTCTTTTATTTAGTTTTAGTTTTATCGCATCAGTGTTAGACCCGAAAGGTACCTCTACAAAAAGTTGTATGTAAAATATCAGCATGTAAGCACAACAGTTATAAATTGATATATTTATAATTGGCAATTAAATAAAGCCTCTGTATAAGCGACACAAGACAATTTCTGCAACCGAAAAACACCAGGTTTAAGTCCAAAAAGGTGAAAATCTACACACAGGCCGGGGTATAGCATTAATAGTTTTTTGTTTATCAAACAAGAGATCTGACAAGGTTAATACTATCAAATCATTCTTACCCGCAATTGCACTTGGCATGCCCAAAGAAAATGCCAGCTGAGATTGCGAAACTTCCACCGTAGAAACGCATTCCCCGTTTTCCACATTGTAAACATCAACCGTATCATCACAGAAAGTGGCTAGCAGTGTATTGTTCTTCCCTCCTACCGCTGACTGACCGCCGATATTGTCTATGGAGAAAGCGACCTCACCAGACTCCTGTATTGCAATGTAGTCGTCATCGTAGTCTACTAGGATATACTTGTCATTACACACATAACGGACTTGGGACGGATTTAACTTAATGCCATCATAAGACTTGAGAAGTTTGCCTTCAGTCAAATCCCACGTTTTCACGGAATCTTCATCGTCATCAGAACCTAAAAGAAATATACAAATGATTACATTAGTCATGTCAAACATGATATATAATTGTCGTACATTGCCCGATTAATTATACCACACTAGCATTTCTGTTGAAAAGTACTCGAGAGCTCGAGCTGACTCCGTTTTGGCAATTGCTTACAGGGGCACAGTTCCGTCGATTACAGTCGGATAAAAGTGGTTATCGAACGCGTCCAAGCATTTATGGTAATTGACCTTCCTATGAAGTTTAAAATTAATCCTTTGAAACTTGATCGAGATATAGAGTGGACACCGTTTCACCAATTGAATAAAGGGGCGTTACTCCGTAAATTACGATTGGATAATAGTTTTCGTACTCGTCCGAGCTTTTGAGGTATTCAACCTTTCTATAAAGTTGTTTAAAGTTACTCCGTTGAAAATTACTTGAGAAACCCGTCCGCCCACTCACTTTATGGCATAATCCATTCCGTTTTTCGACGGACGAGTAAAAAGGGATGTTTAGCCCCAATGAAAAAGGAGAGAAATTCAACAATCTCCATAAATAACCAGTAGATATTGCCAGTTTAAGATGATGAAACAACTTACATGAAACTGCAACTTTTCCGTCCTGTCTGATAGCCACTGAAAGAACAGGACCCTGATGTCCGGTCAAACAATAGATCAGCTGACCACCCGGTTTCATAAGGACTTCCTGGTCAGGAGCGAAGAACGGCACATTACATTGTTTACACTGGCCTAGGAGGTCTATGGTGAGCTGAAGTAAACAACGAGTAAAACGTAATGATGATAGCAATAAGGTTAAGAACATTTACTATATTCCTAAAAGTATAAAAGTAGACAGTATGTTTAAGGAATAGCTTGTTATTTTGGTCAGGTTATGAGGTGATAACTTCAGTTGATCACGTGTAAGTAGAATAGATTGCGAAGTAAGGCCATCTATGATATTGTTCTCGACAGGAAACCTGTCACATTCTATGATCGGGTTATGAGATGTTAACCCTAGTCTTCGCAAACAATGGTGTTATTGAGTGAATGTCAGTTTAGTCTATAAATATGATAGATTATCGACATAAAATGTACTCTTTGTGATAACGTTTTTAAACTAATTAATATGGCTTACATCTTTATATACAATACAATTACTATACCAGTACATACCTGCTCTCCTGCCAACCGGTCCATGAGTTGTGGAGCCAATTGTAAGGGGTCGTATAGCAGTGCACCCTGGGACATCTCAAACGCCGCTCCTACAGTCTCAAGGTCACGGTCTTTTGGATATAGTTTCCGGGCAAACGCGAAATCATCAAGGATATGTCTGATTTGATATAGAAAATATGGATATTATAGTTTTTGTATACAAGGTCCAAGCGAGAAGACATTGTTGGCCTCCATTGAAAAGGAAACGAAATCCTATTCTGGAAAGGCAATTATTTATATATCACTTCAGTCAGAACACATTGATCTTACTGAGACGGTTGGGCGAGCTATGCACATAATACTTTGATCAAGGTACAGTCTTGACACTTACCGTACTGAAGAAGCCACAACTTTAGCCTGTAAGAATTCGAAATTCAGCAGACATTCGTTTTTGAGGTCCACAACGTTGACCTGTGCCCTATGATAGGGGGCGTTATTCAATCTCCGCAAGTTATAAGTGTCTCCGTGTCTGAGGGGTTGACTTGAAACATGCCGGTCACCCTCACCAGACTTTTTCTTCTTGTCTACATATGGCTTTTTCTTTCCTTTAAAAAGAGATAAAATATAAGAACCGTACAATAGTTAATATAATATTTGATACAATAGTTAGTTTCCCAATCATGATGAATGAGATAAAATCAAATATATGTTGCAGTTCTAGCTAGAACTGTAAGTCAAAGGCTAACTAATACCCCCGCTTCTATATAAACTAGAACTGTATGCTCACGCCTAACTAAGGGACAGCATTGCTTAGCCATCCATAGTCTCACACCAGCAAAGATTTCATTCTTGATAACATACCTGTATACCAAATCTTGTTAGTTCAGATGAACCAGTTTTGCTGAAATCATCCTAGACGTTAAGGAAGAGTTTTCTGGACAAAGATTTTTAGCAAATGGCCAAAACTCCTTAAAAATAGTAGAAATGAAAAATATATACCCCGATCCATTAGGGGGTAATTATCATACCTGTAAACCTTCATTGAAATCTGCTAAGTAGTTTAGGAGGCAAATAAAAAATAATTTCCAATAGAGGGCCATAACACATTTTAAAAGGGTTGGGATGAAAAAATAAAACTTGGATGCACAACGTCAGGGGGCAGTTACCATTTCTGTCATCTTTCTTTGAAATCGGACCAGTAGATTAGCAGAAGTAGTCAGGATAAGGATTTTTCAACAAAGGGCCATAACACCGTAAAAAGGGTCAAAATGAAAAATAATACCTTCATGCATAACATCAGGTAGTAGTTATCATATCTGGAAATTTTCGTTGAAATCGGTCCATAATTTGAGAAGGAGTTGTCCGGACAAAATGTTTCAGGATCCTTTTCAACAAAAGACCATAGGGTGACAATGAAAAATAAAACCTGGATGCACAACATCAGGCGGTAATAATCATATATGGAAACTTTGGTTGAAATTTGTCCATGACTTTAGAAGGAGTTGACCGGACAAACGTTTTCTACGGACGGACGGACGGACGGACGGACGGACAACTTACTTCGTTGCAGGGGGTTTCAAAAGACTTTACAATTGGAATAACATAGGCAGAGCTAAGAAGTAACTCACCATCTGCCCATTTCCCACAGAAGAAGTCTGCCAGTCCTTTGTTAATGTTGACGGACACATTGGATTTACAGTACCTGGCTCGAGCGGCTTCTATAAATTGGCGGTGGTACCAATACAGCACACGAATTCCATCAGATCCTCTCTCCACTACAGAATCAATGAAACAAATTGCGTAGTTTATTGGTGATGGTAACAGTAAAATAACTGGATTCGATCGAATCCTCTCTCAACTACAGAATCAACGAAAAGAGAAAAAATATAAAGGATAATTTACAAGTAAAATACAAAGACTTCATCAGAACTTTTCTCACCTACAAAATCAAAAAAGCAAAATATAGTTAGCGGACAACTCCTGCATTTAGGTGATTTATTAAATCCTTCTCTGATATTTACCCTTACAGAGTAAATCAAAATAGAATGGAAAAAGGCCGAAAAGTTATGGAAACTATCCTTCTAACGATAATAAATTATATATTATTCTTTGTTACAGCTTCATAATATGTTTCTGTAAATATATTGCCATTTAAACATACATTTGTCAGCTTGAGTGTCTACCTACCTATATACTGCTGTATTTCCGCTTTTAGTCGAACCAGTAGCAAGGGAGGTAACCGTCTGACTGGTGGTACCCAGAACTGGTACACGTCATTGAGTACGTCATCGTCACATGACAAAACGTCCTCGAGCTCCGACTCCGACAGCCCATTCCTAGCTGGAAAAGTAAAATACATTTCTATCATTTTTCAGCCATTTAACACAATGAAAAGTATTCTTCAGTGTATTTCCTGCTATTTGTAATATTACAAATTCAATGGTAAAAATGACTTGTTCAGTTAGGTAAGACATCAGGAATCCATACCGTGGTTTTCACTCAATACGAAATGTCTTAACCAACATTTCTGCATTTTCCCTCAAGGTGTACGACATTTTGAATGTACTCCCGATATCTTGGGTATGAATTTGATGAATAAATATGAAAACTAAATGCCATTGGTACTTAATCTTAAGCTGACAGTGCAAATTAAAAAGCTTTCAATTGAGATTTAAAAAAAAGTTTTTTATTTTCTGGTTTCGAGATCGACCCTAGTGACAATATCTTCCGTCTGTCGTATCTAAGGAAACGGCGACATTTTAGAATGTACATGCTTGGTAACGAGTATGGGTCTCGACGTGTATACAAAGCGCATTGCCCGTCAAACCGAGTATCATGTGTTCAACGTGTGCAAGGTGACGCTACTATGCAATATAAATAGAACACTTCTACGATTTTGAACCAATATTTTTCTATCAGATCAAAATTGAAATGGAACACATCAAAGATATAATTTATCAAAGAAAAGTGGAAATAATATTAAAATATTACCTTTTAGATATCCAACTAGTAACAATATCCTGAGTGAAAACAATACTGATTCCAATTGTTTCCATGAGAACGGTTCAATTATCAAATTTCACATTGTTGAATACATAACTGGGAGTGTAGCATTTTGCACGCGTTTTGCTAGTAAAGCATCTACACGACGAATACTAAGAGTTCATGATAAAGTTTTCGTGTGTGGGTGCAGTTCTATGCACGTGAAAGCACGATGATATATTGGTGGGATTTTCAGTAGTATACCTTTTATTTTGGATACACTATTTCGATAATGTGCCATAAGTAACAACCAGCTTGTCAGTGTTTTAAAGTCTTCAGGTGAGTGCATTTGATTTTTGATATCGGTTGCCGATCAGGGTGCGCGTTGCATTGAGTCGCAAGACGGTCAGTTGTAGAAAGATAACTGGTTTGACAAGTAATGCGCTTTTCATACTCAGCGAGACCCATATTCGTTTCCAAGCAAGGGCAAACTAAAATGTCGGCACTTCCTTAGAAACGATAGTCAGAAGAGATGGGGAAGATCTCAAAACAAGAAAATAAATAAAACTTTTTTTTCTAATCTCAATTAAAAAGCTTTTTTAACTTGCACTGTCACTTTTAATGGGAAATTACTGATATTATAAATATATATTGACGTTTAAAACAGACGAGGCTACTAGACAAACTAAATGAGATAGACCTGCTCAATTCGTTGATTTAAGTCGTATGTTCGGCAGCCCACTGGTGTAACACTTACTGATCAGGTTTTGTTTTTTCTGTTTTACTTGTATTGAAGACAGTTTGTATTGTTGTTTGCATCCATGTAGAATACAAAAAACGTGGATTATTCTCAGAACTTTGTACATTATTTACCTGTTATAAGTGGAAGGGTACTGATCAATTCATTTATAATTTCATGTCGCGTGAATGCATGTGATAGCCATTTACATTCATTGCATTTTCACAAAAGAAAAAGAGGATGCGACTAACTGAATACGTACAGGCGGTTAAATAACCGAGGGTCCTCGACACGAATATCTGCCCGTGACTAGTCTCCAGTTTAGAAAACAAGGTATCGATGCTGCTTCTGATCGTCTTCTGTAGAACAGTTTCTCGTTTGTCCATGTAGGAATTCCACCTGTGAGCACTGTCAAAAGATAGTTTCAGGAATAATGGCAGTGGGCAGTGGTAGACACTTGCGTTGAGTAAGGTTAACTGTGTAGGAGTGAGAGTCCTGTTTCGGGATTTAAGCCATTGCTGTATTATACCCTCAGCGTCGATTGGTTTCAGTTCAGGCACAAGCCAAAAGTCCTCTTCGTCTTTGAACATAGCCTATAATTGTTTTAAAAGTAGAATGACACTCTTTAATGATACATATTATGGTAAAGCTGACATTCTATGTTCAGAGCCATTATTAAACAACTCACAAAATACGTATCCTATACAGAAACAACGCAGGTATATATTGTTTTATGAGTGTGAAGGCATATATTTGTATCTGTAAATAGGTATGCGCATGTTCACCTGTCGACAGCCTGTTTATAATATAAAGTTCATGATTTAAGCACTTGATATACGTGCATCAAATTACAGTGGGTTAGCGACTCTTTTGAAAATTGACAACTATGGTGACGTCCTTTTTACCCGGGGGTTGAAATTCTCAACACGCGATGTCATCTTTAAGAATATTTAAGTTCGTAAGACAAATTTACAATAAATACAGACACGCGTAATGTAGTAACATAATAGAACATTAAATGGAGATAGTGTATTTCAAATAATTGAATATTCACTTCATAAGTCTTATTATGTGTATCAACAATGATGCTAAGTCGAATGTCAGTGTCAATGAGGAATGAGGGCTAACAAAATGATCATTCACAACGATAGTCCTTTGACAACATTCACAGAAGCTCATAAAGACGATATCACATGTAACCACATATGTAATCGTAAGCTGATAATTGTCCTCAACTGATGACTAATAATCTTTACACTTTGAAATGTTTAGAAACAAATGAGCTTCTCTGTCTTTACAGAATGTTCACCTTGAGCTTTGGAAAGCATTCGAACTCCTCGTCCTCGAGTGTTGATACTATTAGTTTGACGTGTTTTCCAAGCGTCCTCGGTAACCAGAAGAGACTCCTAGCATTATGGGAGATGTCAATCTGGTCTAATGAATCCAGTAGCACGACAAGAGGTTGCGCAGATTTGGCAAAACTCAGTACATAATCCAGTTCCTTAGCCAATTCCTGTAGGCTCTGTTGTCAAAATTAATAAATCTTGTTTCATCTTTGTTCAACGAAACAATTTCTTATCCAGTAAAA
Organism: Mizuhopecten yessoensis; assembly: GCF_002113885.1. Taxonomy (NCBI): domain Eukaryota; kingdom Metazoa; phylum Mollusca; class Bivalvia; order Pectinida; family Pectinidae; genus Mizuhopecten; species Mizuhopecten yessoensis. The sequence goes on from NW_018408154.1 coordinate 1,544,025, forward strand.
AGTTTTCAAAAATATTACAGAAATTCCCGTTATATTATTTAATAACAATAATAAGGATACTAAGATGTATGTAAACGAACCCACGCACTTCATGCCATTGAAATTCATATGTACTCTTTTATCAGGCATGTATATTTTAAATGAACTTTCCACTTGAAAAAAAACCCCACAAGTATGGTTATGCTTCCATTATAGATTTGTCGAAAAAACTACGTAATATTATGTTCACTACTTTTTTACAACTAATCACTAATATTACTAATAACTACTATTCCCGAGCGGTGCTTGGGCAACATTCTGGTTAAGGCAAGTCATATCATTTTATACCATCAGGACACAGAACACACCTAGTTTTCCTATCTGAAGGATAGTATTGTTCATATCATGCAATACGTTTAATAAACTACATGAAGTCGTTTAATAAGAACTATATACACAAAGTGTGTCAATGCCAATAGCCTCACCTCTGGATTACGTGATTCCTGGTTGTAGATAGCCTTACCTCTGGATTACGTGATTCCTGGTTGTAGCTAGCCTTACCTCTGGATTACGTGATTCCTGGTTGTAGATAGCCTTTATCTGACAGATGACGGAGAGGAGGAGGCCACTGATATTTGAGCTGTCAAGTGTCGTCCCAATAAACCTATTAAAGACAGCCAACTGTAATTGTTATAAACAGTATAAATGGAAACTTTATCTATTTATCTATCAAAATAATAAGCAGATAGGTTGATATCTTGGCTGGAGTTGTCAATGAAGTTATCCTTCCGGAACACCCGGTCTTATTGTCCTTGTAAGCTTTTAAGATGGATCCATTGTTATCTTATTAGATGGATCCATGTTAACCTGTCCCTTGTTCATACATTACCCTAGTTTATCGGTATGAGCTTGAATTACGATTTCACTGACACATCGGTAGCTCGTACTCTATTTTATGTGTGTTGAAGACATTTTGTGCTTTAGTTTACCAACTTAATCAGCTCCGGCTAAATGTTTAATTGCATTAAGATTTATTATATAACGTTTTATAAATCTCTTACCTAGTGTTGTTGCATTTTTTGCAAACCAGTTGGTAAATTTGGTGGTCTTGGAAGGACGGGCGTGAGAACTACGCGAACCTTTACAATTAATTCGAGAAATATTTATCTGACCTCATTCGGATGAACATGTTGTGAAGATGGGGAATCGATAAATGTTGGAATCGTTCTATTAACCATGTAAATAAACAAATGTATTCTGAGTATGTTTTAACAGAGGCACAGTGTGTGGGATATGGGTGACAATATGGGTGACATTAATTATTTATTCTGTAAGTGATCATCGTTCCATAGCGTAGCGGTCCTGGTTCTATATTGGTACAAACTGATGATACGACATTCTTATTAGTATCAGCTAATAACATATAATATATAGGACTCGGTACCCCACAAAGTATCTGTACATACACTGTATGTTTACGAGGTTGTATCCAGAACCTATCCCAATGTGTTTGATATCAGTTACTTCTTAAGTTCCTTCTCAAGATATGGAAACGTAGTATCAATATAAGTCATTAACTAAAAGTAGGACAACTTCGTTCAAATTATTTAGATTATGAATTATCAAAACTATCTATCCTGTGAAACATGTGCATCAGGGAAAGTAAACATATCCAGCACCGCCTGCAGTTGATATGGCAACGTTTGTAGACACGATGTAATTAGGTTTTACCTGAGCACGACGGCAGGCTGTGTGTCTGGCATCCACGACCGGACGTTTGTAAACACGATGTAATTATGTTTACCTGATCACGACGGCAGGCTGTGTGTCTGGCATCCACGACCGGACGTTTCGGGCTGTCATGGCCATCAAGGAGGTCTTTCCACATCCAGAGGCCCCGTGTATAATAAGAGGCTTCGTGGTCGTAGATTTTATGTACGTCTTGATTTTCTACAAACACATAATAGCCGTGTAACTGTCAACGTGCTATAAGGATATGACGTTTCTGCAATGGAATCCCGGTAGATTTAACATAAAACATCGCACGTTTTGGTCTAGTCTACAAATATATAAACCATGCTACTTTAAGAAGGGATACGAGCATGAATCTTGTTAAATAAACACATACAAATATTAAAGTTTACCAGATCATCTCCTTATAACCCACATAACTTCAGTAAGAGTTGTATATTGGAAGAGCCTCCTTTACGTAAAAGTTTGACAAATATCAGTGCAGATTAACGTGTGTGAATTGTTACTTACTTCTAGGGACGCCTGCCTTCCACAGAAGTTCTCACACTTTTGCTGACAGAATCGTATGTGTTGGCAACATTCCAGCATGAGGGGATCGGTCAGTTCCTTGGCTGACCGCTGTTTTATCCCAAGGTCAATCAACCTGACCATTTCCTTGATAAAATCCTCCGTCATAGTTTTAAGGTATTTCTTGTGTTCAGCATAATCCGGGTCAATGCCTGCATAGGTAACAATTACGTTATATATAAATGTATTTGTCTGATGTTAAGTTGTGAATACATGATGTCAATGTCGTGTTACTCATAGGTATATGACGTAGGTTGAAAATCGAGTTCAAAATTTCGTAAATAAGTAAAACAGTCATGAAAATAAAATCACAACCAAAATGGACATTGATTGTCAGTGAATCCAATGACGAGGATTTGTAATCATTTTCAGATAGAGCAGGGACTACTGTGAGTGGTGGTAGGAATATGAATTGATTTCAGGGGTTGGAAGAAGGTTATGTTGATAACGATAAGGTTGATATGCCATTTGGTGGATCAATACCGATTTAAGCAGGTAAAGAGGTATGAGCACCTCTTTCAGTCAATTGCACTTAAAACGCATTTGCATTTTGTTTATCGAGATAGAAAATTAAATGTTTTTCATATATCCTTTGTATACGTAGAAGGCAAATCTGTATGCGTCTTCAATTTTTATAAGATGTGATCGTTTATTGGAGAGTGTTATAAGATAATAGATGACTCGCGAAAATTTGTTGAATATTTGATTTCAGAAGATGTTATTGTATAGATCTTACATATAGTAGGAATTTAGCTACAGTCAAAGTCTATTATAGCCCTCTCCTAAGTGATAAACAAAGCATACATAGCAATAACATATTGATAACTAAATATTTATCGTATATTTAACTGCTGACACAACGGGTATAGACGGTGGTTACCTACCTTTGTCAGTCCACTGGACGATGGTCTGGTGTATATTTTCGGCTGGGAGGTGAGATTTCATCTTTGTTTCCTCAAGTGTATGAAGCAGTCTTCGGGATTCCTGCCAGTACTCTTCCTCTCCGCTCAAGTCTAAAAACATAACCAACATTAACGTTGATAATGTATTTCCTGTTTGATTCAGGTACTCAATCTTGATTTGAAATGACGCTAGTTAATCGTTTTTGACTACATGTCTCCTTTTACCTCGTGTGTTGTATATGTAGCCATTTGGATTCCATGTTATTCACCGTACGTTCTGTACAACATTTAGGCCTTAAAAACGTTAACTACTATATTTAGAATATAATTTCGCTAGCATATTGTACTGTTGTTACGTTTTAATCCCTAGATGTGTTGTACTGTATTTAGGACAGGTTCTCCTCATTGTGTTTAACTTTATTTTAGACTATATCTCCAAAACAGTTGTAGTGTAATAGAAGTGTATCTCCTTAGCACGTTGTTCTTCAGTTGGGACTTATCTTCTAAGCGTTTTCTAATGTATTTGGGACTTCTGAGCTTTTTGTGATGTATGTTGGAATTTTCCCTCGGGATGTTGTGCTGTATTTGGGACTCTATCTACTTAGCGCCTTAAAATGTATTTGAAACTATTTACTTCAACGTTTTTGCCCAATTTTGAACTATGTATCCTTTGCATGTTGTCCTGAAGGTGTTACTCTGAATTTGGGAACATAGTATCTTTTTTGTATTGCTTTTCTTGAATATTATTTCCCTCGGGTATTGTACTGTGTATTTGGGGACTATGCTTTCTTTACACGTTGTACTTATTTTAAACCTCACGTCCTTAGAGAGTTGTACTGTAGGTGTGTATCTGGGACTCTTTATATTTACCGTTGTACTAAATTCGGGACTTTTCTCGGTATCGACCTGATCTATATTTGGGACAATGTCTAATTGGTACTTTATCTTCTTGATCGATCTGTACCATATTTGGGACTAAATCTTATTAATCGATCTGTGCTATATATGGGACTATATCTCCTAGAGCGTTTTACTATAGGCTATACTTATCTATATAGCCCATTTGTGTTTTGTATTAATTGTAAGAATCATATGAATCATCCCTTTCAGAGTTCAGGGATATTTTTATAACTTCCTGGTATATTCTACTCACTGTACGTACTTTTACTTTACTTGCAAGAAAAGCTTGACTGGAGGTCTTTACAGCGTTTTGTGTTATATGAAATGATCATCCGAGCTATCTATATCCCTATGTGTATATTTTCTGATATCTACGTTGTATAGGTATTTCTTGTATTTTTCTTACTACACTAACTAAATACTGCAGGTTTTGTCATTTCCATTCACTGTACCTACATACGAGTTGTATGTACTACGTTATACACCTACCTATATATCTTCTAAGTGTTTTGTGCTTGGTAGGGTCGATATTCTCTATGTCATCGATTTTTCTCCAAAACCACAGGCAGCTTGGTTCAGGGTTGGTCACGTCGAGCATGCCTTTCTGGATCTCCTTCTCCGTAACTGCACACACACACAAAATAAAATCAAGTACATTTGTCGACAATGTACAACGTAGAACAACACTCATTTTGAAACAAATAATTAATTGCAATTACTACTACTGTATGTTAATTTGGAGATAGCAATGCAAAATAAATAATACTTACCATAGAAAATAATATACATTTGGAAACACATAGCTTGGCAGTTCTTTAACAAACCTTTGTCCGTGGGCATCACGAGCCCGACAGGCTGTTTATTACATATCTTGTGAAACTTACTACAATGAGAGAGACTGATATCAGGCGGTTTGATACAATGTTCCGTATTTCACACCGTGATAATAAAAGATAAAAGGTATTACCCTTGCACCCAGAATTAATTTTGGCTAGAACTCATTAGTTGAGACGAATTGACACAGGAATGGATCCAAAACATTAAACGGTCATTTTACGCTATGGTAACGTGACTTATATTTTTTACTTTATTTCGGGAGTCTGGCTTAAGCCAAATCTTCAAGATGTAGGAATGAATGGGTCATTTACAAGAAACGTAATATTTTCAACAGCTCTCTCATGTAGCCTGTAGTGAGCCGATTATGTCGTTGTATAATGGAGAATGACGAGATGCTACTTGCTTTTCCAATGCCTCTATGGAAAGACTTTCACGTTCCTGTGAGCCTGGATGAGTCGAATCTTCCAGTGAAGCATGTATTCTTTTGGGAGCTTGGCTCGAGACAATTGTTGCAGTGTTTCATTGAAAATATTACTTAATAGGGACGTAGTATACCTTCGCCGCTTCTTAAGAGGGCTCTATTTTCTAGCTGGTTCTTTAAGTGTTTTACTTACTAGAGACGTAGTATTTCTCTGCTTCCTCTTTAGGGAGCTTGGCTCGAGCTGACGCTTCCAGCGCGTCTTGCATGTCGCACTCATCATCGTTCCATTCATCCTTGGCCGTACTCTGTAGCGCTGTATCACTGCTCAATCGGTTAGGTATGTATTTGCTGATTGGTTGTAACACGTATTCGGGGGGCACAGCATTATCATCACGAAGATACCATCTATAAGTTTAGATAAATTTATAATGTACAAGTATATGCATATGTATTTATACAATGAATATAAAGTACTCTTAACCTACCTGTAAGACGAACATAGTATGTTTACAAACCACTTTTAAATATGCTGATGATTAACTTGCCCCTTTTCAATTTTTGCAACATAATGAATTTAATATGCCTGTAAAAAAGTACAGTTTATATATGTAACTCATAAATGCCCATAAACTGAAGTAACGTATGATATGAACAATTAACCAAACTGATAATATATAATTGATAAATCCCTCTAAATTGCCAAAAATATCCTTTTTTAAATCTGTATGACTTACTGCTCCAGATTGCTAGTAACATGTACACTAACTACTTTAACCTCATTTCATAATGTTATAAAGCTGTATCATTGGCTACGAGCTTATCGACCTTAAATTTATAAAATATTTCTTAAGTGTTGTTTCCTATTAACCTAGAGCAGACAAATTATTCCGAAAAAGTCAATCGAATTTTTCGGAAAATCTAGATGCATTCCGAAAGTGTACAATATTCAGGTGTGTGATAGCTTGAGTTTGCAGGAATAAGAAAAAACATCTGCTTACTTGTATAGACAGCCTTCACTTAGCGATCGTTAAATGGGCCAAAGAAGAATTCGAACTACGCATACGTGTTTGATTATTATTGTATAATACACGACTCTCACCAGGTGGTTTGAACTTTGCTTTAACACGGCGGTAACAAGTCTTCCTACTCACGCCTACTTCATACCTTTGATCTATTTAAATTGTCTGTTGGTTCTAACCTACCTACTGTTACGATGATAACGGTTAACTGATTTACATTGCACTTATATTCACCCCTTATGACGATTTCTCTAACCCTGGACTGGTGTATCCACAAGTTTAGTCTGTAACGTTGTGTCTATCTATCCTCCACTACTAAGTAGAACTAAACAGTTGGTAACGATTAACACCTGGACATGCATACAACCATGACGTTTGAGCGGTTCCTGTACAGGGCACGAAGGGAAGTATAATAATCCAACAACACACTGTGTAACGGTTATTCCGTCTTTGCGTATTGCAGAGTTACCTTCTCTTGTGAGCAGGTATTGATTGTAACGTCATTGGTTTGTGAGAGTAACGTCATCAATATTTGAGAAAACGACGTAATTTTCTTACACAAATCAATGACGTAACAATCAATACTTGCTCACAAGAGAAGATAACTCTGCAATACGCAAAGACGGAATAACAACCTTATACACATGTAAGTCTAGTCAGACAATTAAGCAGAAATCCTTTCTTATTCTCAAACCATTTCATACCTGATAATCGCACACACACACACAAGGCCTGAGAGGGAAGTATAAGACAATACCAATACACTATATAATGCATATTATTACCTTGAAACAGTGAAGAGAAATGACATCGGTGTTAAATAAGTTATGACTACCACGTGAAAGTAAATGACGTTAACATTTACATATTGTTAGTATCGTCGTATAGTACCATCCAGACTGTATTTGAAGAAACATGAACAGACGCATAACCTGTATTATATACATGTAAGAGTAACACGACGCTGATGCCTGGCGATCCAGCTAGCTTCTATTGAAGACAAGTCGTATTGGGCAACCGATTGAAATAAATTAAACCAAGGCAAAACATATCTAAATAGTAAAACCGATATCATTTTAACTTACAAACGTCATAATTTTAACTGTTTTCTACGACGCGATCCCTGTTAAATCTACATAAGTTGCAGTTGTATGTCATTCAAACAACCTGTAGGTCATGACAATATATTTTGAATGTTTTCTTTTATTTCACAGCAACTTTAAAATCTTTGTTAACATTTCTAGTCGAACGCATTTGCGGTATAACTAATTCATAAGATTACTTAGCTTATACTGGACATGTTAGAAATAATTCTATATTAGCGTTGTTGTTCAAACCTGAGGAAAAACAAAACTTACTTGGTTAAAAGAGCTTTGATTTCCTCGTTTTCCACTCCTCCCAACAGGATCTGGAACTCGTCCACGGCTATGGTACGCGGTGGACTTCGGTATCCGTACTTATTGGCGAGTAGGGACTGTAAGTATATAACATGTATGTCAGAGGGCATTTGTCAAACATCTATACAGAGGAAGTGTAATACTTTCCGTCAAACATCAAGAACATCTAATTTCAGTAAATTGTAAAGTATATTTCCTTCACGGTTCTTCAATTAAAAATTAAAAAAAAGTCTTGCTTGATCGACCATAAAGTTCCTTATCTTTCCTGAATAACTACAATATAGTTGAAGTACGATGTCAATGGAGACGAGAAGCACATTGTAACTGTTATATTTATAGTTATAATTAACTCTACCGAATTAAGTTGTATAAGGTATAAATGCCATAGTCCGATTGTTGAAATCATAGTTATTATGCCAGATATCACTTATTCTTCTTGGAAGATGTCTCTCCAGACACATCAACTTTGCACCTTCAGCTGAACTAAATGGTCACATACAATAATACAAACTGCTATTAAAACAAGAGTTTAAAATATTCCAAAAAAAATTAACATTTGGCACTTTTATGGAAATCGTCGTTTCCAGTTAAGTTTATTCTATTGGCTACGAATGCTTATTAGATGCAGTTCAGATAAATATAGATAGAATATAAATGACACTACTCACAATGAAGTTGGGTCCGGTGGAAAGTTGCTGACACAGCTTTAGTTCGGTCATACACAGATCAAAGGTTGTGTGGTCGTCGGACGCATCTTCACGGATTCCCCATCTCATGTCAACCACCTGAAACTCGTATCCTCGACTTTGGCAGTACGAGCGCAGTTTTGGGTACGCCTCCGTCATCCACGTGTTTCGCTCGTGCATGGTGTCTATTTATTAATAATATAGCAGCTTTAACACAAGTAACATAGTGTATTTAGTCATGGTTGAATAATTTAAAATGATGATTTTTTGGGTCTGGTTTCAGGTTCCAAACAAACTTATTTCAAACTAATTGTCTAAAACAAAATCCATTGGCAAGTATTGACCAATCCTAGCAAAGACAAAACTTTGTAAATTCACTGACATGTACACGTTCTGTACTAATTACTACGAAACACATTAATGAACCATATGACGAGAGCGATTACATGGGCTTTTAACACAACACTACAGTGTACCTCTCATTATTATATGTGTAAACAAAACATTTTAGTTATACCTTAACGAATTTAATTATAATCCAAATCAAAGAAGAACGTCCACAACTGATTCCCCTGCGCTATTTTTAGGTAACTTCCACCTTCCCTCGTGGTACATAGAGTATTTGAATGATAAAAACATCAAGTGAAAAGGTTTGTCACCGGTTTCAGGGATTTACCGTTCTTGTTTTAGTATTTCCTAAATTATTATCAAATTCTGTGAATACTGTCCTTTTGTGTTAGAGTTTATTAACTTAGCCACGTAAACATGGTACATTTATACTCACCGGTGAACGTACTACTAGTAAATATCCTGACGATTTTGCTGGTAGACGGGACCTCAATGCTTACATCACCATTGAGTATAGGGCTAGATGATGTCCTGGTCAGATTCACACTAGGAACGGTTTTCTCCCCCGTCATTTTCATCAGAGTTTTACTCACACCCCGCTGAAACTTAAGCTTACTTTTCGACTTCGTTAACGGTGCTTTGGTTTTAGTATTAGCCATTTCAGGTGACGTAGTCTCTCCCGTTTTGTTGTTTGCAGTTGTTTGCGAGTCGGTTTTTGTCGAGTCCTTAATTGGAGTTGTTTTGGAGTTAGTCGGGGTATTGTTTGGAGATGTTTTGGAGTCAGGTTTAGGCAAGGGTGTTTTGTTATGCTTTGGAGACGTTGACGGTCCATTCGCACGAACTCTGGAAAATAGGACAAATATATCGGGATAATTTGTATGTAAAGAACAACATTTCTAGTTATAAATCAGCATGTGAATAGTATAACTGTGGAAACGTCAATCTCTTCTCTAAACATACATATGAGTTTGTTTTAAATAATATAGAGAATGTTAGTTTAAAAGGGTCACTTCCTAAATCAGCTTTATAGAATACCATTTGACAGAATTATATCATCTAAATGTTCAAGAAATAATTGACTAAGTCCTGGGAACAGTACTATGGAGATAAGTAAACATAGCAGAAACATCAAAGTGTGTCGAACTATATATTTATTGTTAAGTAAAAAGAACAACCGAAAAATAGAAAATGTCTCCGGACTGTAAACAGAGGAAAAGTACGTAAATCTTGTCAAGTTTCCATAAAATCAAGTAAAGAAAAGTGGTGAAAATTGAGGACTTTTACAGAAAATACTATATTAAATACTTGTTTATGAGCAATAATAAACCATCATTGTTATGTTAGTGAAATAGCAAATTGTTTAAATTGTTGAATCAAGGCACTCTTCGGAAGTGAGTAAAAAGGGAAAGGACAGCAAAATTTTACATATTTAACAATACATATATATCTATAGCTACGTCACTCGAAAAGGAAACTTAAAGTCAAAATTAGGTGTTTATTTACTTCGTTTATATACGCCATTGATTATTTTACACCTCAATGTGGTAGAATCTGTTGGTAGACTATACGTTCCCAAGGTTGGTTGTCACCTGTGAAGTTAGTATTGCAGAGTTTACATAGAACATTAGCTTAAGTACTAATTTGCTATTGTATTTCCAATGTTATAAATGTTTTGTATGCACCTTTCCTCTTTCGCTGTATTTCTATGTATGTTTCGGAAAAGTTTAGAAACAATTTTATTCTCTTGGTCTTAAGTATCACTGATGAGTCATTGAATGGACATAATGACCCTAGGATGCAGTATAGTGTGGTTCCTATTGCTGCTGATCAGCTAACATGTATTATTATATCAATATAATCAATCGATGAATCAATCGATCAAATACACAACCGTTTTATAAATTTATATATTTTCATTCATTCATTCATTCATTCATTGAAGTATACATGCATAAACACAGGAAGTATTATATTAGGAAACAAATACATATGAACCCCTGTTTTTCTGTAATATATATAGTGACCTCAGCGATGGTAAGCTTTCAAGTATATGAACATAGATGAAATGGAACATGTTCTTTAGAAGCCGCTATCGTGTGTATTTCAGTTTGCGGACGTGACATGGTAGCCTATTCAATCTCCAGTAACACTCGTCTCATTTTCTATATCGGTATACACTATTTATGTAATTAAATGGATCTATTTAACAGTTTCAATACTGTCTGTGACGCTATAATCAATGGTGCGGTTCATGGTTCGGTCAGACGTATGTTTTCACTGAGGATTTTAAATTTGTAAATACATGAATGTTTGCTCCGGCTATTTACCACAACCTTCCTCTATACCCTACCACTCAATCGATATATCTTCTAAAACCGTCCTCTCTACCAGCATATCAATATATCTACCCAAACATTCACCTAAATTATAATATAGACATATCTACCAAAGTTCACCTAAATTATAATATAGATATATCTACCCAAACATTCACCTAAATTATAATATAGACATATCTGCCCAAACATTCACCTAAACTATAATATAACTATATATATCTGCCCCAACTTTGCTGTGTTAAAGCTTAGGTTGAGTAGGGGACATTGTTTGGTGACAGAGAGAACAGACTCTCTTTATTAACACCGGAAGGAAGTTACACATTACTGTATGTATGTATGCCCAATGTACACACTATTGCAGACCTTGTTTTTATTGACACTGACATTAAGCTATATATATTATATATATATACAAGACTAAAGACCCTCGATTATAAGAATCCCGCGGAAATATATGTGAAATATATGTCTTGTCTGTCCCCGTTTTGAAATCAGAGCAAAAGCCAGAACTAAATACTACTGAACAGTTACTGTCATGCTTATACAATTATAGAATCTCACTCGTAGGATAAACCTGCTTGGACTTGGTAAAAACTTTATTACTTTACTATTGAAGGACATTATTTTTATGGGTAATCTTCTAATAATGACGTCAAGTAACAATGTTTTGGGACGTTATCTTCCATTGTGACGTCATAGTTCATGGCAATTTCCCCCCTTTCAGGAACAGGTCCCAAGTCTCGTGATGGTTGGTCATCATGTTTATCTAAATCTCGTTTGCTAAATTTCAAATTGTACAAGGCACTTGGTAAATAAACTAGCTCGAGTTAGGTTAACAAGATAACAAACCATCACTCGTTTTGGAACCTTTAACAGATCCTATTCTGTCGTGTTATACAATTATATTATCTGACATTTAGTTAACGTACCTCGTACATATATCTCTGCTCTTTAAATTTCTCTTGGTGTTGTAAATCTTGAAATTTGTCTTTGAATGTTTGACATCACTTATGTAAGACAACATGAAGCCTGTCTGTCTGTGTAGAATTGTATGTACATACATATTCTGAGTAATGTTTATACGATTATATAACCCTATGTTTTGTATACTAGTATACAGATGTACTATATAGCATGTTAATGCAGAGCGGTCTATAATTTTGTACAGACAACTCTTGGTAATGTGATCCGGCGATGTGTATACCTCTGACAGTGTGTACACCTATACATGGTATATACATCATGCATAGACATGGTTTAATTTCTATATCTGTTGTATGCTTTACTCGAGACACAAATGTCATGACACATACCTAGTATCCACTGTCCCTTTAGGGGGCGCTGTCTTGCTCCCTCCGGACCCCATCTTGGTGTATTGTGTACGTCACATGTGAGGTTTCGGTAAGCTGTCTGTCATGGCGACATTTTGTATGGGATTCCCCCTCACCTCACTTAGTCAATACACGTACGTACCCACAATATCGGTACACGGCAGATCGATCACCACAGTTCTATAAATAGCACTCTATAGTGTATACAGCGGGTAGCCAACGTCGATTGTCTTTTGTTGTATCAACACGGTATGTTGACAAATTGGTAACTTGCCCATTCCCTAGTACAAACCATTTGTGTCGACTAATGACGCGTTAAGCTAACTAGAAAATAATTAGATTCGTGTTATGCTTGAGTTATCAAGTTGATACAATTTACCAGGATTAGTTACACGAATGTTATTGATACAACAGTTTAATAAACACCTGGTTCAGAAATAAACAATTGAATATCTACATAATTTAAATCACCTGTATATATAAAATTTAATTTTAACTTACGTATTGCATTTAAAAACAAAAACATCGAACAAATCAGACGTAATTAAGATCATGTAAATATTTGTTTCTCTAAATACATACATGGACAAAAGTCCACAAATAATGCTATGCTACATAAATGCATCCGTTACGATAAATCTCGAGGATAAATTTTGTAACAAATACCTTTTTCAGTTTTACATCAGCGAAAGTAAACGAGAAAATGCAAAAGAGGTATGCCGCGTAAGGATGGTGGCTTAATCACTGTTCAGGACATGCTTAGTTTTCAACAATGAACGTCACTTTTTCTATATTTATTTTGTCAATACTATCAGTAAAATAACAGGTTATTGATTAAAATAACTTCTTTGTTGAGACGAGTATCACTGTTTGCATGTATAAGCTTAGAGTGTTTTTGTATTAAACGCAATTATTCTTCATCGAAACTCGTGAAAATTTACCTTGCTTATTTATCGAAATCAGCAAATATGATTGCTGACATTTATTTTTGATTTAAGAAAAATGGATACATCAGAGACGAGTTTTACAAACCTATAGGTATATAGAGTGATGGTGACCATTTTTGTCTATCACGAGATTCATTAGGTTAAAAGTTAAATTTATGTAATCTATGGACCATTTATGTTAAAGAAAATTCATGTTAGTTATCCGGTTCAAAGGTTGAACAGAGAACAGAAATAGAAAGCGTGCACAAAATTCATCAGGTTTTACTAATCAAACATAATTCTCTCTATTGCTTACCTTGAAGTCAAATATCAATAATTTCGAAGATTACACAGCAGAGTATTTAAATTATTCGTACTCGATGATACAGTAAGCCTGGGGCTTTTGTGATAACGTTCAATTTATCTGTGTTCTAGTAACAAGTAATTGAAAACTTATCCATGTTTTCAGCGTACATTAATAGAAGAATATTAATCAAAACCGATATGTGTCAAACATATTATTAACATCAAGAAAACTATTTCCATATTGTTTCAGTTTTCAGAGAAACTTTTAGCTAGCGATGAATATCATCCTAAGTCAGTACATTTTATATTTCCGGACTAGACCTAGTATCCCCAGAGCACCATAGCTTGCGCTTTAACTCTTCCGGATACCCGGTTTCGTCTCCAATTTCCCTTTGCTTTTGTTGCCCTCTCAGGTCGCGTCGTCAGTTGTGTTTATGTGTTGCTATGTAAAACGATAGTTTGTATATTTCTTTTATGATTTGAAAATTCCCGAATGATTAAGTACATGAAACATTCAGATGAGAATTATATGAAAAATTATCTTCTTTTTTTATATATATTACAGCTCGAACGTCCAATATGAATATTAATGTTTTTTGTTTGAACAAAACGATGGGTTAATTAGCATTAAATATTCGCATATTAATGAACAATAACCCTTATTGTCGGGTAATACATTATCCATAATTATAATTTGAAGAGTAAGATTGTTTAAGATAAATAACCCTAATCAATCTGAACCTGGTAAGACCGTCTGCTCGCTTCAGCGTTTGTTTTATCGATATCCGTGGTTTGAAAAACGACAAATTTTTGTCTTGTTGAGGATTGATAAAAGCAATTACAACATGGGGAAGCGAACATTTATGAAATATGGTGAAGACAAAGTATTTTTTATTACATGATAAACTTTTTCTTCAGCGTTTACAATCTGTTCCAACAATTGTTTTTTCAAAAAACTTCCAATTCTTCAATAGTTAATTTTGCTTATTTACATTTGCATGGCATTGTCACTACATAGCCTCTTTGGAAGCTGTGTCGTCGTTGATGGGACTTTAATTACCATGCGGCACGAGACATAATTCTTAGCGTATTAATACAACACTGACCGGAACTATATCTCCCGTGTTTAGTTTTCGACGGTCATCTGTTTTCAACGGTCGTTTATTTCCGGGTCGCGCGCGCGCCTGCGGGTCATGTCAGGGGTGATCACGGAGGCTATGTTTTGACGCCGGCACACTTGCAACAATTCTCAAAAAAAAATAGGACAATGATGATCTGTACTGTAAGTAACTATTTTTATCGCAACGTAGTGTTTAAACCCCGTTTTGCATATTTCCAAGTTTAACACCCTAAAAGACCCATTAAATTAGCCTGAAAGTGTTTGTGACTTCTCGTCTGCTTTGCTGTCATACAGCTCCTTCCAAATCACGTGACAAATGTGGGCGGAGACTCAGTTCGGAAAAAAATGTATGTAAGCCAAGAAGATGTCAGCTTATCATTGCGTAGGCGATTCGCAGAATTTTAGTTTGCTTTCGTACCAACATCTTGTTGAATAAGTGCATTTCCTTTTATTCGGAGACATAAATAAAAGATATTTTCCCTTATTTTAGGTAAAAAGTCAACAAAGAGGGGAAAAAATTGTTGACAATTTCTTCTCTCATGATCGTACCAGGGAGAGGGCTAAGCAGTAACTTTTCCTTGCTATGAAAACAAAAAGTTAACATCGAAAAATCTTTGAACTGTTTTAAACTGTTTAAAATCACTTTTCCATGTTTCGCCTCAAACAGATATAGTTGAACAGTTCACGTTCGAGTTTACTTTTTTTCTGTCCTATTTTGCCACCGTACAGTGGAAAGCATGACCGTCGAATACTGATGACGTAATACGCAAGCACACAAGTTAGGCAGTCGCCATGTTTGTTGACATTTTCTAGCGGTGTATTATCAAATATTATAATCGATCTTTTATAGAATTAGGGCAATAATAGTAAATGACTTAACTTGTAAGGCTTGGAATAAACTTGTTTCACATGGTTGGTAAAAAGCGATTTTGCTCTTACACCGTCGAAAACCGATGACACCAGGGTACAATATCCAATGTAAATTAACATGACGGCTGCTGAAATATCGCTAGGCATTGCGAGATTTGACAATGCCATTGTAAATTTATGTGCAAAATAAAAATAAAAATAAAAAAATACTTTTATTACAACAAAAACAAGACCAAGATCTGCAATATCGTACAAAATGCACATCGGTTAAAATCACCAATGCCGGCAATGGAAACAATTTTAACGCTCATACAATTGATCAAAAATATCGTCTGTTACACTGCACTGATCAACAGGGGTTCGTTACAAATGTCTGAAATACACATATTTTATAGACCTACTGACACATATGTTACAGACCTACTGATATGAGTCACAACACACATAAACATTTCAGACATTTGTAATGAACCCCTGTGCTCCGTCGCAAGATCCCTCACTTCAAACGCGTCTCGCAGCCACTGTTTCCTCAGTTTCTGACGACATATCAAATAACGAGGCAGTTATAGAATCTACAGACTGTAGTCAGATTCCCATACAATCAACAAATAAATTCTCGTCTGGATTCTTCACAAAATGAGCAAAGAGAAAAGTTCGAATTAACTTCCAAAAATAACTCCCTCGTGGAGGGCAAGGTCGGATTTACGGTGTTCACTGTATTTATCCATGCGCTAAATTTGTTCCGGAGAAAAATCGAAACAATTTCAAATCTAACTTTCAGCTCAGAGTTCTATTGATAAACTTAAATCACCCTATAGACATATCATACGCAATTGTATTTATACTGAATTGTGGAATAACATTGAAGTGTTTGCCAATCAGCACGCGACAAACACGCTGTTCAAACTATTGAACGAAATTTTGTGGACTGTCGATAAGGCGAGCATTTTGAAATTTAAATATAAATTATAAGTTAAAAAAGAACATAAGAGGAAGAGAAAACGTAAATATAAGTATTGAACTGTTTTTGTATGGTATTTATGATCTAGCGCGCATTATGTTGTTCGCATGCAAAGCTGTCTCATTCAAATAGATCATAAATACCAAACAAAAACAGTTCAATGCTTAAATCTTATTGTAACGACTCCAAAAGACGTGTTGGTTTTTGTATAATCTTTAATGTCGCCAATCCTCTAGAGAGGGTAAAAAACTGTAACAACAAAGGGACGATGTTAAAATACGTACCGGAACATTTGAATGCCATTTGGCAGTATATCTCACAACAATGTCTCACAATAACCAAGTCCAAGGAACATTATATGCTTTGATATCGCAATGTTTATGAAATGTCACTGAAATCAATGTCATGAAATGTTTATGATGAAACAAATGTATCTTTTCATTGTAATCACTTACTCTGTGGTGGCAGTAGCACACAATGTCATGTAACGAAATGATAGCAGAAATCTTCCTGAGAAGATGAAAGTTCGAAAGGGCGATAACTCTAAGCGTAATGCGATTATAGAGGTCCCACGTAACAAAGACCAGAACATCCCTAGAGTTGTGCACAAATGTACCGCACAGTGCAATGATAAAAAAACTTAATAGTAAGGCACAACACTTGTCAATTGCATATCATTTCTCCACATTATAGTTCAGTAGGGAAAGTTGTCACACTATTTCTATTTTATTCCAAGGACGACAAAATGCCCCCAGCTGAACTATCTCTGGCAAAGGGGAGCTCACTCTTGGTAGAGTTGTAAAATCATTATCGAGCAGTAAGGGGACAATAATCAGGATTCGTTGGCACCTTTGTGCTTTTATTTATTTTGTTTGTATTTTACGACCAATGATAATTGGTGTGTAACGTTATTCTGTAGGACCAGATTGCTCAGATGTGAAACGTTATTCTGTAGGATCAGATTGCTCAGGTGTGGAACGTTATTGAGTAGGACCAGATTGCTCAGGTGTGGTACGTTATTCTGTAGGACCAGATTGCACAGGTGTGGAACGTTATTCTGTAGGACCAGAATGCTCAGGTATGGAACGTTATTCTGTAGGACCAGATTGCTCATGTGTGGTACGTTATTCTGTAAGACCAGATTGCTCTGGTGTGGAACGTTATCCTGTATGACTATATTCCTCAGGTGTGGTACGTTATTCTGTAGGACCAGATTGCTCAGGTGTTGAACGTTATTCTGTATGACCAGATTGCTCAGGTGTGGAACGTTATTCTGTATGACCAGATTGCTCAGATGTGGAACGTTATCCTGTATGACTATATTGCTCAGGTTTGGAATGTTATTCTGTAGGACCCGATTGCTCAGGTGTGGAACATTATTATGTAGGACCAGATTGCTCAGGTGTGAAACGTTATTCTGTAGGACCAGATTGTACAGGTGTGGAACGTTATCCTGTATGACTATATTCCTCCGGTGTGGAACACTATCCTGTATGACCATATTGCTCAGGTGTGGAACGTTATTCTGTATGACTATATTCCTCAGGTGTGGAACGTTATTCTGTAGGACCAGATTGCTCAGGTGTGGAACGTTATTCTGTAGGACTAGATTGCTCAGGTGGGGAACGTTATTCTGTAGGACCAGATTGCTCAGGTGTGGAACGTTATCCTGTATAACTATATTGCTCAGGTTTGGAACGTTATTCAGTAGGACCAGATTCTTCAGGTGTGGAACGTTATTATGTAGGACCATATTGCTCAGGTGTGGAACGTTATTCTGTATGACTATATTCCTCCGGTGTGGAACGTTATTCTGTATGACCAGATTCCTCAGGTGTGGAACGTTATTCTGTAGGACCAGATTGCTCAGGTGTGGAACTTTATTCTGTAGGACCAGATTGCTCAGGTGTGGAACGTTATTCTGTAGGAACATATTCCCCAGGTGTGGAACATTATTCTGTAGGACCAGAATGCTCAGGTGTGGAACGTTATTCTGTAGGACCAGATTGCTCAGGTGTGGAACGTTATTCTGTAGGACCATATTCCCCAGGTGTGGTACGTATAACTGTATGACCAGATTCAGGTGTGGTACATTATCCTGTGGGACCATTTTCCTAAATTAAACGTGTACAAACTAATGAGATGTACAACAGGTAACATACTTGTCAATTTAGACAAGTCATACGGAATGTATATTCATTTCAGGTGACTTTTCTCACATGTATGGACCGGAAGTCTTCGTTGAAAAAATAGACTTGAAAGCATATTTTTTTAATCAGATGTAGTTTTAATTTTCATTCCAAATGTGAAGCATTTCATCATTACTTAACAATTAATAAACAAGATATATATGTATAAAAATATTACATGTTATGTGGGGATGAAATCAATACGGAATCATAAAAACGATGATATTCGTGTTTTTTTCTAACATTCAACGATATGTCGTGACCATCTGTATCATCTTTAGGTGTTGTTCTGTCTTTGTATTGGCGGAATCATTTTGCAAAAGCTGTTTGTAAAGGTTAAAACAGTTCAACCTTTTGACAAATCGTAAAGGAGGCGATATTGTTTAAACTGCAAAGTATTACATGATAGCAGTGCGCTAGGTTTAACAAACTTGTTCATGTGTCATTGATGGTCAATAGTGCTTTCAACAAATTCTGATTTTAAGTCTTCACATTTCTCCGTAGCTATGGGCGAGTCTGTTGCTTTGTTTTCTGCCTGTTCAGTTTCTTTGATAGCTTCAGATGTAACTGATTCTTGTTCCGGTTTAGACTTTTCATCATTCTTGTTGTCTTGTTCAATATCAACTTCGGTAGTTGGTTCTGTTTTCTCATTAATTTCTGTAGGCGTCAGTAGGTCACTCGTGTCTTTGGTGATGTCAGTGGATGTATCTGTCTTTTCTTCTTCCTTAACGTCACTTCCGGTTTCGTCGATGCTTTTTTCGTCTTTGTTGAGCTTGCGGAAGTCGTCCTCACAGAACGCACCCCTGCCTCTGTGGGTGGTCAAATTGCCCACTCTGGGTGGTATAGGTCGGGCAAGACCCACTGTCGGAGTCTTCCAGAGCGTCACTTTGTGTTGCAACTTGACACGTTCCTTTTCAGCCTCTTGTAGTTTCACTGATGCCTCCTGCAAGGGAAATACTCATGTAAAATAATACATCACATATTGCATAAATACATACTTCAGATAATTTTATGTTTTCGTGGGATCTATTTTTGCGCAAATTGACGGAAAGAACCGATCAAGAATTCAAGTAGCTGTGTGACTGGACTCTCCGTAGCTCATTGCCCGATCGATTTAAATTTGCCGATAATGAAAATTAAAAAAGTGAAAAAAGATAAAGCTTGCATTCAAGAATCATGCACATACTCATTTCAACTATAAACCTCGATATCACAAATCAGTTTGTCTGTGACATAAGTACAAGTAATACCATTACATACGAATCTTGGATTGCTTATATCTTCCTTTTTTTCATTTCAAAACGAAAATATAATTTTCTCGCCGTTACGTTCAGGTAAAGTTGTTACCTAAAACGGCTCACAAAAGACCTGATGATGTCACGCAAGAATATTCATAGAACAATAAAAACACCCTGGATGGTATCATATTGCCTAACTCTATATATTTTGCAAATAATATTCTATTTCAAGTTCAAAAGTAAACCACATTTAGTTGATAATGGTTATAGAGCAGTAGATTGCTTAGGGATGTTTAATCGGGGCCTATATTTAGCGAACGTTTTTATTTGTTTACACATCAGAAGTAATAAAATTCATACGCCTGGCAAAGCGGAACTTCAGCCATAGCCTTGCAAGATAAATGTGCTCTTGGTGTAGTAGATTACCAGTAAGCCATACATGTAAACGTTAACAGTCTTTCTTATGAAAATATGTACCAATTCCATTCAAGTGTCATCTTTTTGTATATTATAACAGCTGAACTGTGAGCGTGGAGGTTATTAGAGGTTGTTTATGAAAGGAGTCATCCTGGATATCCAGGCGTTACCTTCACTTTCGCTCACTACACCTCTGGAACATGTCATAGAAAAATTGAAGACTCAGTGTGCAGCACCTTGTGGATGAGACAAGAAGACTAGTTTGGTCCTTTGATGTACATCACAAGAATCTCGCGGTCGCGTAACGGTTAAAAAATGACAGGCTTTGAAGTCGGGCGTCGCTCCTTTGTAATCTTCAAAGGACAAGTATCAGACTAGTGATTGGTCAGTTTTTCTTTTTACCTGACACCAATCAAATAGCTATCATTTATGCTATGATATATTCCAGGAGTGTAGAGAGCGAAAGTGAGCGTAACCCCTGGATATCGAGGATGGATAGGAGTATACGTCCAACTATAGAAATGATACCGTACCGTCAAATCCTGTTCGGCAGCCCGTCTTTGAGCCTCGAGCTTTTGTAGTGTCTCTGCCGCTTCCTGTAGCTTGCGAGCCTGCTCGTTTTGGTGTTCCTCTAAACCCTCACGGCGTGAAATCTCCTGCTTCAGCAGCTGCTCCTGTTCCCGCCGTAAAGTTTCCAGCTCCTCCCTCTTCTCCATCTCTTCATCCAGCAACCTGGAAACAAAGAGGTTAATATGGTATATCCGGAATGTAAAATAAGTCGAATAGAAAATTGGGGGACATGTAATAAACATGAATGGGAACATGTTTAAATGTTCACACATTTAAACACTGCTATAAATCTCTCTTACTTACGTTATAAGGGCTACTAATATCGGCTATGATTGCGTTAACGTTAAAAATAAACATTTTTTACTTAATCATATATCGTTGTTTTAAAGTTCACTCATTAAAAGGTTTACTATTATTTTTTTATAGAAATGGAAAGAAAGTGTTGCCTCTGTCAACATTGATCGTATCTAACAAGCATGGTAAGTATGTTTGTGCCGAAACACGTGAGTTAACAGCAATTATGAAACATGCTTTTTAAACTTAAACCAATCACTCTTGTTGGCCCGGACACAGATGGTTTTCATGTGTAGGGAAACTTAGAACCCGTAGAATACCCATATGGTCGGACAGGTAACCCCGGTCATCGTGGTGAAAGGCGAGTGTCATCCACTGCTCCACCCGACCACCCCAATACGGTATTATAGACAAATTATTGAATTGGATAGAAATACCCCATCATTTGTGACTTAAAGAAACCACACTATTTTTAAATACAAATCATTTGTCATTTCCTTATATATGGAATAATATAGTAAACAACTATTGTGTAAATTGTTGATCGAGTCTTGTTTATGCACAATGTACATGTATATTAAAAGTGTTTTTTTTTTGTGAAATGTTATGTCTAATTATTTCATAAATATACTTTTGCAATACAACATGTTTTAACTAATCTTTTACCTGGCTTGTAACGCCCGTACGATCTCTTCGTCTCGTTTGGCCTGCCTTTCCTCTTCCAATAGCCTCTCCAGCTGTTTCTTGATCTCCTCAAGTTCCCGAAGTCTCTGTTGCTCCTGCTTCCTCAGGGCCTCCTCTGCGTGAAGCCTTGCTTCCAGATCTAATTGGTTCTGAGTAGAAAGAATAGTAAGACTCACCTAATTGCTTGCAGAGGAATAAAGATGAAACGTAATGTTCAGGAAGTGTGCGTTATACTCATTAATAAAGCATTATGTAATTAATCATTGAACAACTGTGTCGTCACGTTATATGTCTTCAATAAAACATGATGTTATCAATTGATAAAATGGTGGGTCCATCAAGTCTTTACCTATTTATGTCTATTTGAAAAGTGAATTACAATGAACATTAACGATGGAAGATAATATAACGGCACGGTAGTCTAGTGGTAGGACGCCGGGCTCGTGACCGAAGGGTTGTGGGTTCGAGTCACGTCACGGCAATGCGTTATATCTTTGAGCAAGATACTTTACTCCGCTTGTTCAAGTCAACTCAGCTGTAAATGAGTATGTGGTTGGCCAATACTAGAATTGTAGAATGCTAGCTGTGAGCGCCAAAATGGCAGCACCGAGTGTATGCTCCCCGGGGAGTTGAGAAAGGTAACGACCTGTTGCAAAGGCCCTATAACCACGGATGATAATTTGTGATCCGCTTTGAGACTACCTATGAACTAGGCTGTGATAAAGCGGTATATATAAGAACCTTGAATTATTATTATTATCATTATTGTAATCACACTAAATTGGTCTTAATTTAAAGGCAAATGCTCAATTTCTATAGTTTGTTAGATAGTTCTGAATTTTCGATTTCTCTTAAATAAATAGATGCAATATTACCAGTATTGTTAAAAGGCTAAAGGACAAGTGTGAAGAACACATATCAGTTTTATTGATTTCTTTAACAACAAATGTAAAATATTTAATAAAATGGATGGAAAAAAAATAATATCGATGTGAAACCAAAACTGTATCTTGACCTGACAATCAATGAAACTAGGGCAAAAGTGATCAAAAGAAAAACGTACACGGAGACTTGAAAGAGTTTAAGGAGAATAATACTAGGTTTTAGGTAAGAGAATCGGGCTATATCGACGTCACCCTCCCGAAAAATCTATGCCATATTAAGAATTGTAGTCGTGAGAACGAAACCAAAAGGCACACTAATGGGAATAACCGAAATATTTAGAGCATTGCGTGTCGATAAGGTCAAGGACAACCGATCTCATCGTGAAACAGATACACTTACTATATATAAAGATATTAATAGCTGTAATGCATTCACATTACAAATACAATCAAAATACGTCTCACAAAAGCAAGAACTTGTTAAAAGATGTTTCTCTGTTAACCCCTCTTCCTGGTACAAGACATATTGAATGGCTGTTTAAGCCAGTCGTTATATTTTAGGACACTCGTGACACCTTTAATAAGCAACAAAGAGGGCAATATAAAAATATACATCTGAAAGTTTCCAATATTCATTTGGTATGAGTGGGGATATTGTTCTTCATTCCATTCGTTTAAAGTTAAAGCACCACATTCAAGTATTTATGTGAAAAAATGCGAAATTCCCCTCCCTCATATTCATGCAAAATAATCATCCATGATGGGCGTTTGGCAGACACTAATTCCCTTTCCAGAATTTGGATGAAATGAGTCTAATAAAATTGTTAAAAAAGTTAATACGACAAAATTTGAACAATAAGTCAATACAAAAAAAAAAAATAACCAGCAGCTTTGAAGAAATCAAAATAATGGAAGATATGACGATTCCCCATAAGCAAACCCGCAGTCAAACCAGATGGCCCGGAAATTAAAGCCGAAAACTACAGCGCTTCTTGTACGACGTGTGGTATCCGTCATAATAGCTACAAATTAATTTTCATATTGTTGAAGATCTGCAGAGAAAAAAATCCAAAATGGAAACAAATTCCAGTTTTGGTTACAATTTAGACTTTACACCTGTATACACAATATTTTCACTGGCTGCGTGACAAATATGCATTATTTTATGTAAATGTGTAATTAAAGAATTCTTGTTTGTTTCACTGCTTCAAATCGATACACGCATGGTGAAATGTTTTTTTTTTTTCTTTTTTTTTTCTGCACTTTGTGTGTGTGTGTGTATTTCCTAGATATAATCATTTTGTCAGAGCAAAATTAACTCACCAATCTGGCCGTTTCTAGTTCCTTAACGTGTTGCAGACTTTGTCTTTCTTCCTCTTCTAGTTTCTAATAAGAAAACGTATTGACAATTACAAGTCGTGGATTCTTGAATCTTCATAAATAAAAATATATATAATATACACAAAAGCTGACTTTATTACTGAATGTGCACTGCTACTGTTATGGTTATTATTGTTTGTGAGCGCTTGTACATTCCTGATACTATACATACGGGAATGATGAATTAGAAAGACAACAAAACACAATCCATTAAGCCTCACAAAACAGAGAGCCCATATTTACCGTATCGTTCTTTATAAACTACATCAACTAGAAAATAATTTGAAGGTGTTTATGCTATTTAAGACTATGCTGATAATTTTAGATTTTTTCATTTATTAAAAAGCAACACTTGTCAGTAAGAGCATTGAATTAATATAACAATTGCTATGACCTCGTTAGGATTTGCTCTGATGATATTGGCCTAATGCGACTCTGAAAGAAAAAGGAATGTATTTAAGCAAATCAAAAGCCAGGGTGCTTACATCTGACTAATAAGTGTTTCGAAAAACTATCAACACTTAGTAAAAGCAATAAGAGAATAATTTGTATTAAATTTTGTTGAGATGAAGTCAAATAATCAGTAAAAACAAGAACAATAGGAAATATTTATTTGACAATTGAGTATGTCGACATGGAAAGGAAATCTAAGGAAACCTAGTGTGGCCATTACTATATTAAGGACTTATCAGTGGTTATGAAGGCCAAAAGAATATCAAACCAATGTATAAAATGTACCGAACCATATTTAGAAATATGAAAAATAGAGAAAGATGCATAGAAAACCCTTTATAAATTTTGCAGCAATTAATTCTCTCCTATAAAATCAGTACCAGCATTATGTTATATCTGTACGGTTGGGTTATCTTGTTATGTGAGCGCAAATACTCACCAATCTGGACTTTTCTAGTTCCGCTAAGTGCAGCAATCTTTGTTGTTCTTCTTCTTCTTGTTTCTAAAATAATGTGATGTCAAACAGTTTGGTACATGTCTTTAATACTAGACACGGATATATTAAAAATAAAATTTATATTTATTTTACAACAATAACGAAACAATTTTAAAAAACACCACCTTCAATGTATTGCTCTCGTTAACCCAAATGCTAGCGCACAGGCGCCAAATAGGAAAGAACAAAACTGAGAACCATGGGAAAACCCACGGAGTTGGTCAGGTGACCATACACTTTTTCACTTCCGATTAGGGAATCGAGCCCCTGCCTATGAGTAGGCTATATTGCTTTTTACTAGACTCAACCTACTGTTTTGAGCAGGTCTTTCATTTTTTGAAGTGATTCTTCCTCTTCTCTCCTACGTCGCTCTTCTTCTTCCTTTTGTCGTCGTCCCTCCCGACGAACCTTTTGTCGTTCCTTTGCCTCTATTCTGTGGAAATGATAGTTCTCATTCGAACATTTGTCTATTGCTTTCTGGAGTGCTGTGACAATGAAAGATGTAGGCAAAGTAAAAGTAGGTAATGCAATGAAGATCGTTAGGCTAAATGGAAGTAATTTTCATCTTTGTACAACAAGATGAGGCACACTGAACAAAATTGTACAGACCAAGAAAATTTCCCATTGATTTCCACTATTGATAAGAATTGTGTAAGTCACTTTCAAAAATTCTATTCGATCATTTGAAAAAAACAACAATAATCGTAGTGATTTACAAATAAGCGCACCTGTCATCCAATCATTTCGTGTCTTGATGTCATGGGCGCTCATCTCGTACGGCTTGGCCGGGGTTTTCAGTACGAATCTGTTTTGTCGAGAACCAGATTTTACGCCTGCATCCGGTATTACCTTAGCAACGTAATCAACAATCTTACAATTATATTGCTGCAATGAAAAGCTGATAACATAATTTATCAATAGAGCACTATCTACGATACAATATAAACAAAGTACAACACGTTTTATGCAAGCAAGATCTAAACGGAACATGGATTCAAACAAATTTATTTTATATATTTATAAAAAATAAAAAAATAAAAACATAGAAACTGACACATGTTACAATCATAAATCACCTTTACGGTAACGTTGGAGGTCTAAGTAGTTGCAGATTATAGAGAGTGTATGAATAGGTTGGTAGTTTTCCTCATTCTTACACTTCTATGTCATCATTGAAGACTAAGTATGATATACATATACTGGTTTACTCGTGATATGGTTATGTGTGTATACACATCATTCCAGTGAGATTACACTATAAAACTACTATTGACTCAAAAGCGAGTTAAGAGTAGAAAGTGGGAGTTTGATTCTACGATATCTTCCTAGCTCACTGACCCTAGACACTCAATCACCCATCCCATTCCCTGAATTCCTTACCAACAGTTAACCTAAAAAGAACCAATAGGATTCGCTCTCAATTAGTATAGTCAGTGCTTAGATCGGGCATTACCTCCACTTTACAATCTTGGTCGAGTTGGACGTCACCTTTCCTCTCCCGCTCGTCTGAAGCAGTGTAGTAAGTAAGCTGTCTTGTGTTGAGAACCATCCAGCGGTCCTTCCAGTTCTTCACTTGATATCCTCGCTTACACAGCATGCCCTTAAAATCAAAAAGTCAAAAACAGTATAGTATTTAAACCTGGAGTTGATTACTCTTACCAATTATAATATATCTACCCACACTATGTATCACTGTCTCGTCGGAACTGCACATCAATGGCATGATAGCGCTGTGAATAGGCCAATAAAATATCTAGGTTCTGTAAAATATTCAGCAAATCGGTCTATGTCGATTAAAACACGAATAAAAGACACAATAAGAAGTGAGTATCTGTGTTATAACGATATTCCATAATTTGGATCGTGGCCGTTTTGATTCCTTTGGCCAATACTAGTGTGTGAACAATGATCGTCTTAGTGACAATCACTTGTCGTTACATCACTGAGTTGTTTACAATCCATTCACGTTTCCTTCCAATTAGAATCCTAATGTTGTCCTAGAAGGCCTGTTGAGTTTTCATATCGCTACATAATTTATTGTTATATTTTATATGATATATATCATTTGTATACGCCCGTCAAATTCGACGGAAGTATTATGGTATGGGGTTGTACGACCGTCCGTCCGTCCGTCCGTCCGGCGTAAACGTTTGTTTGTCCGGCAATCTCCTCCTACATTTTTCGACCGATTCCTTTGCCACTTGGTATACATTATAATCATGATATGAAGTTGTGTCTTCCTTAACAGAATTTTGATTCAACAATTTTTCCGAAAGTTATTGCCCTTTGTTTATTTCAGTATTTGATTTCTTTGTCCGGAGATCTCCTCCTACATGTTCTGACGGATTTCTTTGAAACTTAGTAGGCTAAATAATCATGAAATGTTGTTGTGTTTCCTTGAAAAGAATTTTGATTCACCAATTTTTGCAAAAGTTATTGCCCTTTGTTTATTTCAGTATTTGATTTTTGTCCGGCAATCTCCTCCTACATTTTTCAACGGATCTCTTTGAAATTGGTATACATTATAATCCTGATATGAAGTTGTGTCTTCCTTAAAAGAATTTTGATTCGACAATTTTTGCAAAAGTTCTTGCCCTTTGTTCATTTCAGTATTTGAATTTTATCCGGAGATTTTCTCCTTCATTTTTTATAGCATGTCAGCTAACCACTCTTAGAATGATGCAGATCTTGTTTCAATGAAAGAAAGTATATAACACTATATTGCATTCGACGGGCGTATATTGTTCCGCCCTGAGGTACTCATGTTAATATAATAGTTTTTCAATCGGAGATTATCTCAACAAGTATCGTGCATAAGATACAATAACTAAAATTAGGTAGTTAGATAAATCAACACAAAAATAAAGAATGACGTAAGAAATAGCAACAGGGATTCAAAAACGATACAAAAGTTAGGAATAAGAACTGAGGAGACACGACAACAAACGAAATAGATTAAAATAAGAACCCAACACATATTAGGGACCCGGTGTGGTGTTTGTAGATTACTTACATTGTACGATACAGTAGTACATCACTTACACTGTAAGATACAGTAGTACATCACTTACACTGTACGGTACAGTAGTACATCACTTACATTGTACGGTACAGTAGTACATCACTTACATTGTATGATACAGTAGTACATCACTTACATTGTACGATACAGTAGTACATCACTTACACTGTAAGATACAGTAGTACATCACTTACACTGTAAGATACAGTAGTACATCACTTACATTGTATGATACAGTAGTACATCACTTACATTGTACGATACAGTAGTACATCACTTACACTGTATGATACAGTAGTACATCACTTACACTGTAAGATACAGTAGTACATCACTTACATTGTATGATACAGTAGAACATCACTTACATTGTACGATACAGTAGTACATCACTTACACTGTATGATACAGTAGTACATCACTTACATTGTAAGATACAGTAGTACATCACTTACATTGTATGATACAGTAGTACATCACTTACATTGTATGATACAGTAGTACATCACTTACATTGTACGATACAGTAGTACATCACTTACATTGTACGATACAGTAGTACATCACTTACATTGTATGATACAGTAGTACATCACTTACATTGTATGATACAGTAGTACATCACTTACATTGTATGATACAGTAGTACATCACTTACATTGTACGATACAGTAGTACATCACTTACATTGTACGATACAGTAGTACATCACTTACATTGTATGATACAGTAGTACATCACTTACATTGTATGATACAGTAGTACATCACTTACATTGTACGATACAGTAGTACATCACGTACTGTGTACGATACAATATAAAGTGGTAACTGTGATGAGATCATTTATACTAACTCAATATGATGTTTGTACATCACTTACTGTGTACGATACAATATATAAAGTGGTAACTGTGATGAGATGATCTATACTAACTCAATATGTTTGTACATTACCAACTGTGTACGTTCCAGGAAAATGCGGTCACTGTGAGGAGATAACCACTACTAACACTTAGAATATACCAACCATGAACTAGGAAGTAAGCCGTTGATTGCTCAAGTGGATCATATCTACTGTTAGGCACATATTTACATAAATAAACAACATTATAAATATTATCGTGATAACGTTATCATACCACATAATCAGAGATATATTACGTGAACATTTTGCATACGTATTTAAAATGACGATGCAACAATCCTTAATAGTTATATTAATGTCTAATTTTTAATATACAGTTTTTTCCGAACAATAGGCCACACATACAACAAATTCTCATTCAATGAAAACAAATCCGATAGCCTTCACATTTAGCAATGTTTTACATTTTAAACGCACAGTGTTCACCGTATATTAGATCAAACATGTATAGTATGATCTAAGTGTGATTAACGTGGAAAATAGTTTCTGGTACATGTGTTAAGTACTAGAAATAAAATGAACATTATTTGAGGAAAAATATATATTTCACGTGTATAATGTGTAATTTAACACAAATTACATGTGTAATGAGATAAAATATAATTCACGTGTATAATGGGTAAACATCGAATGTAACTCGATTAAATGAAGAGAAGTATAGAATATAAATAAAACCACATGTTTAATAGAAAATTGTTGAATTAATAACACAAATTAAATGAATAATGTGAAATAAAGAATTCAACCCATCTCACAAATGTGTAATATGTGAAGTGTAATATTCCGTCTTAGCGTATTGCAGAGTTATCTGCTCTTGTGAGTAGGTATTGGTTGTTACGTCATTTGTTTGTGAGAGTAACGTCATCAATTTTTGAGAAAAACTGGAACGGGTATTTTCTAAACTGTAAATCAGTGGATATTGCTTGTGAACATTTTTAGAATTTGCTACGATGTGTATATCTACTAAGGAAGTTATAATCAGGCCAAACGACAAACCTTGGATGACTCCGGAATTAAGAAAAGATATAAAAAGAATCCGGATAGGTTACATACAATTGCTAGGAAATCAAACCGTCTTCATGACATTCAAAAGTTTAAAAGTCAGCGTAATAAGGTAAATGATATGAAAAAGTAGAGTCGGTTTAAATTTTTATGAAAATGTCCATGGCATCATTGATGATTATTTTTCTTCTGATCCTAAAGCGTATTGGAGATTAATTAAACGTTTGATAAAATCTAGTGGTACATCACAGACTATACCAACTCTAGTAGATCCAGTAACTGAGAATATAATTAGTAGTGATGAAGGTATATCCAACTTATTAAATGAATATTTCTGTAGTATATATCATAAAGAATTTTATGATAATAGTGCTATTGATGAACATTAATTTAACATTTCATCTCATTCATTATTTTGGATTTCCTCCTACAAACTTTCGCCATTTAAGTTCGTTCAGTAACAATTTCATACCTAAAAGCTATTTAATTACATTTGTACCATTTAAGAAAACCTCTTTGTGTAAATGTAGCTTCTTTGATTCATTGTCGTCAGATTAACTCATGTAATAGTGGTGTCCATCTTATACATTATACCTTAAAGTCAATTATGTTACGTAATGAGATTAACTGGTCTTACTTAAGTCTCGGACAAAGGACAGGGTAATTGCCTTACCTGTTCGGGTACTCACCAGTAAGAATAGAGAGATAAGTGACAGCTGTCAATCAAATTAACTTTATTGTGTTAATTGTCAATGTCACTGTTCTACATGTTTGGTAATCAGTTAGGACCTAGGCATCGGACTGTACGGGTGTGTTTTTGGATACTCCAGAAATCTTCCACCGACCTAGAGAAAGTTATTTTAATAAATCTATATTTGGACTACAATTCAACATCATGGAATTCTACTTTCGAACTACACATTACAACGAACAGAAATTTTCGTTGTGATAAATAACTCGTATTGACGAACGTAATTTTCGGGTTTCGGATATTGCGCCGAAAACCAATAAAACTTTTGATTCAATTAGATTAAATTACACTGAAATTATTGATGTCCTACAAATACTGAAACTCGGCAAAGCCTCGGGCCAGGATGAAATAAGCCATTACATGTTAAAGAATGTTTGACATACTATTTGTAAACCTCTTGAGTTACTATTTAATATTTCACTGTCTGCTGGTGTTTATCCTAAGTTGTGGAAACTTGCAAAAGTTATGCCGTTATTCAAAAAAGGTGATAGACATTCTCCCTTAAATTACCGACCAATTTCTCTCTTGTCTACTGTTGGTAAGGTATTTGAACGTGTTATTTTCAGACATATTTTTTTTTTTTTTATTCGTTGTTTTATAAAAATCAATCTGGTTTTCTGCCAGGACATTCAACGCTATACATATAATTGAAATGTATCATAACATATGTTTATCGTTTGAAGAAAAAAAACATACATGTATTGTCTTTTGTGATATTTCAAAAGCCTTTGATAGAGTTTGGCATAATGGTTTGTACATAAAGTTAAACTCCTATGGAATAGGCAGAGAGTTATTGGTCTGGTTAAAGGATTATTTACATCAAAGGCAGCAAAAAGTATGTGTTAATGAGTCTTTCTCGAAATTAGGTTCTATTGATGCAGGGGTTCCCCAAGGTTCTATATTAGGTCCTCTATTATTTTTGATTTATATCAACGATATAGCTGATATTGTTTTACTCAGCATCTCGTCTTTTCGCAGATGACACCTCTCTTCAATGCTCTTCCTCTTCCTGTCTTGAAATTCAAACTACCCTAAATAAAGACCTTGAATCTTTAAACTCGTGGGCTAAAACTTGGCTGGTAACGTTTAATCCGGACAAAAGTGACATACTTTTTAGAAGCAGTGTATTCTTCAGTTATGAAAAAAAAAAAGTCTTAAGAAAATTAAAATTTATATTAAAACGAGATGCCCTATTAAGAATTTACCGAACCTTTATTTTACCTATTTTAGAATATGCATGCGAATTGTGGGATGGATGCTCTAGTTTCGAATCAGAAAAGTTAGAAAAAGCCCAACGTGAAGCCGCTAGAATTTTAACAGGTCTCCCATCATATGCTAGTATATATTCTTTAAATTTTGAAACAGGTTTAGAAACATTGTCTGCTAGAAGAAAAAGAAGAAAGCTTCAACGTTTGTTTAAAATGCATGTTAATCAAACACCAGACTATTTTTCTTCCCTGCTTTCCTCCACTGTACAAGATCTAGTTCGCTAGCCTTTGCGAAACAGAAATGATTGTAGAATCCCGTATTTCAGATTATCAACAACAAACTCTTCTTTTTTACCGTCAACTGTTCGCTGTTGGAATAACCTCGATAACTCTATTAGGTCATCAGCTTCATTAAATATCTTTAAAAATTCCCCGAAACCCAACGATTAATTTATTCCTCCTTCGTCGTTCATCCTTTTCCAGCGAGTAAATGATTTGAGTTTAGAGGTAACATGTGATTTAGATTTGCTTTTATTTGGAAATGAAGACTTGTCGCTTGACACAAATTCGGAAGTTTTTTATACCTTCATAATTTCATTAAATCTAACAAAAGATTTTAAAGAAAAGTGCACAACGCTATTTATTTAATTGTTTTAATTTCATTATCCGATGTTACTGTAGTATCTAGCTAAGATAACATTGGTGGCCCAGCTGGTATTATTAAGATGAAAGACTACGGAAAAGAAGAGGATCTGCGTGGTTACGGAAGAGGAAAGATTTTCAGGATTGAGATGAACAATTTGTCGTGCGTAATGAATGTGTTTATAGTCCAACTGGGTCAACATAGTTATAAGCTTGATAAGTTTGTTATATAACATTGTTATAAGTTTGTTATCTTAATCTATAGTTTTAATCATGAAATAAGTGTCAGACTAAAGTCTGTAATTATATTGCAATAAAATATGTTTAAACTAATAACACAAGTTACATGTGCAATGGGTAGTATATGTTTATCACACAAAACGCATGAATAATATAGAATAAACTCGTTGCGCTCAATACGATTATTATGCTCCAGGCTTCGGTAATATTATCGGTAACTCTTACGAACAACTACTGTTACATAGCATTTTTGTTGGGAAGATAACACAAATCACAGTAGATAGATTGTGTACATGGTAATACAAGATAAGTGACTCATAGCTTCCCTGTACTGTTGTTTACACTCTCTGTTTATATGATAGGCCCGTGTAATGATCCAGCAAGGTGTTTGTTGCACATTGGTTTCCCGTCCTATCTCTCGACATTTTATAGAATCGTGTTGGCGACAGGTCAGATTGTTTAGGCGTGCTTTTTGTCATAGTCATAAAACACACAATGCTCTGCAAGCATGTACTAACATTTCTTTTCAATAGTACTGGTGCACAATATAAAGCACAGTCATTGTCAATCAGAAATTGAAATAATCACGTGACACAATTTTAATGAGTCATTTATAAAATTTGGTCTTATCATTTATTTCTATGCAAAAAGACACTTTATAATCAATCAATCAAATGGAAACCTTTACTTTAGAAATGAACCTGTTAGCAGTGGAGGTCCATTCAGACTTACCTTTATGATGGTGTCACTGATATACTGTTGGAAAAGCTCTTTGGTTGCTTGTTTGATGGCAAGATCTGTCAGATCAGAAGTGAAACGATTTACAATCATAGTCTCAAATGTCTGGAACGACATTCCGTCTTGCAATGAATATGAATGGATCGCGTCGTCAATTTTTGCTAATAACGTCACTTGACCTGTACTTCCTACGAAAGTTTCTATTACGTGTTTTGCCTCATCGACGTGAATCTTCACAGGAAGAAGAGGCATTCCGCTCTCGTCCTCCTCCGAGAGGAAGTTGTACACCCTCCACAATTTATAGCAGGCTTCCTCAGGGAGAGCCTTAAGATTCTCCATAGAACCTTTGGGTTCTTTTTTAACTTTGAAGTATAAGACCCAGCAGTTCCTGTGTACTTCCTCAAGGTCATTGTCTGTCAAATTCAGTTTCTCTAATGTGGCATTGTCAACCTTGCTGAATAATTCCTCCTCCAGAATTTTAATGAATTCTAGGTAAGACAAGTCATTCGTGCTGTTCTCCTTACTGAGGATCTCCTCCGCTTTGTCCATAGACAGTACCAGGCCAATTGTCGACGTCAACACCTGCAATCGGGATTACAAAAAGTAATTACACCAACTTATCGATGCCGAGTACCATACGCTATGTAAAGAAGGTAGAATTTTACAATCAACAGTTAGGAAACTAAAAAAACATTTGAGTAAAACCATCGCAATATCACTTTACTAATAATCTAATTTGTTACATAAAGAGAACACGTGACGTGACAGACAAACCGATACAGCGCTGCGCCATAGATCACGACTAGTGTTTATTTGACAAAGATGTCTGTTACGTTGAAGCCTGTCTACTTTCAATTTGCGTATCAATGAATGTTTGATTGAATTGTCCAACTATACATGACAACACTAATATGTATATGTATATATGATAACATGAACTACACCACAACATCATCGTGAGTAGGTAATTCCTGTAATGTGTTGTATTATATGTTATCAAACCAAACACACCACTACTAGGACTCTTAAACGGCGGGTGTAAGACTTTCTACAGAACATGCGCTGTATACAAACCGGAACCGGAATTACGCGGTACAGAGTGACTACATACAGGATAATACACCGGATAGAGTGTATACATTTTGACAACGACAATATAGCGATGATATAAAACCGCATACAAACCATATATCACGAACAGAGCAATAACAATACTATAACGACCATATATATTTGTGTAACTGCGACAATATAGTATTGATAAAAAAACAATATAAATGATACAACAAATATGTTCATGATCCAGCAACAGTATACATGTATTAATGACAAAATAACAATGTAAAATTAAAATATTGATAATTTAAAATTGACATTATATCAATGGCATGTCAATGTACTAATGCATACAGACATAATAATATGCATTAGTGATACAACAGCAATGGGTCAATACATGTTAATCATAATGTGGCAAAAATAACGAGAAAGCGACAATAAAAACTATTACCGACTACAGTTAATCGTGACTGACCTTGAGTTGGGACTTCATGACCTTGCCAGTGGAGATATTGGAGAGCGTATCAAAGACATACCACACGCTTTTACGTGTATCCTCCCTTAGTCGTTCCATCGTCTGCCGCGGGTGTTTCCCGCCACTGGACCGCTTGGACGGCCGGCCTAGCACGGGCATGATTTGCTGTGGACAAAAAGACAAATTTATTGAAATACTGCATATATCCTACAGCTCTCAGTATATGACTAATGTCAGTTCACGTCCACCTAAAGGCGGTAGAGGCGGTAACTTGTGACGTTATGGTACGGTGTTCTTTCAGAAACGCCTTTGTTTACAAACCTGTGCTCAGTTTGCACATGTTATTGATGTCCCAGTGATATTTTTGTGGTCGTGTTTGGTGAATGTTGCTTCAAAACTGTATTTATATACAGAACATAGTGTTTCGATATCTGTCAATATTTACTAGAATTACAATAATGCCATTTTACAACTTTTACATAATGAAACTGTAACTAGTCCAGTGCCATTGCCTATCTATCGATAAAACGATCCGCAATGCTAGAACGGAATCGATTCTGAAGGTACCCTAGCACAGGTTTGTTTGGCAATGGTCTCGGTGTCTGACATTCTGCTACCACTAACCCTCCATACCATCGCGGGTTAGATCTACGTGGAGCAGTGCCAGGTACTGGCCGTAGGTCGGTGGTTTCTCTCCGGGAACTCCACGTTCCCTCCACCACCAAAACCTGGCACGTCCTGAAATGACCATAGCTGTCAATGGGACGTAAAAAACACAAAACAGACCAAACAATTTTGAGAACATCAGGAAGTAACCTTCTAAGTAGAATAACACAAGAAGTTAAATGCAGCCAAAATCAATGTGAACGTTCCATTGATTTAAAATACAAAATTGTATAAGTGTGTACGATGTTATCTAATGTCATGTTTATTTTGGCCGCAGGTAAGAACTTTTTATGCAACATGAGCTTCCGATAACAGCGCGCACACACTATATACATATAATCTAATTTTGCGTTTTAAATCAACAAATGAAGAATTCAAGTTACTACTACACAATACAGATGAAGGTTAACGATACTTTGTTATGTTCATGAACGGTAAATATTTTGTCCCTATTAACTATACAGAGTCACGCCTGAGAATCATCCCAACTAATCCACATTGTCTATATATCAATGACATCCATATCACGCTATCTGACCAAATGCACATCCCGGTGGGAACATAAAATAAATGATATGCAGATGATTGAGTTCCTACTTAAATGTGTGTCCACAAAGCAGATTATATCTAACATCAATATACTAATGACACGTTGTGTAAAATGGTCATACATTTCATAAATACATGACTATGAGAATGTCTCTGTATTATATCTGTCATTGAACATTTGTGAGTCTATAAGGACATTTTTATTTGTTTTTAACTTTAAAAAATATAACAATAATTTAATCTCAATTCAAGTGTTTACCTTTATCCAGGTATCCATCACCGATTATCTGTATCAATGTCTCACATTAATAACCCTGTGTCTAGACCTTCAGAAGAGGTAACAATGCACCTGTATCCAGATAGTCTGCAGCGATGGCCCCACATTAGTTCGTGGACTGAACTCTTCTGTGCAATCACTAGTATGCTATACTACCGGTATATAGGAGCACGTTATCGCCTGTTTGACAGGGTGCTATACTACCGGTATATCACTTAATGAACTACTGCATTCACTGATCACATAGTTGTCACTAGGCAATTAGTGACATCCTTCCTCCTTCGTTGTTCAACAACATGATTTGTTATCGTAATTCACTGTTATATATCATTTCCATTATCATGACGAGTAACAATACAGTTAATTGAGGCAATACATGAAGTCTGCACTAACCAAACAATAAATAGATACCTGCGTAAATACACGGAAGATTTTCAAAGGTTAAATGAATTGTTATCATAATCATTGTAATGACGAGGTTGTCCGTTGTACGTCATAGCTTACACTTGAAACGAACAGGAAGTGTTCGCTACAAACGTACGTGAATAACAAGTCTTATTTCCGAACAGGATACTATATACATTTACCTACATAAAGGCATATGATAGATTTTGATACACATGTATGTATACATGATAGTCCTTAATACACAGGTAAGTGTAGGATAGTTTTACTACACAGGTACAATCAAGCCCCTAGTATACAGGTAAGTATATGATGGTTATACCACACAGGTACGTACCTGATAGCCCCTAATATACAGGTAAGTGAAGGATGGTTTTACAACACAGGTACGTACATGATTGCCCTTGATATACAGGTAAGTATAGGATAGTTTTACTACACAGGTACGTACCTGATAGCCCCTAATATACAGGTAAGTATAGGATGGTTTTACAATACAGGAACGTACATGATAGTTCTTAATATACAGGTAAGTATATGATGGTTTTAACTACACAGGTACCTACAGGAAAGTCCTTATTATACAGTAAGTATATGATATTTTATACTCCACAGGTATGTATATGATAGTCTCTAATATACAGGTAGGAATAGGGTGCTTTTTACTACACAGGTACGTTCAGGTTAGTCCTTGATATACAGGTAAGTATAGGATAGTTTTACTTCAAAGGTACGTACATGATAGTCCTTAATATACAGGTAGGAATAGGGTGCTTTTTACTACACAGGTACCTACAGGAAAGTCCTTATTATACAGGTAAGTATATGATATTTTATACTACACAGGTATGTATATGATATTTTATACTACACAGGTATGTATATGATAGTCCCGAATATACAGGTAGGAATAGGGTGCTTTTTACTACACAGGTACGTACATGATAGCCCCTAATATACAGGTAAGTATATGATATTTTATACTACACAGGTATGTATATGATAGTCCCTAATATACAGGTAGGAATAGGGTGCTTTTTACTACACAGGTACGTACATGATAGCCCCTAATATACAGGTAAGTAAAGGATGGTTTTACTACACAGGTACGTACATGATAGTCCTTAATATACAGGTAAGTATATGATGGTTTTTACTACACAGGTATGTACATGCTAGTCCTTGATATACAGGAAAGTATTGGATGATTTTTACTACACAGGTACGTATCGGGTAGTATTTATTACACAAGGTTTTCATATAAAAACGCTTACTGAACTGGTACATTTAAGACAGTATTTACAAGACAAAAGCCAGTCACGTTGTTGTTTACCTTGGTAGTAAGTATATTTTACGACATGGTTCATTGCCTGGGTGTAAACCTGTTTCAGGCCTTACAGCACCATATAGTAGTTCCGGGGGTTGAACAAATAAATACATTACAAAAATAAAATTGGAATGTGTCATTATTGTCAAAATCCAGTGTGTCTTACACTCCAAATAAGGTATCAACACCACAAGGTGCCACAGGACGTGATTATACGGCGTGTACGGGAATTACAAGTAAGGAAACAGCATAATGAAAAGCTGATTAAAACTTAAGAGAAATCAACAATAAGTGTTGCTATACTGTCCAGTGCGTGTGAATGTGAGCCCCGTGTATGGTACATGAGTGAATGCTTTGGTGTACGTGCGGAGAGGGTTAGACTAGAACATGTGTGTTGATCGAGTTAAGAATTGTACGATGTCAGTGCAAGGTTTACGTACTTGAGATAAGCGTCTAATTCAATATTATATGTACCTCTTTGTAGCTACCATATAGATCTAGATAAACACCCTCGTTTCAATATTGTATTGTTACAAATAAGTCCTTCACTGCTGATTAAGTTTAATTATATGACAAAAAGCTTCCCCGTCATGAACAGCTAGTGATCCAAACACATTTGCCGATAACAATAAATTGTTCATATAAAATAAATTCAAACAAAAAGTGAAAGTAGAAACATGTCTGATATGAACTGATTAAAATCTAAGAACATTCAGAATATATAAATATAAGCTTAACTAATGAATATAAAGGAACAATAACAGTGTAAAATGTTTTGAAACTTTCCTTCTTCATCAGTGTGATAAAAATAAAAATGTTAATTATTTTAAGCATACATGCATGCCAAAGAGGACGACTTAAAATGTGTACTTACCACATTCTCTTAACCACCAAGGTAAGATAGACACGAGAGAAGAATTACCAGGCCAGTCTATCTAATGCAGAAACCTCATCATTTTACTTCATTCATGAAACAGTCGGTAGGACTGAGAATTGTAGGTTTGCTCGTTTCTTTTATAAATGGAGGATACCAGATTGTCTCGGAAATATTCATCTACATCTCATTGCTCATTTGACTTTTTCTTAGTATCTAACTTCAGACTACTTACATGTACGTAATTACGAAAGAAAAAAACGAAATTGAAATAATTGAATATTATCTTCATATGCGTAGAGACTCCGGTGACGCTTTATAATAGTAAGTCGCGTTCTGATATACACAATACAAAAGTAATGCCGGATAGATTAACGTGTAAGTGTGATGTCATTGTCCGATATACAAATATCACACAGCTGTTTACTCTACATCGTTTACACACACTGGCTTGAGATTAAGCCCCTATTGTCGAAAATCGTGGTTTATAACATTACCATAGGATCGTGATGAATGTATTTTTTACATATAAACTAAAAGGTACAAAGTTCGCTTGTCAGTGAGTGAGGCCATCACATCTGAATTTTAAACATTTTAACACCGAGTGAAGCCATCAGACGTCTGTAGCACAGGTTCTCGTGACAGACACAAGTCCACATACAGTAGTGTCACGTTTGAATAGTGATGTATTCCGTATCTTAATCATTTATACCATCTCACTGTAACCTATCTGATAAATCAGTTAAGAAATAGTTCAGAATTTTGTGTTCGTTAGATCCAATTGGAAACAAGTTCTCTATCATATAAAGCTGTATTGTGACGTTGTGCATAAGATAGACCGTCCACCATACCCTCATTAATGTCATGATAAATGTGCATGAGGTTATGTGATATCAATATGTTAACCTAACCTAACGTAGAGTAGCCCACAGGTCAAAGCGTAAAGTGTTAATTGTTCAATCCAAAATAAGAGATTTAGGTAACATAATATAGTGCACATGCAAATAGGTGGCTAAAGTAACTATCGGATCTGGGGTTGGGTGCTACAATCATTACGAACAATTTTCATTTTAACTCAATATATATACCTTCAATGCAATCTTAATAAGTTTATTTTGCAGATTTAACTTCAACATACGTTGTTTCTCGATCACTATATTGGGTTCAAAGTGAACACCGGAAACCCCAGGTCCCTCTTAACCCTGGTTTTGGCATTGATGAGGAAATCATTGTCACCAAACATGATTTACTTTAAGAAACAGAAAAACAACAACTGTTAAATCGTCTTCATAGGATATTTCCTGAGGGCGTGCCTTTGCTGGTATTCTGATATCACCAGAGCTGAACAAACTGGTCGAACTGAAAATCCAGACTATACCAGTGTTTAAATGATATACACCTGCCGTAGGCAATCGAAACTTACCTTGTTGACGTGCCCAGGTAAACCTTTTATAATCCAGTATGTTTT
Source organism: Mizuhopecten yessoensis (assembly GCF_002113885.1). Taxonomy (NCBI): domain Eukaryota; kingdom Metazoa; phylum Mollusca; class Bivalvia; order Pectinida; family Pectinidae; genus Mizuhopecten; species Mizuhopecten yessoensis. The sequence goes on from NW_018408154.1 coordinate 1,584,921, forward strand.
AAACTTCCTTGTGCTGGGTAAACATGTGAATTACAGTACGGTGTATTGACTGTACCGTTAAGGGTCGTTTAAAAGCATGCGGATACTACCGTGCGTCTTTTCATTTAGGGCTCATCCCATGCGTTTGTCATTTCCTACAGGCAACTGTCACCAGCCGTCACATACTTACAGTTCACCATCACACAAGTGTAAATAGTACACCTATACAGTGACACACACCTACCTTTGTAGTGAAAAATATCCCAGTGAAACTGATTACGTTGGATCAAACACACCTGTGTGAAAACACCTGTACGTTTCCTGACAATACAATCATGTAATAAAGCTTAAAGTCAATGTCAAAGTTCACATTGAAGTGGTGAAAACGTGTGCATAGACTGGCTGTCGCAGCGCACACTTGTTAAACACTTACAGTGCTCCATCCTCGGTATAACACAGACATGTTCCGCCTTGTGGTGTCATTTGTTAGATTGTTTTGGCTACTCTAGATTTGCTCTTATGTTTCAATGTATTGCTACATCCGGCTGAAATTCAAATCCAAAACTAATGTTGTCCTGTTATACACATTTTGATATAAAATAAATTTCAATGGAGAGTTATTGTCAGAGAGACCATGGTACCTACAGGTATTGTGTACAATAGTAACCGTCCTGTCTACACGCACACCTGTACCTGTACACATCAACAAACACGATAGTATAACACCTTACGACACACCTGTCCAACAATAATGGGTTACATCTACAAAGGTATTGAATGTGTAGCTATCGTACGTATATATACATATTTAAACGACCTAATTTAGTCTCGCTTACCTGTAAACGTGAGGTCTCACTAAATACTTCCTCTCATACATGTCTTTTAGAAATGCCCCTGTCGTATGCAGGCTATTCCCGAGACGGACATGATGACTGAATTATTTACCTATAAAACAGCTAAGAACCACGATTATGGTGGTGTAGACAAGTGATCAGGCAGCTATAAATAGAGGTTTACTTCCTGTCCATCTTAGTACCACGCATAGAACCCTGCTATCCACATACCTATTTATAATTACTAAACCTCAGAAGGGGCTAGCAGTCACTCATTCTACTCTGCAGAATGATATCATAGTACTTGACAAATACGAGGAAAATGTATACGTGACAAATAACCTCTCCTTGAGAACAGAACAACTTATTCCGAACAACGTGTATATATGTGTCTGGATTAAAAGAAAGGTAATTCACTAAGTACTTGACTTATGTGAAATCAACAGGTAGTGCATTATAAGCCCCAGTGCTTCTGAAAAAAGTATAAAAATGTTACTTAGAATTGTTTTGCTGTGTTGATATATTTAAAGGTCATACCACGAGTATTTCCCCACCGCGATCAGTTGAAAGGGTCACAACGCGAACATTTCCACACCGCGATCAGTTGAAAGGGTCATAACGCGACCATTTCCATACCGCGATCAGTAGAAAGGGTCATACCGCGAACATTTCCACACCGCGATCAGTTGAAAGGGTCATACCGCGAATATTCCCATACGGCGATCAGTTGAAAGGGTCATACCGCGAATATTCCCACACGGCGATCAGCTAAAAGGGTCATAACACGAACATTTCCATACCGCGATCAGTAGAAAGGGTCATACCGCGAACATTCCATACCGCGATCAGTTGAAAGGGTCATAACGCGACCATTTCCACACCGCGATCAGCTGAAAAGGTCATAACGCGAATATTCCCACACGGCGATCAGCTGAAAGGGTCACAACACGAACATTTCCATACCGCGATCAGTAGAAAGGGTCATACCGCGAACATTTCCACACCGCGATCAGTAGAAAGGGTCATAACGCAAATATTCCCACACGGCGTTCTGTTGAAATGGTCACAACACGAACATTTCCACACCGCGATTATTATTATAGTTCATTTTGATAGGATTTTATGAAATTAAACCACAACTTACACTTAACTAGCCTAAAATTATGTTGTGGAGGAAAAAACAGCTGAGCTCATTATCAAAACACAATTAGATTCGAACTTCATCCCCTTTTTTTTCTGCTTCAGGTAAGGAACGATTTATCTAATATAGTGCATATTGCAAATGGTTAGTACTAAGTGACAACATTGTGTACAAATTATAAGATGTTTATTCTTTAATCTTGATGGATCAGACTCATCTTTAAAACACTGGTATATGATGTTTATGAATTCAAGCAACTTTTATGACTACATTATTTCAGAAAACTAACGATGGGAAAAGATGCAACACAAGACTTATAAGAAGAATACAGTTATGATTTAAGCAGATGAATGAGAGTAAACAGTGTTCAGAAGTTAAAATTTCGACAGATAATATTTTACTCTTTATATATAAAAGATATTTAATCATAACTTAATTATAACATTCAAAAATCTCGGTAATGGAATTCACAATCAGTCATAGTAGAGCGATTGCTAGTAACTGTCTAGTACAATGCTTTGGAGACAACAATTTACCAAGGACAACTTGCAATAAATCCACGGGGATATACTTTACTGGAAATCTACAATCTAACACACGGATTACTAACTCATGCTTGAAAGGCAGGAACTTATTGAACTCGTTACTGAGTATCGGTTTACATCCAGACGGTCTCAGCCCGCTCACTAGTGTTGATTTCATCAAGCGGGTAATTATACCTAGTATAACACACGGTGTGAGTTATGGAACGACTACAGTCAGACATCCGCTGGCTTATCTGAACGAACTCAACGATATGCCTGTCGACGAGGTCTTGGTTTATCAAAGAGATCGCCAACAGCCGTTACAACTCAGTGTCTGAGAGTTGACGATATTTCAAGAGAAGTTGAAAGTAAGAAGTTGATGTTCTGGAATAAACTGTGTTATGGGGCCATGGCATTTAAGTGGCAGCTCCTGTTCATTGTAAGAATGAGCAGTTTTCTATATGGGTATCCATCAACAAACCAGCGAGGATTCTTCCCTGATTTAGGTACAATTATCATGAGGTTCAAGCTAGAAGGTCTTTTCCGGGATTTTATTATTAGTCCAGTGCAAATACCGAAGCATGCACGGAAAAGATTTATTGAACAATTCATGTCCCACTGGTACTTGTACAAATGGAGAGAGAAACTAAAAACGAAAAATACCCTTCAGATATACTCTCGTATTCATACAACAAAGGGTCCTAAACCATGGCTGCTTTTGCGTTTAAAATTAGGACAATTCACACGGGACCTTGTTTATCTACGGAAGCTATCAATTACTTGGGGGAATAATGAAGTTGTCTGTAAACTGTGAGCAAAGAAAAGTAATGATGTTGTAACTTATTTTTATTATTGAATGTCCAGCACTATATGAAAGTAGAGATGTCTTTTTAGAGAAAAATTGTCGACTGCATCAATGTGCGCTACTATGTTGCCTTTTCGCTCTCGGAATAGACTGATCGGGCCAATTTTCTTCTTGCAGATCGAACTAAAGTGACTTTACAGGATGACGATTGGGAAGAACTAATGATAACAGTTGCCAAAAACATCAAGCTGCTTTTGAAAAATATGAACTCTGCTCTATAAATTTTCTCATAATTTTCTCTAAATGTTGTAAATGTTGAAATTTGTTTGAAGGTTTATAATCTCTTATGAAAGAGGAAATCAAAAATGTCTGTCTGTCTGTCTGTCTGTCTGTGCCAACAGATGCATTACCAGAAATTATAATATTTGTTTTCAAACACGTCATTTGGTATGGTGGATAAGGAAACTATGTATTTATATCACATTAACATAGACCTGGCGATACCCCATGCATCCCCATCTATCTCAGTATCATAGTTCAAATTAATCGATCACCTTAACATAGCCCTGGAGATCCCCCATGTTTCCCCATCTATCTCAGTATCATAGTTCTAATTAATCGATCACCTTAACATAGAACTGGAGATACCCCATGTATCCCCATCTATCTCAGTATCATAGTTTAAATTAATCGATCACCTTAACATAGCCCTGGAGATCCCCCATGTATCCCCATCTATCTCAGTATCATAGTTCAAATTAATCTATCTAAACTTCACTACCAGAGTCACATTCATCCATGTGTGTATTTTCCAGTATTAGGCCCATGTCAGGTGATCTTCTGAATATCATGAGTTACCATTTTAGACAATCGGAAATAACGGTAAATGTTCCAAGAGGTGAGAGCGTGCAACTGGCTTACAACACATTGGTTGCTGGCTGTGAAAAGTGGGTTGGGAATAGTGAAATCGAACACAATATTTTACGCCATTGTTCTACAGAGCGCTGTCCATAGCATCGTTACAAACTGTCCAGATGTAATTGTTAAAAAGACTAGTATTTTTGCTGTCTGTAAAATAAGCCAATAGTGATTTTTTTTCCCCTAAATAAAGTTTTACCTGTGTGATATCATTTCTCACAAACTGCTGAACGATTTATTTTCCAAAGTTCTTTAGAACCTTAATTCATGTATAATGCTTTAAGTCGCGTACTGATTTCGTTATAATGTTATAATTGTATTGTGTACTTCAATGAAACTGTCGTATATAACATATCTGTCTTTACCGTTAACTTCCTGTGGAAATTAGTATCAGTACTATTTAGTATTAGTACTATTTAGTATCAATACTAGACTGTATTTAGTGCTATTTAGTAGTATTGGTATTAGTGCTAGACTGTATTTAGTGTTAGTGCTATTTAGTAGTGTTGATGTTTGATATCAGTGCTATTTAGTATCAGTGCTATTTAGTATTAGTACTGTATTTAGTATTAGTGCTATTAGTATCAGTGCTGTTTAGTATTATCACTAGACTGTATTTAGTATTAGTGCTATTTTGTACCAGTGCTATTTAGTATCAGCGCTATTTAGTATTATTACTAGACTGTATTTAGTGTGAGTACTATTTAGTATCGGTGCTATTTAGTATTAGTGCTATTTAGTATTAGTACTAGACTGTATTTAGTATCAGTGCTATTTAGTATTAGTACTATTTAGTATTAGTGCTATTTAGTATTATTACTAGACTGTATTTAGTATTAGTGCTATTTTGTACCAGTGCTATTTAGTATCAGCGCTATTTAGTATTATTACTAGACTGTATTTAGTGTAAGTACTATTTAGTATCAGTGCTATTTAGTATTAGTGCTATTTAGTATTAGTACTAGACTGTATTTAGTATTAGTGCTATTTAGTATTAGTACTATTTAGTATTAGTGCTATTTAGTATTATTACTAGACTGTATTTAGTATTAGTGCTATTTTGTACCAGTGCTATTTAGTATCAGCGCTATTTAGTATTATTACTAGACTGTATTTAGTGTAAGTACTACTTAGTATTAGTGCTATTTAGTATTAGTGCTATTTAGTAGTATTGCTATTTAGTATCAGTGCTATTTAGTATTAGTACTAGACTGTATTTAGTATAAGTACTATTTAGTATCAGTGCTATTTAGTATTAGTACTAGACTGTATTTAGTGTTAGTGCTATTTAGTATTAGTACTAGACTGTATTTAGTATTAGTGCTATTTAGTATTAGTACTAGACTGTATTTAGTGTTAGTGCTATTTAGTATTAGTACTATTTAGTATTAGTACTAGACTGTATTTAGTATTAGTGCTATTTAGTATTAGCGCTATTTAGTATTAGTACTAGACTGTATTTAGTATTAGTGCTATTTAGTATTAGTACTAGACTGTATTTAGTGTTAGTGCTATTTAGTATTAGTACTATTTAGTATTAGTACTAGACTGTATTTAGTATAAGTGCTATTTAGTGTTCGTGCTATTTAGTATTAGAACTAGACTGTATTTAGTGTTCGTGCTATTTAGTGTTAGCGCTATTTAGTATTAGTACTAGACTGTATTTAGTATTAGTGCTATTTAGTATCAGCGCTATTTAGTATTAGTACTAGACTGTATTTAGTATCAGCGCTATTTAGTATTATTACTAGACTGTATTTAGTGTAAGTACTATTTAGTATCAGTGCTATTTAGTATAAGTGCTATTTAGTATTAGTACTAGACTGTATTTAGTATTAGTGCTATTTAGTATCAGCGCTATTTAGTATTAGTACTAGACTCTATTAAGTGTTAGTACTATTTAGTATTAGTGCTATTTAGTAGTATTGCTATTTAGTATTAGTACTATTTAGTATTAGTGCTATTTAGTATTAGTACTAGACTGTATTTAGTATTAGTGCTATTTAGTATCAGCGCTATTTAGTATTAGTACTAGACTCTATTAAGTGTTAGTACTATTTAGTATTAGTGCTATTTAGTAGTATTGCTATTTAGTATCAGTGCTATTTAGAATTAGTACTATTTAGTATTAGTACCAGACTGTATTTAGTATAAGTACTATTTAGTATCAGTGATATTTAGTATTAGTACTAGACTGTATTTATTATTAGTACTATTTAGTATTAGTGCTATTTAGTAGTATTGCTATTTAGTATTAGTACTAGAATGTATTTAGTGTAAGTACTATTTAGTATCAGTGCTATTTAGAATTAGTACTATTTAGTATTAGTACTAGACTGTATTTAGTGTTAGTGCTATTTAGTGTTAGCGCTATTTAGTATTAGTACTAGACTGTATTTAGTGTTAGTGTTATTTTGTACCAGTGCTATTTAGTATCAGTGCTGTTTAGTATTAGTACTAGACTGTATTTAGTGTTAGTGCTATTTAGTATCAGGGCTGTTCAGTAGTATTGCTATTTAGTATTAGTACTAGAATGTATTTAGTGTTAGTACTATTTAGTATTAGTGCTATTTAGTATTAGTACTATTTAGTGGGTGTTTTAAAATGTTTTTTATTATCTTTCTGCAACCTATACATGATATATATTGACGTAATTAAGTGCATGCGTTGTATTACAATACTATTTAGTATTAGGGCAATTTAGTATTAATACTATTTAGTGTTAGTGCAATTTAGTGAAAAGAGAATGACGTTATTGTTCTCTATGCTTATACAAATTGTCGTTCAGCTACAGGAAATGAGGGTACATGTGTATTTGACCCTTAAGCAGGGAATTCGATACCTACACTTCACTTCGCACATGTACTTTGTCATGAAGTCGTGATGAATCGCCCACGTATAAATACCAAATTTTTTATTGCAAAATACAAAACCATCAGATTGACAGTTAATATGCTAAGTATCGTTTTTCGAATTACGTTTTATTCGGCATTTACGATTCTTTGAAATCCAAGGTTCCTCTCTCAGTACACACAATTTCTCTACTCCCTTCGAAAATATCATGACAAAATCGATGGCGCACGATTAGATATTTGATTGGTTTCAGGTTTATAAACTGGCCAGACGTTAGGCTGATACCTGTACTTTTTTGCAGATAACAAAGGAGTACATCCGACTTCAAACCCTGTTAATCTTACTGCCGCACAACTCTTTTGAAACATTGTATCATCAGTTGTGTCATGAAATAGGTTTTCACTAAGATTCATCAGTTCGTAAACGTGTAACATCAACGCTTTTCTTTATGCACAAACACATCCTCGATATCCATGGGTTACGCTCACTTTCGCTCTCTACACCCCAGGAATATGACGTAGCAAAATTGAAGGCACGAAGATAGCTGTTTGATTGGTCTCAGGTAAAAAAACTGACCAATCGCTAGGCTGATACCTGTCCTTTGAAGATAACAAAGGAGAGACGCCCGACTTCAAAGCATGTCAACTTTTACCGTTACGTGACCGCGAGATTCTTTTGATGTAAACTACTCTACTTGTCTCATCAACAAGGTGGCGCACACCGAGCCTTCAATTTTGCTATGACATATTCCAGAGATGTAGAGAGCGAAAGTGAGCGTAACCCCTGGATATCCAGGATGACACCAACAATGTACTTATTAAATGTGTCGCAACGTTTCAAAACCGACTGGTCCCTCTGTCAAGCTATGACAGAGTGAGAGATTTGGTTTCTTTACCTGTACACGGATGTGACGAAATTGTATATTTCATTCAATTCAATTATTTACCAGATGCACATTGCATATAGGCATATAGAAATATACATATTGAACAATACTCCACACATATTTTGTACAATGGCGGAGAACATATGCAATAGATTCAATTCCATAGATACGTGTAACAATCACAAATTCATGAAATATTTATAAGTTGGGAAAAACTTTTAACGAGCTCTTTAATTGTTTATGAAATTATACAAATAAGCCGTTAGCTAGCCAAATTTCTAGGAAATAACAAAACTTCAAAGTCAATCAAACAACCTGAACATAAAGGTACATGTAGCACGATTACTATATATTGCATAATGAAATGAGATTATAACTCTTTGTTAAGTATTAGACATAAATCTCAATCCCATTATAAACAGTAACAAGACGATCATAGCAAGACTTTGATATAGCTGAAATATTCATAATATACGACTTCTCTCAACAGTTGCTTGAATCAAGTACTTACTTTAATTTCTAATAAGTTTTAAATTTTTGCCAGACAGTAACGAAATGAAACTCATCCTCGACATCTCCAAGATCACATAAAGTACACAGTCTCTGGTTTCGAGGCACTGCATTATATCTACCTGTCTCTATATTAAAGATTATGTGCTTGCAATCTTCATTTCGCAAGAATGCGTTTATATTTTCTTAATTGCGGTTTTGTAAAATACTGCTGTAGATCAAAACGGCCAACAATGTGTTTATACAACAAACGTATTGAAGATGTCTCAAATATGTTTCTCGTTTCCTGAATAAAGGTATCCTTTATACGTTGTATACATAACGATGAAAACTATTTCTCATTCGGTACATTTTGTGCCAACCACACATCTCCAAAACCCAACGTACACAAATCACGTCTCAGATGATAAATCCAATTTGTTTTACAATTTGGTTTCCTGTTTCATATGTCACTCGACTCGGGACGTTTCGCCAATCGATTGACGTGTAAACCACTGTATAGAATAGCACCAACCAAGTACGATTTTAATTTGGAAGGAGCAATTGAAACGTTAAAATATTCAGAGACATTTGCAACAAATCGACGACGAATAAAATCAACAAGCCCGGTGGGAGATGGGGATACAAGTAACAGACATGATGAACATATCATATAAAAGGAAAGAAGAATTTCGGAAGACAAATTGTATTCAAATAAAAGCAGTATTATTAACATTTATTTCTCATATCTTCTATTATATGAATACTTTCATCTTGGCGGCCATCTTGAAAGACGTCATCATGAAATGATGAATCACGGATAAAAAACCGACCCGACCCCAGGGCTGTCAGCGCCCATAGTACTGGGTTACGTATATATATCTTACCAGATATTATTATACTGATGCGTTACTTACAGACTTGTACACAATAACATGACAGTAAACACTCACCTCTATATCCTCCGTCATCTGACTACCGGGGCGACGTGCTAAACGACAAGAATGGTCCGTCTCCTTCCTCGTTGCCATAAGGTGGGTGGCGGGCAACCAGTCAACTTCCGTATGACGATTACATTATGTTCATTACCAGGATGAATTTGAGAAACAATAGCCACAGTTTTCTGTATGGGTTATCAAAAGTTCTCTTCTCTCGCACGTTTCTAGGAGATTAATATTTCTTGTCCTTCCCGGAAATCGTATAGATAGCATGCCTTTCAAATTGACAGGCTGTACATGCATCAATCCTGTCAGATAAAAAGAGTAGCTGGACCACGCCCTCCCAATCCAGGCAAAGATTCTGTCAAATTCTAATATATTCATATAATCAAAGAAACAACCTGATGAGAGCGGAACATAAAACAAAGCAGTTCCGTAAACATAATACAATTTATGTAATAAAACTGGCTGACAACGGTCTGGTAGTGGTCGTCACAAATACGGAAGTCTATACATATACTCAGGAGGTCGATCCTCCATTGAGTCTTTCTACCATAAAGGTCGACACCGATCTAACTTTAGAACATGTCAGGAAAAGCGAAAGGGGGAAGATCAATTAGGAAACAAACAATTAGTTCTTGTATTATATTGTATGAAGTGGTGAACATTATAGATTAATAAGATACGTAATGATGAAACGTATGAAAAAGTAGGTCTGAAAATAATACATTTAGAATTATTATAGTGGTCTTGAAAACACATGTGCAATACGTATATAAAGAAATAATTTGGCACATTAGTTGAAAACGTATTTTTATCATTTGTAATAAACAGCTCATGTACAAGAAAAATAGAAACAAAAATATTACAATAACCTAGACCACTTCATCCTCGATACTCCAGGGGTTACGCTCACTTTCGCTCTCTGTAACCCTGGAATATGTAGTTTTAGAACATAAGACTTTAGGGTATATTTTGCTTGAATCTCAGATGGAAAGAATTCCAAGTTGTTTGGAATTATCATGTGATTGCAGTTTGATTATAAAAAAATAAGACCCTGACTTAGCCCAGGATTTTAAGGGGTGGGAGCCAAAAAGGGTCAGATTGGTTAAAAGTTCTTCTTCTTCATACCCAGATACTCTACAACTAAATCCTCTTCATCAAAATTAAAAAAAAAGCACTACATATGTACCCCTGGGTAACCTATTGTTCTCTGGGAAGGGGTTAAGTTTTATTATATCATATCATAAGATTTCATTATTTCAGTTTATTCTGACAATTGCCCGCTGTATATACATGTATATGATATATGTTAGTCACTCCCGTGCGTCATTATGCCAGGGAAGCTACATATGGATTGTATGCAATATCTGGTTTTTGTCACATCACAGCAACAAATAACAATTGTATTAACACTCAAGTGACCGTTTAGGTCCATGGGTATTTTGTTATACTGTAAATGATAAGCCACTTACATTACAAAGAAGCGTATTCAGGAACAAATACAACTCGGAATTGTTTTATCATTGGTTGTATGGTGCATAGTCATGTGTATTACTGCTTCAGTGCAGATGTATAAGTGCATGGGCGGATTCCTAATACACTGTATACGTCATATGTATGTGTATCTTACTTCATGTGTATGTGTATCTTATGATGTGTGTATGTAAGTGAACGGATGGGGTTGTGTACATATTTGTATGGTGCATAAATCAAGGTACTGCTTAATTGTATGTATTGTAATTCGTCATAGATATTAAAAACTATTTAAACTATATAAACTAAACATTAAATAAATGCGACTCCCCATTGACAGGAAAGTCTACCTTTTATCTAACAGTCAGGCTGTTAATCCTTGTAAACATGTTATCAAATCAATCGTTCATCATACACAGATATCTTAGGTCGCTGACATTACACCTGAGGTCACATGTAGAGGACATACCATCCTACTTCAAAGATACCACACACTATGTTAATTAATAAGACACAATCTAGTAATCTTTATATACGTTATCATCATCTACACAAATAGTATATCCCTCACCTGGGCGGCATTGTATAACCTGTCTGCTGCTGAGATCAACGTAACAAAACAAAATCAAACCTCCTTCAACAGATAGCTTCATAAAACAATTAGACAATCACCACTGACTATCTGACTTAGGTAACTCTAATGATATTGAAGATGACTTTCATTTTATATTAAAGTGTAACTTTTATAACGACTTGAGGCGCGAGTTTACTAAGCCTTTTTATTACAAACGACCAAGTGTTTTCAAGTTGATTCAGTTATTTACTACCCAAAACATTAAGGAATTGAATAAATTAGGAAAATTCCTGTTTTTAAGTTTATAACGTCGTAATAGCACTGTTAATATTTTATCCCATTTTTCCTGTAAATGTACATTTCAGTATACCAGATTTGATAAGATATTTGTATTATGTGTATTGTGTAAAAAAAAAAAAAAAAATGATTGTGCCCGTTCATTACCTTTCCTATGTGATATAAAATATATGGTAAATTAATCATAATTAACAACGTCGAAACATCGACGAGTATTTTTTATATTGCAATATTACAGTCACTAACGTCAAGTGTAACATCGTATTTATTACACTATGGCAGTGTATGTTATTGTTCTTTACTGTTCTACTAGATTGTATTTATTCGTGACATCTGTGCGATACAATGTATGTAACTATATTAAATCCTGTTATCATTACCTGTAACGTACGTCATTGATTTTTTTTTTTTGTAATGGTTTTATTTTTCCAAGTTTTTCATTACATATACATAAATAGGATATTCACGCATTCTCACATATACACACACCGACATGGATTTAGCATTATCACAATCAATTTCATTGTCATCATAATATCATCATCAACATATCATCGTCAACATATCATCATCATCATTCATCTTTATCATCTTCATCATCCTCTTTCATATATAATTATTCAATCATCATCATTGCCATAACGTCATTGAAATTTATCATAGTATTATTATCATTGTAAAATACTATTGTTATGATTTCACTGTATCGGAACCTTACGATGTTGGTGTATTTCAGTGTAAAATGCTGTCTCTTATGATATATGTCATTTTGTAGTACTGCACGATTAATGAGTTATCACGTATGCCATTGTACAATATGCGTCATATTTCATTTGACTAGTATTGTATACATGTATCATTGTAAATTTGTAATATACTGTACTATTTGTATGTCTACTCTCCGATTTGTCCTACACAAGGAATAAAACAATCCTAATCTGAATCTGACTGGGGACTTGGACTGTATCCCTCATTGGCTATTGGATTTGCTAAGAAAGCGAACCTATCAGCTGGTACAAATGCAATTCACCTTGTCAACAGCTCAGCGATAGGAAAACTTCGGATTTTTATGGAAATTGTATCTTAATCATCGTATCGATGCATCACCCAAATAGGAAAAGTGTAAAAAAAAAAATGTATCCGTTTTCCGAGCGAATATGTGAAGTGTGGGCTGTAGATAACTTTGTCTTTTATTGACTTTAAACATATTTTATTGTCCAAAATAGGTATAAAGGATTAGGCACAAGTTATAGCAACTTATGAGGCCATCTCCTATCAACAAAATATTTCATATATATACAAGTGATGACAGACAATTAACTTCAAATTCAACAATTGAAAGAAGTCAATTACATGTAAATTGTAATAAATATATACATATAGTTTATGTTCAAAATCTTCCGCTTGATTTTATGAAGGACTGCACATGTTTGAATATATTAAAATTAACATACAAAGCCAGGTTTTCATCGCAAAAAGGTAACAAATTTAAGCTAATTTGCATACTTAAGCCATTAAAAGCTTGAAGCATTACTGCACGAGCATTTCAAAAAAGAAATGATAAGCATTTTCACAATGGTGCCCACAATTTACTCAATTAGAATTCTGAACTAAATTAACCCGGAAGAGATCATCTTTAAGAGAGATACATTGATGTCTTAGTCTAGTATTCATAATATTTCTTTTTCTTTCGCCATACCTATAGTAACAACAAGTGCCGACTTTTGGGAATATATGTCTTTTAATTATTAGGCTATTATGACATTATTGTTTTGTTTTGTTTTGTGATGTATGCTTCCTTTTGTAATATCTTAATCGTATATTTGTCGCTTTAAGTTTTGAATTGTATGTGGTTGTTTATGATAGAAGTTAATTGTAAGTTTACGGCTAATTATATTGTGGCGCGGTAATATAAGTGCGTCAGATTTCAGTATTCAAACTGGATTATGAATATCTTCTCACACAAGTGAAAGAGTCGCAGTTTTGTCGACATGTATACGAGGTAACTCATAAAATTGTACATAAATATTATATATATATGTAACTACTTTAATTATAACTTGTTTCGTTGAAGTTAAAATGAACTAGTGTTTAATTACCCTTCAAGGGGCCTCTTTGTATTAGCTTCTGTAAATAACCGGAAGTAGAACTCTTCGTTCGACGAAATCTTCGCGGACAACCCAAAACAACTAGACGTCATAACTAATATTTGTTGATATCACCTAAATTTCTCCAGAAATAATGGCAGCAGACTCACCCAAGAGGTCATCGAAGTATTATCAGAATGTCGTTCGACCACAACCGTTCAGGTATGGTAGATAAAACAAAAGCAACCAGTCTGATTAACGCATAATGTCTGTGTATTTGCTTGAAAAAAATCGTTTCGAACAAAGTCGTGTCAACAAATTATCAACAGCTGATCGGAATCATCTTCTCTAATGGCGACCAAAGCTGTCCACTTGAAGAAAGATTGCTCAAATTTGTAAACCCAAACGACTCCAATGGAGAAATTCTTTTTTGATTAAATGTAGAGTTAGAACGAGTAATTGACACGGCAGTTTTGATATGAATTGATGAGGTGTGCAAATGTCATCAGGTCGAATTTCCAGGTCACAAGCTATGAGTCGTGTAATGAACCTGATCGATCCATCAAATATACAGTACATACGCAATCTCGCCATGGCGATTGCTATGGCCATTTAAGACTTCATAATAAAACCAAATTTATTCAGATCGTATCGAGCTTGACATCATCATTTTCACATGGGACATTACAACAGTCACAGTAAATATTTAGATTACTTAACTATGTTGTAAAATTTACAATTTACGTTTTCAACACATATATTGTATGATAAATCCTCTTTTATAGTATGTGGTTTCAGAGAAAAAAATAAATTTAGAATATTACATACCACAAGTTTGAAAGAGGTTCTCAGGATTTCAATGACCAAGACTTTTGAAAAAATCCTCTTTCTGCGTTCGTACCTATACTAAATTTTAACGCCTAAACTAAAGTCCCTTTTTAAGAAATAAATGAGTACTGTTAAAGTCTGTGGTGCTGTTGCTCAATAGAGAAATACCCTAACACTATGTTTAATTATTTTTTCTAAAGAATTTGCAAAGTAAACAGTATGGTTCTAATTTTTTCATTTTTTTTCAGAGCCGAAGGCAGAAACACAATTTTTTGTTGAAATACAAAATTTGTTTTGTTTGGCTTGAAAATCAATTAAAGCAACATTGGTAGTTTCAAGAATCAGGAAAGTGTCCTATTATAAATTAAAGTCATGCACAATTCCACTTGCCTGTCATCTGAGACAAAATTTGATACAGCCTAGGACTAGGGAAATTAAAAATAGAAAGTGTTTGCTATGAAATTATGGATTGGACTAGTAGAATTTTTCAAAGTCTGCAGCTAGCACTTAACTCTCACTATAAAATTTTACACCTCTGTCATGTCATAAAACTGAAAGTGATTTATTTACTGTTGGTAAACAACTAATATGATCAGCTCAGTGTCATTATAATTATATTTTCACCTCCTTTGCGATCATTGTGTTGATAGACAATTGCCTGTGTCTATTTCAGGAGGTTCAGGATCTTGATTATTTTGTCATAAATTTTCTCTTTTGGTAGCACTGTATATTATAATGCATCTCCGATGTTTTTGACCCACCTGAACATGATGTTACTATCACTTGCATTATATCATCTATTTTAAAGTATTTCCTACAGGTACTATTCGTTCTAACTTATTTTTCAAAATAATTTTACAAAATTTGTAAACAATAATCCTACCTAACTTGGGTATTTGTAGGTACATATGATAGATGTTTATGACTCACTAGTTATAATAATCCCTCTGGTCTGTTGAATTGAAATAATAACTAAAAATAAAAAATCCTTTTCCTTTGTATTCTTGTTAGTGGATGTGATTGTTTTTATTAGCAGATATACAATATTAGACTAGCAAGGCTCTGATCATGATCTGTACATGTATTATATAATTGTGTTTCTGTATCTTGTTTCAGTGATAAGACAGTTATGGAGAGTGTGGTGGATTTCATCTCCGATGTAGTCCCACAGGTAGTGTATTGATGTAGTCCCACATGTAGTGTATTGATGTAGACCCACAGGTAGTGTATTGATGTAGTCCCACAGGTAGTGTATTGATGTAGATCTCCAGGAAGTGTATTGATGTAGACCCACAGGAAGTGTATTGATGTAGTCCCACAGGTAGTGTATTGATGTAGATCCACAGGAAGTGTATTGATGTAGTCCCACAGTTAGTGTATTGATGTAGACCCACAGGAAGTGTATTGATTTAAGAGATATATGTGGGGATAATAGAAAATGGTAAGAAGTCAGTACATCACCTCATTCAAGGAAAGGTCCTGCTTACCTTCTGTGTATGCTTGAATCAAATCTATCAGCGATGTAGGATTTAGAACAACCCTGATATGAACTAGTTTTATCTGGATAGCTGTTTCTTTCTAATCCTTCAAATGCCTCTTTAGCAAAAAAGGTAAAAAGTTGTAAGTCTTTCTTTTACCATTCATTAATGTGGAACCAGCAAAAATGTAGAACTAATGTGGCAAAAGGGTTTTGGTTATGCTAGTACTCTTTATTTTATTTGAGTAAATGTGGAAAAATCAGAACTAAAGACAAAACATGCTTCGTTTCATCAATATTGATCTAATATAGAAATTAGTACTTAGTGCATTTCCAAAACATAAAGGAGAACAGACTTTTGAGCCTCTCTAAAACAAAGGGTCAAGTCAGGACTAAAACAAAGGGTCAAGTCAGGACTAAAACAAAGGGTCAAGTCAGGACTAAAACAAAGGGTCAAGTCGGGACTGAAACAAAGGGTCAAGTCATGACTAAAACAAAGGGTCAAGTCAGGACTAAAACAAAGGGTCAAGTCAGGACTAAAACAAAGGGTCAAGTCATGACTAAAACAAAGGGTCAAATCACGACTAAAACAAAGGGTCAAGTCATGACTAAAACAAAAGGTCAAGTCACGACTAAAACAAAGGGTCAAGTCACGACTAAAACAAAAGGTCAAGTCACGACTAAAACAAAGGATCAAGTCACGACTAAAACAAAGTTAAGGGTCAAGTCACGACTAAAACAAAGGGTCAAGTCACGACTAAAACAAAAGGTCAAGTCACGACTAAAACAAAGGGTCAAGGCACGACTAAAACAAAGGGTCAAGTCACGACTAAAACAAAGGGTCAAGTCACGACTATTGACCAAGGAGTTTTCCTCAGCAGCCAGGTGCTTACAAATATAAGTAAGTTTATTACTATGTTTGTAAAGCACAGGGGGGTTTATATGTGTATTTTGACAGGGATCCTCCAACCCCCATATCTATACATAAATAGTAAATACACATAGGTACAGGGTTTGGGGGATTTATGCCAAGCCCTTGTAGTTATAAGCTTGAATAGACGGAATACCTGTATATATCTCCAAATGTTTATCATATTTATTGGATTTGGACATAGCAAGGTTTCATTGTAAATGTATACATCAATTAAAATATATCAGTATCAAATTTAACTAGACTTCTCTATTAATACAGGACATGAGTTGTTACTTTAGAAGGTAACACTTACCACACATCATTACCTGAAGCTCAAACCGCCTGGTAAATTCCATCATTACAAGAATGTCCAAATATAAAACTTCAGTAATTTGGCTGTACATAAATCAAATGACATAATTTGGAATGGTGCATTTGTTTCAGCTAGACAAGTAAGATTATATTGTTCCATAAGATATAAGCAGGTATTTACTTGAATCAGTAATTACCTCCAAATTGGCAATCCCTGGCTTCAGGTCCAATGATTGCCATAGGGGACAGAAATCCTGTGAGGTCACCAGGCCTAAGGATTGCTATAGGGGACAGAAATCCTGTGAGGTCACCAGGCCTAAGGATTGCTATAGGGGACAGAAATCCTGTGAGGTCACCAGGCCTAAGGATTGCTATAGGGGACAGAAATCCTGTGAGGTCACCAGGCCTAAGGATTGCTATAGGGGACAGAAATCCTGTGAGGTCACCAGGCCTAAGGATTGCTATAGGGGACAGAAATCCTGTGAGGTCACCAGGCCTAAGGATTGCTATAGGGGACAGAAATCCTGTGAGGCAACCAGGCCTAAGGATTGCCACAGGGGACAGAAATCCTGTGAGGTCACCAGGCCTAAGGTTTGCCACGGGGGACAGAAATCCTGTGAGGTCACCTCACCAGGCCTAAGGATTGCTAAAGGGGACAGAAATCCTGTGAGGTCACCAGGCCTAAGGATTGCTATAGGGGACAGAAATATTAGAATGCATAACATTGTGTGAGATATTTGAATAGAATGTATTGTTTGAAATATTTGACAAGAAAGTATTGTATGAAACTTTCCATTTAATTTGCAGGCCTACAGTGGACATCAAAAACAGTTTGAAGACAAAGAAAAAATCCAATGGGTTCGCTTTGAGTCATCTGATGTAAATGGTGTGTTCTGGAGGTCTTTTCGATCACTTTATCTTAAATGTTAACAAATTAGAACTTAATTGTTTTTTTACTTCAGTACTTATTATTGAATGACAGCCTGCAGAGAGTTATATACAATGTCTCTTTTAAAGACAGAATATATAGCTATCAAAATGAATTGTAATGGGGTAACATACATTCTTGTAAACTAACTATGATAAAAATTTAACCTTATCCTATTTTCAGTTTGCTAATTAATATAACAGTTCTGCTATTCTTTACAATCATACCCTGTAAACTTCGATGTTTTGTGACATTAATTCTCATGGAGAATAAAAAAAAATGTTTGTAAAATAAATATCTTGTAAAGTTTTTAAATTTCTAACAAAGGCTATAGGTATGTTTGTAGTTTATAGTTTATAGCCTGGCTGGTAAAATGTTTGAACTTCACAGTACAATATCAACAAGAAGTACATAATTATAAAGTAATTAACTGTCTACTAACAATATACTGGGTTTGAAGGAATGACTGATGGTTTACTGTTACAGATATATGTAACAACCCCGACCTGACTGTAGGAGAAAACAAAGGAATTCCACTGTTGTTAATACTAGGTTATAGCAATGGAGTACAGATATGGAACGTTGTAGTAAGTTGGACAGATTTTACACTTTAAAGTAAGGAAATATTCTATTTAAGCTAATTAAGTTCAAAAATGACATGTTCGATTCACTTATATTGGTCTGAAAATAAATATAGAAAAGTAGAAAAAGTTAAGAAACAATATTTTATAAAGATTTCAATGGAGAAGTTTGTTTTAGAACTTAAAGTGTGCTCTATAAACAAAGTGTGCTCTATAAACAAAATGTGCTCTATAAACAAAGTGTGAAACGGGTTAAAATGGGTATTTATGCATCAATTACCTTAGATCTAAATGTTTTTCAGTCAGAATCCTAATGTGATGGTAAGGAAAACTGTGTGTCTTGTATTATGTGTAATAAACATGTTTTAATTGACTTTTGCACAGCCAAGTGGTGAGGCCCTAGAAGTTCTATCTTTACGACAAGGACCAATCAAAGTGGCCCGAGTACTGCCCACACCAGCTCCAGGTTAATGTATAAAATCATCTGTTACCGCAGCTCTTCCAATAACATTCCAGAAAAGCTGACAGTGTTCATTGTAATTAGTGATACAAATATGAATAAAGAATGAAGAGACCATCAGAGATGTGCGAACCTGATAAATATCACATATAAATACCAGTATAGGAAATTAGACATACAGAGTTATCTTTAGCTCAACTATGTTTACAATGCATGATGATGTTTTAGCTGAGATTGGAAATATTTCGTTATAATTTTGAAAATATTATATGTATATTGTTGAAATGTCTGTTGCAGTGAGAGGTGATACAGACCTGTTTCACACCCATAGACCTCTCATGGCTGTCTGTGATACTTCAAGGTATGTATTATAAAACGGAATGTATCTGTTACTATCATTGATTACCTGACTGTGATTTGTATCTGTTACAATCATTGATTACCTGACTGTTTACTGTGATTTGTATCTGTTACAATCTTTGATTACCTGACTGTTTACTGTGATTTGTATCTGTTACAATCATTGATTACCTGACTGTGATTTGTATCTGTTACAATCATTGATTACCTGACTGTTTACTGTGATTTGTATCTGTTACAATCTTTGATTACCTGACTGTGATTTGTCATAGGATCACTCAGTTTATATTATTGATATTTTAATGTTAGCTGTTGACTTTTCTAAAACCTGGTCTTAATCAAATACTATTGACATTATGTAAGAACAAGTAGACATCTTTAAATATTTGTTGTTGTCTTTAATAACCTTTAGAATATATACCTGTATGTAGTCATTACCTGGTAGATAACCTGTACAGTAATAATGTACATGAGTCTATTGTGATCCTGTGTGTATTGTAGTGCTGGCCAGCCTTACTGCTCAGTTAAAATTGTGTCGCTGAAAACTGGAGATGAGGTCCATTCCCTGAAATTCCCCAGCATTCCAGTCCTCAACATCGAGTGCAATAAACGGTACGTACATTGGCGCAGTGAAACCTGTAGAAGTGAGCGCATGGTTGCCAATGAAATTTCAGAGTGAAACATTAAAATGACAGAGTGTAGGTATCAATGAAACTACAGAATAATACACATTTGCCAGCAAATAAAAAGATGTTAAAGTTTTACCGATGTATGTGTCAAATGATTGCCTGTGGTTTTGTCTGTACATGTTGAGAGATACTAAATACATCAAGAGATATAACAGTATTCTCCCCAGGTCATTATAGCTAATCTGGTTAACTTTTGCAACAATCGAATGTGATAACCTGCAATAATCTGTGTTTTTATTTTTTCATACATAAATACTGTTCTTGAGTATTTTCACAACTTGACAGATATAAGACTTGTCAGGCCAGTATTTAGTTTTGTCTATTTCGTTACGCCTAAGCTCTGTATGGAAAAATACATACCCAGATATATTTTCTAACTTCCTGGAATCCTGGGAGAATATTAATATGTAAAGGATATTATTTGATTATCTCCTTTTGTACTACAGAGAAAGGAGAACACTATATCAAGGACAATATTAAATTATCACCCTTTTCACTACAGAGATTGTGAGAATAAGGGTTATTAGATTATCTCCCTTTGTACTTTAGAAGGATTTTTTATTATCTCCCTTTGCACTATATCTATGAATAGAAAAAAATCTGCAAAGTTATGTATATGTGTGTTTCAGATACATTGTTTAATGTATACCTTTAAAATGCTTTAAAGAAATTCATATTAATGTATAACAAATGTACCACATGAACACAAGGTTTCCTTTTCTTTACAACTCATCGAGAACTACTGTAGAACCATAAAATTATTTAAGTTCTAACATGCATTTATTATTATAGTGTATTAGAAACTTATTCAGTACAAACTAGAATTTCATATGAATGATCTGTATCATATAGTTGTTGTATACAACATATAATTGTAGAAACTTAAATGAAAGTCTAGAGGCTTCAATGATCAAGTTACTGTCAAGCTGAAAACAAAACACCAGACAAGATTTATTAAACACATTACAAGGAGTATGAGTGTGTTTGTGTAAAACATATTTTATCTTACCAACCTCAAGTATTTGATGTCACTATTTTCACTTTGTGGCTATTGTCTCTAATGCAATGTCACGGTTCCATTATGTCATGGTTAGTGTCAGAATTCTGACATTTAATTTGCTGATGTGAAGTAACATTAAACAATATAACAGCATGTTTTAACTGCAAAACATGGCTATCATGTGATAATTATCTAATAACATTTTATATATTTTGAAATAATGTTCGTGTTTGTGATAAAGGAAGATAATCCATTATTGCCTAATAAATTTTAATATCATAATTTGGACACTACATAATGTGGATATCCCTCACTGACCTGTAGATTTTTATCATAGCAGGATCCAGAGTTATCAACACTTAATAAGCCAAACTTTCAAAATGACATTTCTCAAAATTGATTGCAACAACACCCATATTTTCTTGATTTCAGTCTGATGGTGGTCATTTTAAATTCAAGAATGTTCCATTTTATGTGACATAGTTTTCATTTTTATATAAATGTAATGGAGCTAGATACAACAGATTCCCGGATATCAAAAATATTGTTAATGTAATGTTGAGTAATGCACCATTCCAAATGTTGAAGTTGAGAAATACATAATTGTCTTTTGATACAAAATGTATCTTCTCTACTAAACATGGGAGGTTTTCTTTATTTGTTTGTTTTATTATTTTTTTGTCATGTGGAGATAATGTATAGTTAAATATAAATATGTTGTACATTAACAAACTTATTACTTGACAGGGTGTTAGTAGTCACTTTCCAAGAGAAGATTTGCATATTTGATGCATGTACCTTTAAGCAAAGGTTTTGGGTGACAAGTAAGTAGAAAACATGTTTATCAAGGTTTTGGGTGACAAGTAAGTAGGAACCATGTTTATCAATGTTTTGGGTGACAAGTAAGTAGGAAACATGTTTATCAAGGTTTTGGGTTACAAGTAAGTAGAAAACATGTTTATCAATGTTTTGGGTTACAAGTAAGTAGAAAACATGTTTATCAATGTTTTGGGTGACAAGTAAGTAGAAAACATGTTTATCAATGTTCTGGGTGACAAGTAAGTTGGAAACATGTTTATCAAGGTTTTGGGTGACAAGTAAGTAGGAAACATGTTTATCAATGTTTTGGGTTACAAGTAAGTAGAAAACATGTTTATCAAGGTTTTGGGTGACAAGTAAGTAAAAAACATGTTTATCAAGGTTTTGGGTGACAAGTAAGTAGAAAACATGTTAATCAATGTTTTGGGTGACAAGTAAGTAGGAAACATGTTTATCAAGGTTTTGGGTTACAAGTAAGTAGAAAACATGTTTATCAAGGTTTTGGGTTACAAGTAAGTAGAAAACATGTTTATCAATGTTTTGGGTGACAAGTAAGTAGAAAACATGTTTATCAATGTTCTGGGTGACAAGTAAATAGGAAACATGTTTATCAATGTTTTGGTAAACTCTTTTATGATTAACCTTTTTCAATTGTCAAGTGTAAATAAAATCAAACTTAAATTGGTTTTTGATAAATAAATTGCTGTATTTGTCATTTAAATTGTGTTTTAAGTAGTATGCTCATGTGTTGTATTAGGTTGCTTCCCCTGTCCAGGACCTGACCACAATCCAATAGCCTTGGGCATCAGGTGGCTAGCTTACGCAGACAAACGGGTAAGTACATGGTGTTAGGTGGCTAGCTTACACAGACAAACGGGTAAGTACATGGTGTTAGGTGGGTTAGCTTACGCAGACAAACGAGTAAGTACATGGTGTTAGGGTAAGTGAAAGTTTCCAGTCCTCTTGTTACAATACATGGGGTTTCCCTTAAACAAACAAGCTTTCAAAAGTGGAGTTTAGGTGAAGACTGGTACCTTTGATACGGGACTGATGTATCAGTTATGAAGGCAGATTCCTGTTGTTTAGACTGTGACTGTGTGTTGTAGTTGGTGCCAATGCATCAGTCCTGTGGAGGGATGTCAGGAGATGGAGCTCAGTCCTATGCTGCCACAGTAATCAGTGCAGCTAAGGTAAGTATAACTTAACTCACTGAGTGACTTTTATAAGTTAATCGTTACTTTGATGTTGTGTATATATGCTGTAGAGAACTGGGCCCATATTCATTAAACCGTTTTCATGCTCAAGCCTTGTACTGTAAAGATAGACAATTTTGCAGTATAGAAATACTTGCATTGGGTAAAGTAGCACAACAAAATCCACTTTTAACGACATTGAACGATTATACAGATGATAGAGCATAAAATGTAAAGAATTTATAGACTTCAGAACTATTTCCAGTGTGAAAATGTTCACACATGATCATTTTATTGTCATTAAAACAAACATTTCTACATGGGATTTTCTACTTTTACCGTTATATATATATAGTTAAATATTGTTAAACTGCAATCAATTGTCCAGAAGAATTTTAATATTACAAAGATTTGGCATAATATATTGAGGTAGGCCTATAATGGGAAAGTAGAAAGGTAGACAGCACCTTAGAATAAACAATTCTAGACAGTTTTGAAACGACAACATCATATTGACGTTTTACTGAAGATATGAGCATCCTAATAAGTAACTTGATATAAAATATGATAGAATTATCCACATTAAATTTATCCCATCAGGATTTAGTAAGGCCAAAAACAATGTGTGTATCGGGTATCCCAATCTACCCTAGATTTTCCTGCCGACCCTAGAAAGATTAATTTATTAGCCAGGCAAAGTTCACAGCCGCTCATTAAAAAGTACTTTCTTCCTGTTCTGGGGATGTGACCCTATTCTTGACCAATTAACAACCATTGTAATGTGTGGAAATGCATTGTAAAAATTGATATATAGCCTAATATTGATCGATGAACATGAAAAATTAAAATTAAAATCAAATTATTTGCCCACCTACCTGCCGTATTATTTTCAGGCATGATACCTGAAATACACATATCTCCGAATTCTATATGATATGGCTGCATATACTTATATTCAAATACCTAAAATTGTAGCTCTGTTAGTTAATATTAATGTGATGACAATATAACTACTGATACAATATAACTACTGATGTTGACTACAGGGTGCGTTTAAGGGCCTGACAATGTTTGGTGAGGCGATGGTGAACAGTGTTACAGGCTGTAAACCCCAGCCAGTGAAAAAGTTGGAGCACAGCTGCCAGGATGTCAATGGGTTCCACCCAGGAATAGTTTCTATCATAGACCTACAGACCATTTCTACAGAACATGTAAGGAACAAACAGACCCTTCTACAGATTATTAACTCTCTGGAAAATATGCTAAAAGTAGAGCAGGAAATAGTTGAAATCATGAATAGAAATATGCTAAAACCTGAACAGGAAATAATTGAAATTATGAATATTCCTATTCGTAAAATTTGATAAAATAAAATAATACGTACAAGTGTATGTTATAATATCATCAACATGTGATCTGTCAAGATGTGGTTTGTTTAAAGCCATGAAGAAAAATTGCATTGGAATGTGGTTGCACTTTTTATAAAGAGCATATTTTCATTTTTTAAAAGAGACAGTGATTGTAATAATTCTTTTAATATTCTGCCTTAATGAAATTTCAGTATCAAACTTATACGATTTTATAATATCTAAGTGCTTAGTATAGAGGTATTACAAAAAATCTCAGTTTGACAGAGATATATACATTAGTAT
The DNA here is from genome assembly GCF_002113885.1 of Mizuhopecten yessoensis. NCBI lineage: Eukaryota > Metazoa > Mollusca > Bivalvia > Pectinida > Pectinidae > Mizuhopecten > Mizuhopecten yessoensis. Next base: position 1,609,933 of record NW_018408154.1, read on the forward strand.
AGTATTTATTCGTGGCATAGATATATAAAATTAATATGACATAATTAGTCATTCAATTTTGCGTTTCCAGTTTTGTGTTGGTGAGGAAAATGAAGGCGATGGACTCATAGCACACTTTCATGCTCATGCAAATGAACCAGTGGCCAAAATGGCATTTGATAGTTCCGGGACATTGCTGCTGACAGCGTGTAAACTAGGCCACAACTTTCACGTGTTCCGTGTAATGGCACATCCATGTAGTTCCTCACTGGGAGCTGTACATCACCTGTACACGCTGCACAGAGGGGAGACAACTGCAAAGGTACAACAAACTTCACTTTGGACAAGAACAGTTATTTGAATTCATTTGAGATTATTTGTTTTAAGATAAATCCTTATTTTTGTTGATATTTACATTTGCATCATAACTTGTGATTTATTTGCATTTTGGTTTGATTGTAATATTTTTTTCAAATCTTTCCATTTAGTCAAATAATGCACATCAATATATTATTTCCTTGTGACACTTAACCCCTCACCCAAATCTACTGTGTATACCATTGTTGATTACAACAGCCATGGCCAAGTTTAAAGGAGAGAAAAAAGAAAATATTTTTGGTAACCGCAAATAGAGCAGAAGTTTCCTGAGAAACAATCAAATTTAAAAGAAGAAATTGTTACTTGTTTTGTATGTTTTAGGTAGTAGATATAAGCTTCAGTCAGGATAGTCGCTGGATCACGATATGTACTCACAGAGGGACCACCCACGTATTTCCCATCACGCCATATGGAGGCAAGTGTAGCAGGATCTGATAAATAGGACTACTTTCATATTGCAGAATACTAAGGTTCACATCTGACTTCTAATCTGAAATAAAATTCTTGTAGGAATTTTAATTAATTTTAATTATCTGTAGCACTCCTTTATTAATATCTGTAGCACTCCTTTATTAATTTGTCATACAATGGTTGATGTCCTCTGTCGTTGGTGTATTTTTACAGGTGCAGTGTCCAAGAGAACACACTGTTCTTCGCGTGTTGTTAATAGAGCTAGTCGATTTCACAAGAGTGCAGGCCTGGACGAGATGCAGCAGGCAACCGGTCGCAGTAGTCCTGTATTGTCTGCTAGTCCTAGTAGTTCCTCAGGTACGTTACACGCACACTGATTCCCATACATACATTTGCACGGTCATTGGAATATTATTTAATATGTAACAATTACATTTGTTTGATAAAGATTAAGTATACTGATATTTTAAATTAACAGAGATATAAACAGTATGGCCCCTTCTGATACCTGTATTTTCAGGTGAGATGGAAATATAAACACTAGTGGATGCTTAGAGGTTATCATTTGACCATTTTCATATCCTCCTTCATAGACACTAAACACTTACTGATATATGGATTAGACATACTGATATTTAGATCAACAGAGAAATGCTATACTTCATATAATTAGTCTGTCTTATTATATCAACAGAGAAATGCTATACTACATATAATTAGTCTGTCTTATTATATCAACAGAGATAGATACTATGACACATACTTTATATAAGTCTGTCTTATTATATCACTAGAGATAGATACTATGACACATACTTTAACTAGAGTGTGAAATGTTACAGGTCACTTTGAGAGCTACCCGAGTCTGATGAGACAGATTGTGATGAGCAACAACACCGGAAACCCACGTCTACCACCATACCCTCACCCTACAACACTGTACGCTCTGTCACAGATAAAGCAGCCCCTCCTACTCACCAATAGTGTGGCAGGGGCGAAGAACCAGAGCCCCTCCCACTCACCCCTGGGGGCAGACAGTGTATTGAGTGTGTGCTCCCATTTCTCCACCCCACGACTGTGGGTCGGGGGTAGCACTAGTGTCACTGTAGACAGACGAGGTTAGTATGAGGTCAAGGTCACTATATATATAGATTTAAACAAGATAGAAAATAACTATATTCATTCCATAGTTCAGCCTACCTTGGTGAAAGCTGTGATGTAGACATCATTCATAAAGCTGTGATGTAGACATCATTCATAAAGCTGTGATGTAGACATCATTCATAAAGCTTGTAACTTTAGTAGAGCTTCAGTGTGGTGGGCCCACGTACAGGTCACCAATACTGCTCGTGTTCAAAACAGTAATATTGGCTTCAGTGTGGTGGGCCCAAGTACAGGTCACCAATACTGCTCGTGTTCAAAACAGTAATATTGGCTACATTTCAGTGTTTCACTATTTTGCTTTCTAACTTTACTAACATGAGATAGCTCTCAAGATTATCAAATGACAACGATTGATGTTAGTTGCACATAAATGATAAGTTAAAATGCTGACAGGCTCTTTCAAATAAAGCAACACAAGTTTTGTGATGTGACAGGCCTGTACACTGGTGTATTGTGTTGTATCTATTTGTTGTAAGGGTAAGCCTGCCGGGGATTGCCTGATTTTGATACATCAGAATGATACACTTTTTATACGCCAGTCAAATTTGACGGAAGTATTGTGGTGTGGGGTTGTCCGTCCGTCCGGCATAAACTTTTGTTTGTCCGGCAATCTTCTCCTACATTTTTCGACCGATCTCTTTGAAACTTGGTATACATTATAATCATGATATGTTGTTGTGTTTCCTTGAAAAGAATTTTGATTCAAAAATTTTGCAAAAGTTCTTGCCCTTTATTTATTTCAGTATTTGATTTTTGTCCGGCATCTCCTCCTACATTTTTCAACAGATCTCTTTGAAACTTTGTATACAATATAATAATGATATGAAGTTGTGTCTCCTATAAAAGAACTTTGATTCAACGATTTTTGCAAAAGACATTGCCCTTTGTTCATTTCAGTATTTGTTTTTTTGTCCAGAGATTTTCTTCTACATTTTTTATAGCATGTCAGCTAACCAGTCTTTGAATGATGCAGATCTTATTTCACTGTAAGAAAGTATATCACACTATATGGCATTCGACGGGTGTATATTGTTTAATATGATATATTTGTGTTTTGTTGAAGTGCGCTGTAGACTCCCTGTTTGTGATGTGACAGACTGGTACACTGTTGCAGTATGTTATGTACGTGTGTTGTAGAGGGTAAGCGTGTTACAGACTCTCTGTTTGTGATGTGACAGACTGGTACACTGTTGCAGTATGTTATGTACGTGTGTTGTAGAGGGTAAGCGTGCTACAGTCTCCCTGTTTGTGATGTGACAGACTGGTACACTGTTGTAGTATGTTATGTTCGTTTATTGTAGAGGGAAAGCGTGCTACAGACTCCCTTTTTGTGATGTGACAGACTGGTACACTGTTCTAGTATGTTATGTACGTTTGTTGTAGAGGATAACCGTGCTACAGACTCCCTGTTTGTGATGCGACAGACTGGTACACTGTTGTAGTATGTTATGTTCGTTTATTGTAGAGGGAAAGCGTGCTACAGACTCCCTTTTTGTGATGTGACAGACTGGTACACTGTTATAGTATATTATGTACGTTTGTTGTAGAGGGGAAGCGTGCTACAGACTCCCTGTTTGTGACGTGACAGACTGGTACACTGTTGTTGTATATTATGTACGTGTGTTGTAGAGGGTAAGCGGGTTACAGACTCTCTGTGTGTGATGTGACAGACTGGTACACTGTTGTAGGATGTTATGTACGTGTGTTGTAGAGGGTAAGCGGGTTACAGACTCTCTGTGTGTGATGTGACAGACTGGTACACTGTTGTTGTATGTTATGTACGTTAATTGTAGAGGGTAAGGACGCTACAGACTCCCTGTTTGTGATGTGACAGACTGGTACACTGTTGTAGTATGTTATGTACGTTTGTTGTAGAGGGTAAGCTTGTTACAGACTCCCTGTTTGTGATGTGACAGACTGGTTCACTGTTGTAGTATGTTATGTACGTTTGTTGTAGAGGGAAAGCGTGCTACAGACTCCCTGTTTGTGTTGTGACAGACTGGTACACTGTTGTAGTATGTTATGTAGGTTTGTTGTAGAGGGAAAGCGTGCTACAGACTCCCTGTTTGTGTTGTGACAGACTGGTACACTGTTGTAGCATGTTATGTTCGTTTGTTGCAGAGGGAAAGCGTGCTACAGACTCCCTGTTTGTGATGTGACAGACTGGTACGCTGTTGTAGTATGTTATGTACGTTTGTTGTAGAGGGAAAGCATGCTACAGACACCCTGTTTGTGATGTGACAGACTGGTACACAGTTGTAGTATGTTATGTTAGTTTATTGTAGAGGGTAAGCGTGCTCCAGACTCCCTGTTTGTGATGTGACAGACTGGTTCACTGTTGTAGAATGTTATGTACGTGTGTTGTAGAGGGTAAGCGAGCTACAGACTCCCTGTTTGTGATGTGTCAGACTGGCACACTGGTGGAGTATGGTAAGCGTGCTACAGACTCCCTGTTTGTGATTTTATGTACGTTTGTTGTAGAGGGTAAGCTTGTTACAGACTCCCTGTTTGTGATGTGACAGACTGGTTCACTGATGTAGTATGTTATGTACGTTTGTTGTAGAGGGAAAGCATGCTACAGACCCCCTGTTTGTGATGTGACAGACTGGTTCACTGTTGTAGAATGTTATGTACGTGTGTTGTAGAGGGTAAGCGTGGTACAGACTCCCTGTTTGTGTTGTGACAGACTGGTACACTGTTGGAGTATGTTATGTACGTTTGTTGTAGAGGGAAAGCATGCTACAGACACCCTGTTTGTGATGTGACAGACTGGTTCACTGTTGTAGTTTGTTATGTTCGTTTATTGTAGAGGGAAAGCGCGCTACAGACACCCTGTTTGTGATGTGACAGACTGGTACACAGTTGTAGTATGTTATGTTAGTTTATTGTAGAGGGTAAGCGTGCTCCAGACTCCCTGTTTGTGATGTGACAGACTGGTTCACTGTTGCAGTATGTTATGTACGTGTGTTGTAGAGGGTAAGCTTGCTACAGACTGGTACACTGTTGTAGTATGTTATGTACCTGTGTTGTAGAGGGTAAGCGTGCTACAGACGTGCTACAGACTCCCTGTTTGTGTTGTGACAGGCTGGTACACTGTTGTAGTATGTTATGTACGTGTGATGTAGAGGGTAAGAGTGCTACAGACTCCCTGTTTGTGATGTGTCAGACTGGCACACTGGTGGAGTATGTATGGGAGCCCCGACCCAAGGTTGTGGTAGACAAGGGGTCGGAGGAGACGCCCCTTGAGCTTCTAGCCACTGGATGTAGAGGGTAAGCGTGCTACAGACTCCCTGTTTGTGTTGTGACAGACTGGTACACTGTTGGAGTATGTTATGTACGTTTGTTGTAGAGGGAAAGCATGCTACAGACTCCCTGTTTGTGATGTGACAGACTGGTTCACTGTTGTAGTTTGTTATGTTCGTTTATTGTAGAGGGAAAGCGCGCTACAGACACCCTGTTTGTGATGTGACAGACTGGTACACAGTTGTAGTATGTTATGTTAGTTTATTGTAGAGGGTAATCGTGCTACAGACACCCTGTTTGTGATGTGACTGTGACAGACTGGTACACTGTTGTAGGATGTTATGTACGTTTGTTGTAGAGGGAAAGCATGCTACAGACTCCCTGTTTGTGATGTGACAGACTGGTTCACTGTTGTAGAATGTTATGTACGTGTGTTGTAGAGGGTAAGCTTGCTACAGACTGGTACACTGTTGTAGTATGTTATGTAGGTGTGTTGTAGAGGGAAAGCGTGCTACAGACTCCCTGTTTGTGATGTGACAAACTGGTTCACTGTTGTAGTATGTTATGTACGTGTGTTGTGGAGGGTAAGTGTGCTACAGACTCCCTGTTTGTGATGTGACCGACTGGTACACTGTTGTAGTATGTTATGTACGTGTGATGTAGAGGGTAAGAGTGCTACAGACTCCCTGTTTGTGATGTGACAGACTGGTACTCTGTTGTAGTATGTTATGTACGTTTGTTGTAGAGTGAAAGCATGCTACAGACGCCCTGTTTGTGATGTGACAGACTGGTTCACTGTTGCAGTATGTTATGTACGTGTGTTGTAGAGGGTAAGCGTGCTACAGACACCCTGTTTGTGATGTGACTGTGACAGACTGGTACACTGTTGTAGGATGTTATGTACGTTTGTTGTAGAGGGAAAGCATGCTACAGACTCCCTGTTTGTGATGTGACAGACTGGTACACTATTGTAGTATGGTATGTTCGTTTATTGTAGAGGGTAAGCGTGCTACAGACTCCCTGTTTGTGATGTGTCAGACTGGCACACTGGTGGAGTATGTATTGGAGCCCCGACCCAAGGTTGTGGTAGACAAGGGGTCGGAGGAGACGCCCCTTGAGCTTCTAGCCACTGGATATATACAATGGAACCTTCAAAGACCAAAAACAGCAGAGGAGATACGACCACCACTGGTATCCAACAACCCTTTGATGCAGGCCACAGAGGCTGTGACCACCCAACAACCAACAACTCTGCCAGGTAAATAACTGGTACTTTCCACTTTAATATTGTGTCAGGGTATTGACTATGATTTTAAAACCATTTAGAAACATGTAGTTATAGTTCTTATGTTACTGTACACCAGGCAATGTTTGCCTCAGTGTAACTTTTGCCTTTTTTGCACTTCCCAAATGAGGGCAAATTTATCATGACAGTGAATATTAGTACACAACATACAAAATATAGTAATGACAGTGTTTAAAATTTGAGGGCGAAATTAACACCAGGTGAACATGGATTTTATCAGCAAAGGGACAATATCTGACTGGGCAAAAGTTTCCCAGTACACAAAAGTCTTATGAGTTAGTGAAATCATACATATTTATGCTATTGGTTTACATGTTTTTATGTCAAAATATTACCTGTTGCAATAACTTCTGTTCTGGTAATATATCTTCGACTTTTTCTGTCAGCTCAACATCTCTATGTCATACATCTTTCCTTCCACAGATGTGTACACTGGTGACCTTGACCCAGTGACCCGGGCAGATTCAAAGGACAGTCTATCATCAGACCATGGTACCAAGGATATGGAGCTTCAGGAGCAGTGGTTGTCCCAGGTGGAGATTATAACACATGTTGGCCCCCACCGGCGCCTGTGGATGGGGCCCCAGTTCTCCTTCAAAACCTACCAGAATGTGCACAACACCACAGTCCTGTCCTCCAACTCTTCTGCTCTCCTCTCACAGAGTCCTGAGGCCAATGTGTCCGCTATGGACATTGTGTCTAATGAGGTTGACCTGGAAAGTCTAAAGTAAATCGCATATCATTATCCTATGTCATGGATTGCTCGTAAAATCATATGTTTATAAGTCACCTGTGGACTCAAAAAGTAGTCCTTGTCTACTCAAGTGAATTTTTATTACCTAAATTTGTATAAAAGCTTATAAATTCTTCCTTTAAGATGTTTAAAACTTCAAATAAACGTATTCAACCATGATAATTAAAATGATTTCTGCTGCAGGATACAACCAGCCCGCTCCAGTCCTGTTGCCATGCCAACAGCTCGACCAGCGTACCGACGCCTGTCAGGCAGTGATAGCACCCCACCCCCAGGGAAGGGCCCCTATAGTACAGCACTGCTTATAGAGGCTGGTAAGTCTTTTGTAGAATTCCTGTTTGATATGATGCATATTGGGTGTAAATGTTTGAAAATTTAGGAATTGAAGCAATGCAAGCTCTTTTAAAACTTTCATGCTGATTTCATCAATTTCAATATTTTAATTTTGATGCTACACTGATTTCTATAAAGAAGTATTTTTCAATGAAAAGAATGGTGTTGCAATCAAAGCACAGATTTTAGTTTAGTAATTAATCACGAAGTACAAATTTTGGTTTAATAACGAAGCACAAGGCACAGATTATGGTTAAGTATGGTGTCACAAAGTGCAGATTATTTTAGCAAGTAGATATCTTAGGTCTTTTCCATAATCAATCATACGGGGAGGTGGGAGGCACCTGTATTATTACATAAAGGATGGGGGTTTTAAAACCAGATCTACCTACAATTCCTCGTATTAGATCATATTAAATATTGGACGTGTGGTTTGGTCTCTGAAAAAGTGCCTCCTACCCCTCCAATACGGTTATTTCTGGAACAATCCTTATTAAATCCGACTTTTCCTACAGGGAGTTTTGAACTGTCACCAAACCTGTGTGATGTGTACAGTAGCTGGGCGGAGTCAACAGTTGCCAAGCAACCGAGAGGGAGTGAGGAGGAAGAGGACAGAATCAAGGAGACGTTAGCGGAGGCCATGCTGGAATCACCAGTTAAGGGAGGGGGTCCTTCTAGTATAAGTAACGGTAAGTTCTCCATCACTAATAGTGAAGCCTATATAAGCTTTCATGTACATGAGTTGGATTTAGATAAAAAAAATATATTTTATCAATCAAATCACAACTTTCTCCTAAAATCGCCTAAAATAGAAATAAGCCACAATTATTCTAATGATGATCAGCTGGGGTTTCACCATTTACACAAAAAATTAAGAAAGATGGGATTATTATTTAGAAACAGGTATAGTACACTATTAGATGGCCTGTCCTCTACATATATATATGATGCCAGATTAGTCTATAACTGATTGAGAGGAGTACCCAGGGACAAAGATAAAGTGGCAAAAAACTTCCGGGTTTGATCATATTCTCATTTAATTAAGGTGTCAATAATTATTTCTGATATCTATATTAGGAGAGTCTATGTTCTCTTGTCTTTATATAAACACATTCTATGCTTAATTAAAAGAATATAATCCCTCTTAAAGCATGTTACATATTTGGAAATACACAGACATATGATAATGTTTCCCAGTAATGCAGCGGTGGTTTATGTGCAGGATTAGTGAAGATATAAGCTTTTTGTTTAGTCATTTTATTCCAGGTTGCTGAATCATAAGTTTTTAATGGACTGGATGCGATAGCTCTGTGGTCAATTGCATAAAATATGAATTTGCTGTTGCATTAATTTTAAAATAACAATGCTAGAATATTTATGTTTAGATATCAACACAGAATATATTTAATGATCATTTTAATTGAATAAAAATTTAACAAAATATAATCATACATAGCTTAATTTGAAAATTCTGAACTGTCTGAAGAATTGGTAACATTAAACAGCCCTGTAACGCTTGTTGATGGAGAGGGTTGGGTTTACATGTATCTATAGATGAATTGGTAACATTAAACAGCCCTGTAACACTTGTTGATGGAGAGGGTTGGGTTTACATGTATCTATAGATGAATTGGTAACATTAAACAGCCCTGTAACACTTGTTGATGGAGAGGGTTGGGTTTACATGTATCTATAGATGAATTGGTAACATTAAACAGCCCTGTAACACTTGTTGATGGAGAGGGTTGGGTTTACATGTATCTATAGATGAATTGGTAACATTAAACAGCCCTGTAACACTTGTTGATGGAGAGGGTTGGGTTTACATGTATCTATAGATGAATTGGTAACATTAAACAGCCCTGTAACACTTGTTGATGGAGAGGGTTGGGTTTACATGTATCTATAGATGAATTGGTAACATTAAACAGCCCTGTAACACTTGTTGATGGAGAGGGTTGGGTTTACATGTATCTATAGATGAATTGGTAACATTAAACAGCCCTGTAACACTTGTTGATGGAGAGGGTTGGGTTTACATGTATCTATAGATGAATTGGTAACATTAAACAGCCCTGTAACACTTGTTGATGGAGAGGGTTGGGTTTACANTACATACTTCTCTCTGGAGGGGGTGTTGATGTGCAGACATTACACATTGTAACCGTACCTGGTACATACTTCTCTCTGGAGGGGGTGTTGATGTGCAGACATTACACATTGTAACAGTACCTGGTACATACTTATTAATTATGTTGGTCACAGGTAGGCTTGGTATCATGATGATATTCATTAGACCAGTGATTGGTCGGGAGCAGTGACAGAGTAAGGAGGTAAATTCTTGCCTTCTAAGTGTCAATGTTTGATACATTAATGCTTTATCTAAAAGTTGAATGTCATTTTACTCTTCATTGGTTTTCACAAGAAAGTTAGCTAGGACATGTAAGCTGGATGAAACCCTGACTGCAGTGTTTATCCTCATTATGTTACGACATGTAAATCCTGACTGCAGTGTTTATCCTCATTATGTTAGGACATGTAAACCCTGACTGCAGTGACATCGTAATACCCTGTCTGCAGTGTTGATCCTCATTATGTAGGACATCATAATACCCTGACTGCAGTGTCTATCCTCATTATGTTACGACATGGAAATCCTGACTGCAGTGTTGATCCTCATTATGTAGAACATGTAAACCCTGACTGCAGTGACATCGTAATACCCTGACTGCAGTGATTATCCTCATTATGTAGGACATGTAAACCCTGACTGCAGCATGTAAGCTGGATGAAACCCTGACTGCAGTGGTTATCCTCATTATGTAGGACATCGTAATACCCTGACTGCAGTGTTGATCCTCATTATGTAGGACATCATAATACCCTGACTGCAGTGTTTATCCTCATTATGTTAGGACATGTAAACCCTTACTGCAGTGTTTATCCTCATTATGTAGGGCATCGTAATACCCTAACTGCAGTGTTTATCCTCATTATGTTAGGACATGTAAACCCTGACTGCAGTGTTTATCCTCATTATGTAGGGCATCGTAATACCCTGACTGCAGTGTTTATCCTCATTATGTAGGACATCGTAATACCCTGACTGCAGTGTTTATCCTCATTATGTAGGACATCGTAATACCCTGACTGCAGTGTTTATCCTCATTATGTTAGGACATGTAAACCCTGACTGCAGTGTTTATCCTCATTATGTTAGGACATGTAAACCCTGACTGCAGTGTTTATCCTCATTATGTTAGGACATGTAAACCCTGACTGCAGTGTTTATCCTCATTATGTTAGGACATGTAAACCCTGACTGCAGTGTTTATCCTCATTATGTTAGGACATGTAAACCCTGACTGCAGTGTTTATCCTCATTATGTTAGGACATGTAAACCCTGACTGCAGTGTTTATCCTCATTATGTTAGGACATGTAAACCCTGACTGCAGTGTTTATCCTCATTATGTTAGGACATGTAAACCCTGACTGCAGTGTTTATCCTCATTATGTTAGGACATGTAAACCCTGACTGCAGTGTTTATCCTCATTATGTTAGGACATGTAAACCCTGACTGCAGTGTTTATCCTCATTATGTTAGGACATGTAAACCCTGACTGCAGTGTTTATCCTCATTATGTTAGGACATGTAAACCCTGACTGCAGTGTTTATCCTCATTATGTTAGGACATGTAAACCCTGACTGCAGTGTTTATCCTCATTATGTTAGGACATGTAAACCCTGACTGCAGTGTTTATCCTCATTATGTTAGGACATGTAAACCCTGACTGCAGTGTTTATCCTCATTATGTTAGGACATGTAAACCCTGACTGCAGTGTTTATCCTCATTATGTTAGGACATGTAAACCCTGACTGCAGTGTTTATCCTCATTATGTTAGGACATGTAAACCCTGACTGCAGTGTTTATCCTCATTATGTTAGGACATGTAAACCCTGACTGCAGTGTTTATCCTCATTATGTTAGGACATGTAAACCCTGACTGCAGTGTTTATCCTCATTATGTTAGGACATGTAAACCCTGACTGCAGTGTTTATCCTCATTATGTTAGGACATGTAAACCCTGACTGCAGTGTTTATCCTCATTATGTTAGGACATGTAAACCCTGACTGCAGTGTTTATCCTCATTATGTTAGGACATGTAAACCCTGACTGCAGTGTTTATCCTCATTATGTTAGGACATGTAAACCCTGACTGCAGTGTTTATCCTCATTATGTTAGGACATGTAAACCCTGACTGCAGTGTTTATCCTCATTATGTTAGGACATGTAAACCCTGACTGCAGTGTTTATCCTCATTATGTTAGGACATGTAAACCCTGACTGCAGTGTTTATCCTCATTATGTTAGGACATGTAAACCCTGACTGCAGTGTTTATCCTCATTATGTTAGGACATGTAAACCCTGACTGCAGTGTTTATCCTCATTATGTTAGGACATGTAAACCCTGACTGCAGTGTTTATCCTCATTATGTTAGGACATGTAAACCCTGACTGCAGTGTTTATCCTCATTATGTTAGGACATGTAAACCCTGACTGCAGTGTTTATCCTCATTATGTTAGGACATGTAAACCCTGACTGCAGTGTTTATCCTCATTATGTTAGGACATGTAAACCCTGACTGCAGTGTTTATCCTCATTATGTTAGGACATGTAAACCCTGACTGCAGTGTTTATCCTCATTATGTTAGGACATGTAAACCCTGACTGCAGTGTTTATCCTCATTATGTTAGGACATGTAAACCCTGACTGCAGTGTTTATCCTCATTATGTTAGGACATGTAAACCCTGACTGCAGTGTTTATCCTCATTATGTTAGGACATGTAAACCCTGACTGCAGTGTTTATCCTCATTATGTTAGGACATGTAAACCCTGACTGCAGTGTTTATCCTCATTATGTTAGGACATGTAAACCCTGACTGCAGTGTTTATCCTCATTATGTTAGGACATGTAAACCCTGACTGCAGTGTTTATCCTCATTATGTTAGGACATGTAAACCCTGACTGCAGTGTTTATCCTCATTATGTTAGGACATGTAAACCCTGACTGCAGTGTTTATCCTCATTATGTTAGGACATGTAAACCCTGACTGCAGTGTTTATCCTCATTATGTTAGGACATGTAAACCCTGACTGCAGTGTTTATCCTCATTATGTTAGGACATGTAAACCCTGACTGCAGTGTTTATCCTCATTATGTTAGGACATGTAAACCCTGACTGCAGTGTTTATCCTCATTATGTTAGGACATGTAAACCCTGACTGCAGTGTTTATCCTCATTATGTTAGGACATGTAAACCCTGACTGCAGTGTTTATCCTCATTATGTTAGGACATGTAAACCCTGACTGCAGTGTTTATCCTCATTATGTTAGGACATGTAAACCCTGACTGCAGTGTTTATCCTCATTATGTTAGGACATGTAAACCCTGACTGCAGTGTTTATCCTCATTATGTTAGGACATGTAAACCCTGACTGCAGTGTTTATCCTCATTATGTTAGGACATGTAAACCCTGACTGCAGTGTTTATCCTCGTTATGTAGGCCTACATTAAACTTGTATGTTAATATTTGTTAGCAACTTTAGTTAGAATACTGTAAAAAAAATTAGGAACAAAATCTGGTAATAGTTTAATACCTCAATTATACTTTTGATAATGTATTACACATATAAATTGATCTCTAGAAGTTTTAATCATTAATTTTCTACGAAGCCAGTATAAAATATACTCATACGGATTTCCTTAACTTACCTAGTCAGTCAAATATACTGATTTATTTCTTGTATGATGCTTAAAAATTCATTGTATGAGTTGTCTCTCTTACAATTGATTTCTTAGTGATGGGTTTATCATACACCATTGTCCGTATGTTAACAATTTCTTCAAACAACTTCTTCTTAACCACTGATTGGAATTTAACTAAATTTGACTGGAAGTATCCTTAGGTTGTGGCGATTCAAATTGTATAAATGGTGGGGCTGTTCCCTAGGGAACTAAGGGGCGGGGCTAAAAGGGGTCAATTTGGCTACATTGCTATAACCAACTTCTTCTCTAGAACTATGTACTTGATATCAATCATATTTGGTTGGAAGCATTAATGGGAGGCGGGGATTGAAATAGAGGGGCTAACCCCCCAGGGGTATTAGGGGTGTTGCCAAAAAGGGTTACCTGGCTATATTTGTTTAAGCGACTTCTTCTCTGGAACTAAGCAATGGATATCAACAATATTTGGTTGGAAGCATCCCTAGGTAGTGGGAATTCAAATTTGTACAAATGGTGGGGCTGACCCCCAAGGGGGCTGAGGGCGGGGCCAACAAGAATAATTTAGCTATATTGCTTTAAGCGACTTCTACTCTGGAAATAGGAGAAAAATGTCAACAGCATTTGGTTGGAAGCATCTTTAGGTGGTGGGAATTCAAATTTGTACAAATGGTGGGGCTGACCCCCAAGGGGTTGAGGGCGGGGCCAACAAGAATAATTTAGCTATATTGCTTTAAGCGACTTCTACTCTGGAAATAAGAGAAAAATGTCAACAGCATTTGGTTGGAAGCATCTTTAGGTGGTGGGGATTCAAAATTGTACAAATGGTGGGGCTGACCCCAGGGTGCTGAGGGGCGGGGCCAAAAACGGTAATTTGGTTATACACATGTATTGCTTTTAGCAACTTCTTCTCCGGAACTAAGCGATAGATATCTACAATATTTAGTTGGAAGCATCCCTAGGTGGTGGGGATTAAAAATTGTACAAATGGTGGGGTTTACACCCCATGGGGCTGGGGGGTGGAGTCAAAAAGGGCTAGTTTGCTATATTGCTTTAAATGACTTCTGCTCTGGAACTAAGTGATGGAAATCAACTTTATTTTGTTGGAAACATCCCTAGGTAGTGGAGATAAACAATTGTACAAATTGACCCCCTGGGCTAAGGGATGGGGCCAAAAATACTTGAAAATGGTTGACATCCCCACCCTATAACCATATTTACAATTGCTGAGTATAAAGAGATGAATGCACATACGTTTTCAGGATGGCCCTGGGGTCTGGCCCCACCCTTGGAGACTAAGTCCCTGGGTCATAACTTTGAAATGGTTGAGAACCCAAAACTAAATATTTACAATTGCTGGGTATAAAGAGAAGAACACAATCATTATATTAGAATAGACCCTGGGGTCTTGCCACACCCCTAGGAACCTAGTCACAACTTTGAGACTGTTGAGGTCCCAATCCTATAACCATATATACAATTGCTAGGCATGAAAAATCAAATACAGATATGCTACACAAATTGGCTTTGGGGTCTGGCCCTCTCCCTGTTATTTGGAGAATATTTTGCCATGATTGCTTAGATATCCAGGTGAGCGATACAGGCCCTCTGGACCTTTTGTAAACATTAATGAGGTATGTTCATCTTCAACTATAGAAAAAGCACTGATTGTGGATATAAATCAACTTCCAATTATATGCACATGTTAGATATTAATTTCCCTTTAAGATATTATTTAAGAGCAGAAAAAAACATTGTTACAGTCAGAGTGTAAAAGTTACATGTATCGATCCTTATTATGAGTAAATGTCTTGCTTTGAAAGTTGATAATTTTTGTAGTTTGAATTAGGTCGAAAAATTGCAAGTCATTTTCGACTATAGTAACCAACCGCTGATTACTTTCAGGGGGAATGAATTCTATCATTGTTGAAAAAAGGTACTTGTTTGGTTTTTCTTGAGCATGGCAGGTTTATCAGCACTCTCCCAAGCTTGCGCTGTTGGACCTCCTGTTATGCTTTTGTTCATAAAGTGGTATGATAATAATGTGATAAGAATTTATACCAGATTCCTGTTTGTGTTTTGACCTTCCTAAAGATTAAGTCACTTCCGCAACACTCCTAAGTGATTTCCAATTAAGTGCATACGGTTTTGAAATGTTCATTACAAAGTGCATGCTACTGTTAGGTGCCAGATTAAAATTATTCATTTCATCGAAAAATGTCAGGAAAAAAGCTGCACCTCAAGGGTCATTTTTAATGCAAACTGGCATATTATTTCATATAAAAAATACACGAATGTTTGTGAAATCCATGCAACTTTTAATAATGAAACCAGACCTATTACAACTAATGGATTCTTGCATTGTGATAGGCTAGGCGTTATATAGTAGAGAGGTATTTGTCACCTAAGGATAGACTTTTTGAGGTTTATATCACGTTCAGATATAGTTTGATGTAGTGTAACATATTTTTATAAAACTTAACAAATTATGAACAATTTTAAAAGCAAACATCTGTCCAGAAACATTGTGAGCGCAACTCGTAAACCGTTCTGTTGGATTGTCTGTAACTTGACACAGTGTAAGTACATCATATGTAGATGTGCATCAACAAAGTGATTTGCGATTCAACAATGTTCCTGGCATTTTGGCCCTTGAAACTTTATATTTCTGCTCTGGAAACCTTTTAAACCTTAACTCCTCATGACTGTGTGTGTTGTTTTTTTTAACTTGGCACAGTGGAAGTACATCATATGTAGATATGCATTAAGAAGTGATCCATTGAATATTAAAAAGAGTTTCATTGCAATTTTTTTATATCAATCATTAAATCTGCAAAAATGGTGGGAAAAAATCTTTTAAAAATAAGGGGCAGGTATATAACCTTAAATGCTTTTCTGAGTTTAAATTGAAGCAATTTCACTTTCATCATTTAGAGGAAATACTAATTTTATCAATGGGGCAAACATTTATAGATTCCTGATAATACACTTGGAATATATTGTGTAATTTGTTCTGTGTACGTTGAAAAAAATATAAAAAATCATGTGATGTTAAATTGGCCTCTTAGTATAGATCAAAGCACATAAACGAACACATGGACATAAACTTGTTTATTCATGCATTTTCTTTTATGCCATTACATGTTACTCCAGTTTCTAAAAATAAAAAAGGAAAACGAGCTTAATACAGGAATACTTAGAGGAGTACATCGTTAAAAATTTCCTTCTAGACACATTTCTATAAACTGAATCATTAGTGATATCCGTATTAAGATTATACACTATAGTACTCTACTCAACATTGAGGATGTTCATATGTTGATTCGATACCAATGATGCCATAATTGTTGATGAGACACAAAAATTGAGCATGTGACTGATTTTGATGGATTCTACGTACAGAACACAGAACAAATATTGTGACATCGTTATGACATCGTTATGACAATGTGTTTTGAGATATAAAGGTTAGCTGATTGTTGTGTATCTACTTCGATTATGATATAAAGAAAAGCTGATAATGTTTTTCCAACAATCATAAAGCAGAATTAAGCTGACTATAAGTTTACTACACAAGAATACAAAGTTTAACTGTTAATAATTTTACTACAGTTGAAGACAATGGCTAGCTGATTGTTATTTTTACTAAAATTTAATAAAAATGTTTGCTTATTGTACATTAATTACAATGTCGTATAAGGGCATGTGGCTGTTAAAATCATGTCCCATACAGTCTTCCTTCATTTTGCTTAGACTGTCATTTTGCTTAGACTGTCATTCATTTATTCAAACATATTTTATTGACATTTAACTGTCAAAGGTATTTGGCACATGTTCTTACAATTTACAAGGCCCTCTCCCAAGCTTAGTTTGTCAGAAAATAATATTTTACATGTCTAAAATACAGTCTTTAATGTAGGATATAAGTTTCAATAAATTAAAAAAAAATGATTTTAGAGAATTTGTAATTTTGATTATCGATAATCATTACATTTTTTGCATAAAAGTTGAATGAGAATAAGAGGGAACTTTATTTTCAAAATTTCATATATGTCTTTAAAAAAAATATTATGCCATAATATAATTTCTGTTTACCAACGCTACAATAATCATTTCAAATGATATGCAACATCCTGCTGCCATCTATATACAGTTATACAGCGTAGAGGAGCCAGTAAATAGTTATAACAGTAAAGCAACCCACCATATTATTACATAGTAAAGCAACACAGTACACTAGTTACATAGTAAAGCAACCCAGCATATTATTACATAGTAAAGCAACACAGTACACTAGTTACATAGTAAAGCAACACCGTACATCCGTTACATAGTAAAGCAACACAGTACACTAGTTAAATAGTAAAGCAACCCAGCATATTATTACATAGCAAAGCAACACAGTACACTAGTTACATAGTAAGGCAACCCAGCATATTATTACATAGTAAAGCAACGCAGTACACTAGTTACATAGTAAAGCAACCCAGCATAATATTACATAGTAAAGCAACACAGTACACTAGTTAAATAGTAAAGCAACCCAGCATATTATTACATAGCAAAGCAACACAGTACACTAGTTACATAGTAAGGCAACCCAGCATATTATTACATAGTAAAGCAACGCAGTACACTAGTTACATAGTAAAGCAACCCACCATATTATTACATAGTAAAGCAACACAGTACACTAGTTAAATAGTAAAGCAACCCAGCATATTATTACATAGTAAATCAACACAGTACACTAGTTACATAGTAAAGAAACCCAGCATATTATTACATAGTAAAGCAACACAGTACCCTAGTTACATAGTAAAGCAACCCAGCATATTATTACACAGTAAAGCAACACAGTACACTAGTTACATAGTAAAGCAACATAGTACATCAGTTACATAGTAAAGCAACACTGTACATCATTTACATAGTAAAGCAACATAGTACACTAGTTACATAGCAAAGCAACACTGTACATCAGTATGTAAAGCAACACTGTACATCAGTTACATAGTAAAGCAACACTGTACATCATTTACATAGTAAAGCAACACAGTACATCAGTTACATAGTAAAGCAGCACCGTACATCAGTTACATAGTAAAGCAACATAGTACACTAGTTACATAGTAAAGCAGCATAGTACATCAGTTACATAGTAAAGCAACACTGTACATCAGTTACATAGTAAAGCAACACTGTACATCATTTACATAGTAAAGCAACATAGTACACTAGTTGCATAGTAAAGCAACACTGTACATCAGTATGTAAAGCAACACAGTACATCAGTTACATCGTAAAGCAACACTGTACATCAGTTACATAGTAAAGCAACACTGTACATCATTTACATAGTAAAGCAACATAGTACACTAGTTACATAGTAAAGCAACACTGTACATCAGTATGTAAAGCAACACAGTACATCAGTTACATAGTAAAGCAACATAGTACATCTGATACATAGTAAAGCAATACATTGCATTAGGTACATAGTTAAGCAACATAGTACATCAAGTTAAACATTAGGTACATAGGAAAGCAATACAGTGCATAAGGTACATATCAAAGCAATCCAGTGCATTAGGTACATAGTAAAGAAATACAATGCGTTAGGTCCATAGTAAAGCAACATAGCACATCAGTTTCATAGTAAAGCAACACCGTCCATCAGTTACATTTTAAAGCAACATAGTACATCAAGTCAATCATTAGGTACATAGTAAAGAAATACAATGCGTTAGGTCCATAGTAAAGCAACATAGCACATCAGTTTCATAGTAAAGCAACACCGTACATCAGTAACATAGTAAAGCAACATGGCAAACTAGTTACATAGTAAAGCAACACATTACATCAGTTACATAGAAAAGCAACATAGTACATTAAGTCAAACATTAGGTACATAGTAAAGAAATACAATGCGTTAGGTCCATAGTAAAGCAACATAGGACATCTTGTCAAGCATTAGGTACGTAGTAAAGCAATACAATGCATTAGGAACATAGTAAAGCAATACATTGCATTAGGTACATAGTTAAGCAACATAGTAGATCAAGTCAAGCATTAGGTACATTGCAAAGCAATACAGTGCATAAGGTACATATCAAAGCAATCCAGTGCATTAGGTACATGGCGAAGCAATACAGTGCATCAGGTACATAGTAAAGCAGTACAGTGCATTAAGTACATAGTAAAGCAATACATTGCATTAGGTACATAGTTAAGCAACATAGTACATCTTGTCAAGCATTAGGTACATAGTAAAGCAATACAATGCATTAGGTACATAGTAAAGCAACATAGTACATCTGTTACATAGTAAAGCAACATAGTACATCAAGTCAAACATTAGGTACATAGTAAAGCAATACAGTGCATTAGGTACATAGTAAAGCAATACAGCGCATAAGGTACATATCAAAGCAATACAGCGCATTAGGTACATGGTAAAGCAATACAGTGCCTTAGGTACATAGTAAGGCAATGCAGGGCATTAGGTACATAGGAAAGCAATACAGTGCATCAGGTACGTAGTAAAGCAATACAGCGCATTAGGTACATGGTAAAGCCATCCAGTGCATTAGGTACATGGCAAGGCAATACAGTGCATAAAGTAACAAAAAAAAAAAAAAAGAACACCAGGTCAAACATGAGGTACATAGTAAAGAAATACAGTGAATTAGGTAAATGGCAAAGCAATACAGTGCATAAGGTAAATAGTAAAGCAATACAGTGTATTAGGTACAGAGTAAAGCAATACAGTGCATTAGGTACATGGCAAAGCAATACAGTGCATAAGGTACATAGTAAAGCTATACAGTGCATTAGGTACATGGCAAAGCAATACAGTGCATTAGGTACATAGTAAGTCAATACAGGGCATTAGGTACATAGCAAAGCAATACAGTGCATCAGGTCCATAGTAAAGCAATACAGTGCATTAGGTACATAGCAAAGCAATACAGTGCATCAGGTACATAGTAAAGCAATACAGCGCATTAGGTACATAGTAAGTCAATACAGGGCGTTAGGTACATAGCAAAGCTATACAGTGCATTAGGTACATGGCAAAGCAATACAGTGCATAAGTTACATAGTAAGTCAATACAGGGCATTAGGTACATAGCAAAGCAATACAGTGCATCAGGTCCATAGTAAAGCAATACAGTGCATTAGGTACATAGTAAAGCAACACAAACAAAGTAGACATTTGCATGTTAAAGCAATAGTACATATCAATTTTTACTTTGTTGTAACAAGCTAGTCCAGTACGTGTCCATAGAGTACAACAAAATGAATATTTTTTTTAAAGACCATAATAAAATCAGTCCAACATGTAATACATGTAGAGCAAAAATAGTACCTATCATCTTTTTTATCAGAAAGAAGCAAAGTGGCAAAGTGGGACTGATACTTCATGTACAATTTACATGTCGTTGGTAATTTGCTCTCTCAGATTGCAATTCCGAAAAATTGCCCTTAGATTGTATTTATAGATAAGATAATGAAAACAGAGCCTAGCTATACTTAGTATACCATATCGCTTTGAGCCAAGTCACGTTCCCAGGGTATTTACAACTAATGTGTATTCATTTTCATTAATCCCCAATCTGAGAAAACTCCCCCTGTTACTGTGACCAAAGAAAACTAATTACACTTATCCTTACATGAAAGGCTAATTCCATCACCACGGGTAAGATCTGGAAGTAAGGGTTTTATGTTCATCCCGTAATTACTGTTACTTAATCTTCAAGTATCACCGTGTCGTTGTTTTGTTGGAGAAGTCACGAATTGGGTAGCAAATCCATGGCCACGGGTTAATAACTTGATAGCTGATCTTGTCAAAGATGGATTCTCATTTATATGTTTGCTTTAATAATCATAAAACTGAAGACTACACCTGTGACAGAGGCAGATATTAAAACAAGTTGCAATATATGTTTTAGCGTTTGGATAGATTTATGGTGGGTATTAAATAGAATGCCAGGGACCTTAAGACCCAATTTCTACCTATAATTATAAGGTCACATCTGGCTGTCTGTTGTCAAAGGCCATGTTAATGATGGTATGACACTCCTGAATTAGACGAGCTCCATACTCTGTCGTCAAATATTACACGCCGCTTGTGATTGTCTTTATACCCCGGGTGAATTACCAGCCAGCACTCGGCTATCTATCCGAATTTCATTTTGTTTCATGTGCCGAGTAATTTATGTTTTTCTGTTGTCTAGATCTTCCCAATCCTCAATGGTTAATGGATTTTCCATCAAAATAGTCTCTACAAATGACAAAAGAAAGCCTTTAAGATGGATTTGTGAGGGACCTTTATAGATCGTTATTAGTTTGCTAGGATAGAGTGAAAAAACAACCCCATAATACCGCCATGAAAGATGTAAGATAGTGTTTAGTGATATTTTTTTAATCTGAGACTATAACTTGGTATTGATAATAAGTATGCTAGACATATATTTGAACGTAATGTAATATTCTATATAATCTTGAAGATACTTGCCGTTTTCATTTCATTTTATTTTGATGTCTTCATAATCAGCAATGATATCTCCATATAAAGTCATTTGACATTTTTTCATATCACTTGTTCGTGTCTCTAAGCTCACATAGTCAGATGTCACTAGTTTCAGTCATTTCATTTTTTAAAGTGAGGAACAAAAGCAGCAATACTATTATAACTATGTTTCCATAGCAACTCTGTTCGCAGAACCAAAATTCAATTCATGTGTCTTGACATGTTTTAAAACGAATGATGCATTTTGAATTGTTTGTGACGTAAGCAGATCTAACTGATTGAGCTGTCAATTAACTCGTGTTTAATGGGAATATTGACAGAAGAATGTCATTGATTACAAACAAGGTTTACGGAATTCTAAAATGGATCTAATAAGATTTAAAACAAAATAAATTAAATAGCAGTACGCAAACCAGCCACCTGGATCATTCAAAGTGCGTGTTGTTCTATTCTGTTACGCCATGTTTCCGAAGTTCGTTGTAATATTAAATAAACGCCTTAGGAATTGAAATAATAACCTTCGTGTGTGCTACAGACATTACATCTGGTTTTTAATGTAACAATTAACTGGCGTTTTTAGACGTATTATAAGGAACCTCCACCCAGGTAGATGGATATTGCAAACCAATTTATTGCATTTGTCATTGTTCAATGGTTTTCAAGTAAAGGTGGAACAGTAAGTTAGAACACTTTTTAAAAAATATTTTTTGATTCTTTGTTATTTCTATCAAGGTATTTCAAACAAAACAAAAAACTTAGGGAACTACTGACTTTGATATTCTGTTCAATAAACTTCTGTAGAGTAAGTGAAACTGATTATAATTTCTTTAAATTATACCTGCGTGATAAACGACCTGATCTCTTGTTGTACGTGATTATGACATAACGTATTACAGAATTATGCTTACAAAATCAAGTGTCTTGTGCAATTACAATTTTAATAAGGCACAGCACTGGCTAACCCGACAGGTAGGAGACGAAGAACTCAGTCAGAATGGCGTTCACATATCACTATTTCAACAGTTTATTTTCCAACTTTGACACCTAATGGTACAATTGTCACACAAAAATTACATTTTTAAAGTAATTGAATGTTGACCTTGATCACGTATGAAAAGAAATCTGGCATGACAGCAAGCCATATGCAAGTCGGGCATATGATGCGATGCACTGAGGTGGACAAAATCGAATAAGTTTAAATGAATCGCCTTTTTAATAAACTCACTCCCACTATTCTGTTACTATTTGTAAACAACGAGTTGTCAGACTATTTCCATGCTCTCGTGTTCAAGCCGTCAGCGAGCTAGAAATGTTTAATAGAAGGTCAGTACGTGTTATAAAAATGTCCTATAGGTTCACAGATGGAGGTTTGACACTCTGCTTCATTGGCCATGTCAGATTTCACCTCATCGGTTATCGCAATTTAAGTCGTAAATGAGCTGTTATTTGTTATATACCATTATACTATTATTAGCTTACATTTGAATTAGCAAGTCATGGTTTCCGTTAACGCTAACACTTCTGTGTTCTCGTCAGATTACTTATGTCAGGATATTAACTGGTATGGTATTTAATTATACGTGCTCGATTTAATATCTTTCAGATTTCACGATAAGTCATTCATTTAATTATTTTGTTCGAAGCGGCAGACAGTTTGAATATTTTATAATAAGTTAGAATTACTCTTGACTTTAATAACTGAATCCTCATGATATATATATGTATTTTTGCTGAATTTCATTGGGGTTTGGTGACGTTGTTATTTATATCTGGAACGATTACTTTATATATAGTCATTGTCGTTATGTTTTAGTTGATGTATTTGTTGTTATTAAAACTGTTAATTTGTTGTTTAGATCAATTGAGATTTTTTTTTTCTTCGATCTTGCAGATGTATTTGTCGGAAGCAATGACAATCTGAGCACCAGCTCTGGGTCCAGTACTGGCATGCCGTTACCGCGAGGCGCTGAACATGTCTTAGACAACGTGTTCCCTTCAACTAATGGATCACTGGACTCCTCTAGCTAGCTGCTTGTTTCTCCAAAACCATTCTCAAGTGATGTAATAACAAGTTTTGTTCCATGCTCCACTTCCAATTTATGTGCCACTGATTTAAACATCTTTAATTAAATATGAATTAAGTATCATCCTTCACAAGTGAAAACGAATTAGATTTGAATGTTACAAAAATCATTATGAGTAAAAACTTTAAAATGTATGAAATACTTTCCTACATGAAACGAAACGTAACTGTATAGTTGCTAATTTCCGTTGTTATGAAATTTCGCGAATGGTATCCAAATATTATTCGCAATAATTTGATTATTTGTGAATCTCTGGAATACCAAACACTTGTACAGTAAGACCTCTGTTGGATTCAGTTTGTTTCTTTGTCTTAAGATAGGTTTGTTGGTTTCGATTTAGTATCTTTATAATATTCTTATCGATTCCGAACATGGAGACCGATTCGACATCGACCTTCTATGTATTATTCAGAAATAACGTTCAATAAATAAGATTTGTGTTTATCATATTTTCTTTCTTCCGAAAAGTTGCATTTGTGAATTATCATGCATTCGCGAAATTGAAACCTTCGCCGCGGAAATAAGCAGCTGTACGGGTTTTAAAAATCTAAGAAACCATTGCCACAATTGAAGATGATAAAAAAGGAATGTTTTGTAGATAGAATGTTTCGACTGATTTTTCGTACCTTATAGAAGGAACTTGATGATTTTGGAGATAACGATTATTTGATCTTTCTTTCCCTGCCATAATAAGTTTTTAAATCGTTTATTCTAATGTGTTCAAAGATTAGTTCTAATTTAGAAAAGATACCTTAAATTTATTCCGATATTTTACGATAATAACTTAACTATACATCTGTCGTTTATTTTGTTGTGTGATTATTGTAGAGTTACACTTTATGTATATATTGTACATACATTATATTTATCTTTCATGTCAGTATCATTGTAAGGTATATAAGCAAATACGTGTTAACTGTTTTGCTCTGTTTTAGATCATTCTCAAAAACGTTTACTCCATTTATAGACAGGTAACACATTTTCATACATGAAACACGTATGTGTATGACTCATTGAGCAGCAAAGCAACCGAGGCTTGATTGATATAAATTTATCTTTTTTCACGCTTATACAAAATCAACCATTGATTCAAATTGGAAAACTTGTAACATCCACTGATGGCCTTTGATATATAAACATGAGCCCGTATTGTAATCGAACTGAAGAGGGCAGTAGGCTGACGAGATTTATTTATGATAGAATTGTATCGTGTATATCATAAGGGGGATTTTTGCATCATCGTTTTTCGTTGTTGGACAATTCAATGTTCGTGGTGTATCCGTGTCGAAGTTCTGTGGCATTACCCTATCGTCCTGCGTGCCTTTGTGTAAATTCATGGTCATAGCATGTTATTAAATAGATGCACTCGTTACACCAATGTTAGTAAAATATTCTGTAAATTGATCAAACCTAATTATATTGTTTTCAGAGTACCACATCACAATTCTCCGTCAGAAACAATATGCATTTTTTTAATTCCTCGTAATTTTGTGATGCAAAAGACACTCTTTCTTAGCAGTCAACCAAGCTAACGTGTTCAGCACACATTTGTTACAAAGACTGTCAGATATTTAAGATTGTATTTTTGATTTTCGTGGTAACGCTACTTAAATAATTTGCATATGTTTTAATTAGGTTCACCACATTATTTTTTATCATTATTCCCTATTGCAACGACAATATCATGATGTTTAGAAAATTGACAAACCTAACTAACATATTTGTGATAATGACTTTTGCATGCTTCTTCTTAACTATGACTGTTCAGTTCTGTAGAATGTATTTGTAAATACTCTTTATCATGGCATTCTGAAATCAAATTCTATATACAAAGTTGTAAACATAATATATATTTAAAACAAGGGGTTCAGTGATAAAACAAGTACATATTTAAAATATTTAAAATTCACAGAAGAATAAACTTGCATATACGTAATTAGAAAACAAAGTTTCATTTAGGTTTATATACGTCATTTTGTTAATTACTAAATAGGTGTCTATGATGTACACTCACGATGGAAAACAATCATTGACTCATCTTTGTCCTACAGGAGAGGAATTGCTGCTTACTCAGTGTGACTCCTCATACGGAAAGTCACGTGGGGCCATTCCAGTCACTTTACCCGTCTGTTTGGTACATCTTACACCTACTGTGGACTGGCATTTAAATGATTCAATGAAATTATGTAAAGAAATTATGTACATAAGGATTATATATATATTTGTGATTATATCTTTATATGAAGTAGGAATCAACAATATAAACTACGTTTGTACATTTTGATATATGTGTTTGTGCTCAGGTTATATAATGTCCGATCTCTTAAATAGCTAATATGAAATACTTTGTTAATGTTTTATTAATTCTCTCTTGATGTTTTATAGATTTAAATGGTGATGATAGCAGGAAAACGATTGACATGGTGTGTACAATATCTGGTTTGCCTGATATGGTTGGAAAGTGACGGTTCGTGGTCCTAATTGTATATTTCGCTTACTGTATTTTAGTTATATATTTTAATAAACATGAGTTAACTAGAATTAGTGATAATTTACAGGATTCCGTTATTTTCTATTTTTAAGTAGTTTCTGTACAAAGTTCAGAATCAAAGCATTTTATTCAAACAAAATCCATTCAAAAAATCAGACTCATTTTTAAGTAAATAAAATACCGTAAATAGAATAAATAGATTAACAACATTAAGGTATATTTTAGATAGTTATTGATAGACAAAACGGTTGACAACACAGGCAAATGCTTCACGAGGACAATTATCATTGCAAAAATAATCAATGCAATATTGTCTGTCCGGAAACTTGCCGACAGATCAAGATAGCATTAAAAGACCAGAAGTCAAATTACGATAAAAGGTCAAAGGTCGAATTGATTTTTCGCATTTTAACCTCAAACTATTTGACTTCTGACAATGCGTGATCTAAATGTTATCTTTTGACAACACTTGCGGTATATACCAGTTTATTCTATGCAGTGACATATCTATCTAATATGCTGTTTTCATTATTTGTTGCTTTGAGTATCATCTATGAAGTAGTTTTCTTAAAAAATATATTGGTACTTAAAAAATATATACAGAAATATTTCTAAAGACAGTTCAAAATTTGTATATAAATCAATATCTAACGGAAAACAATAATACAGCTGCAATGTATTTGCCGCAATAAAGATATAAACAACCTAATCAAGTCTGTCTACTTGCCTTATTGTTTGTATACTGTTATTTAAAATAAGTTAAATATGTTGGCAGTTATTGACGCAATTATCACAAGGCCGGAATTGTTTGTTTTCGATGCCAGACTTCCCCCAAATATTCTGCGAGATCTCTAGAATTGAATTGTTAGATGAACAGATTATTCTGTGAAATAATTCCATATACTACAAATCAAAGAATTAGTTCGATATTTAGGATAGAATACGACTTCTATTTATATATAGACACGTTGTATACGTTTAGTTTTCAGTTACATATATACTCCTGATAGTTTAGTACTGAATTATGCATTGAATTATAATACGTATAATCAAAGTGGTGTTAGTTTTATTATTATTAATATGTAAATAATTTACCTTCACTACGTTGATACAAAATATATTTATTTTGTGTTTGTGACTGATGGTAAAATTAAGCATTAGTAACAAAAGAAACATTGATCTTATTTGCAATACTTGGATGTCTTTTGCTTCAAATTCAATTTATTTATAGTTTGTTTCCGTTCACTTTGATTAACATTTATAAAATGTAACTGAGACCGTATTTCAACTAAAGGGAATTGTTTGGGTATATTTCTATTTGTTTCATGCAACATGATGTTGTTTTCAAAGTTATATTATGAACAAATCGACATAAAGTCAAAATACAAGTATTGTCATATACAACGCCGTTAACTGTCGGTATAATACACGTTTTGGCTGATATGCTTTGCGTGTAGTTCTGCTATTATCCTCTACTTTCCTCTTAGATGCATTTATACTTTTGCTTTGTATTGCATTTTGTTTCATTAGTTTGGGCCACATTTAATATCGTCAGACTTTCCACCATAAATATTTGTGATATATATGTTATACACTTAGCATGCAACGAACGAGTACTGACGGTGAAAACACATGATCAAATTAGAGCAAGAATATTTTTAATTCAAATTTTAATTTACTGTTAATTTTATTTCTCGGGTTTGTTTGCATTGAAATATTTTGATTTGCAAAAAGTGCAGTTCCCAGTAGAAGTTCGCAAATATGTGCTATTTAATATTGATTCTTTTTTAATCTAGTTTATTTCTGACAATTTGCTATAAAATGATAAAGGCAGTTCTGCTGTTTGCTGATATCTATCGGTTTGCATGATGGCGATAAAATTGTCTGTTATCTACAGAATTTCTCACTTTATCCCATAAACTGTTTGTTTATTTTATGAATAAATACTTCAGTCATTAAAATCCATCTAAAATATAACGTGTTGACTTTTTTTATTCGCACTTATCTTACTTTAAAGAAACGAAATTTTATGCAATATGTTGGTGAGAAAAAGACTTGACGGATTAGAACATATTGAGATGTACATACAATTTATAGCAGAAGTAGTCTCCCTTGAGCTGCTGTTGCTAAGAAGATGTTGACAACCAAATGTTTTGTGGTTGTTGTCCTCATAGACTGTTCGATATTACATGTTTTATAACATAAATCACAATTCCACAAGTGCTCACTCAATGTTTGACTTCTACCACCGTTCCTCGTGTTAAACTAAGGTCACACTTAAAATATTTTGTATATAACATCTTCCTACCAAACTCTGACACTTACCCACAATAAGACGTACATCGCTACCGTGATCTGTGTAATAACCCGCAATAGGACATTTTTTCCTTTCTTAGAAGTAACAACCTAAGTGACCGTTGTTTTATTCCAGATACCTTTTAAAGATCTGAGCACTGTATGTGCTGATTAATGACCTACTTAAGTCAATGTAGTCTGCGTGATTGGCCTCTTTTTGAAAGAATATTACATCGTCGTCGTCATAACAGGATTTCCTTCAATGCTATTTCAATATTTGAAGCTTAAAGGCATTGTAGTTCGTTGGTGATTTGTATGCCTCGGCAGGTGATGTAGCAGTTAACATGTGACGTACATGACAGACGTACCCTCTTTAGAATCTTGACCTGTATTCATGAAACTATTCAAATGTCCGAGCACGGGTTCTGTTCTTTTTCTTGTAACACGCTTATATGATGTGACACGGTAAAAAGGTAAATTGGAAACAGTATTCGGCTTAAACGCTCCCAAAAATTCTTCCAAGTCATAGACAAAATATGAAATTTTATTATCACCGGAACGGAAAAAAATAGTTTTAGCCTAGAATCAGAATTTGAGCGTGCGAACAGTTTCTTAGATGTGAACTCTGATTTCTTTGTGGGGTTATGATGTCTTCCCGGCTAAAGAAGTCTAGAGCGTTAGACAGCATTTGAGCCCGGTTGTGCTGATTGGTCGGGTTTGACTCCTGATGTCGGAGGCAACTGGTACAAGGTCTAAATAGAACTGTTCATTTCTGATGTTTGTTATTTCAGTTCAAGGCAGTCCTAGATGGAAGTTTCGATTGTTTATGTCAAGTTTAGTGCTATATGTTGTCTTCTTAAAATATAAATCAACCTGAGAAATACCTTTGTAAAGTTACAGCTGTTCTTTCAAGAATTCTATCTTTCCTGTTGTTCTGGTGTCTTTTCTATTGTATTTTTCATAGTTTGAGTTCACTCCCCAAATTCTAACGTGTCTTTGTTATAATAGATTAATGGAGTGTTCCTTTAACTTACAGTACACTACAAATTATTTATAAAATAAAAGCTTTCTTTATCCTGAAAAAAATATGTATCAAGTTATTTCAATTTATACTAATCACTCCTGTTAACACGAATGTTCGCGCGCGTGGGATCTTAATGTGGGAGGACACCGGAGTACTGTTTCCGGAGAAAATCCACGTGGTCTGGCAGGTGACCCAATATGTTTTCACGTTCTATCGGGAATCGAACCCTGGTCGCCTTGGTGAAAGGCGAGTGCGTTATCCACTGTGCCACCAGACTAAAGTGTATGTGTAGTTGATGCAATGCAGATCTTTATGTCTTTCTATTTTGTGAAATATAATTTCCTGGAATCATTGTGATGTAATTTGTGCTGCATATGCAATTCTATAGTTGGAAAATATTTCCTTTTCTGTTGCGGATCTGTTTTGTAAAATTGCGTGGCCATGCCTTCTAAATCGTTATGTCCATTAATGAAATATGAGAGCTTTATTTGCGTGATCGTGACCTCTTTTAGAGTTTTACAGCTGTAGATAAGAACGAACATTATTTTAGATGTTATGTTTGTATGCCTTTTGAAGTCACCTTAGGGTATCAAATTCCAAAGTTATTTGAATGGAAATAATTGTTCAATCTGTCTTGTTCTTTATTAAGATAATCACTTTGCACTTCAATTTATAATTTCAAAATGTATTGCTTCGTTTGAAGGGTTCATCTTTTCGTCTTAGGTAATCATGTCATTAACAAAACGGTTTTAGATGTTAGTTGTCGTTCGTTCAAATTTAAATATGAAACCGTAAAGCTATCTGACAGGAGAGGGCCGCCTTATATCATATTTACCGCCATACCGATGTCAACCCAAGTGTGTTTTATTGAGGACCCTTTAACCTACCCATTGTTACCTACCCTTTGATATGGTTAACAGAATGAAAGTCGACACTGGGCCGTTTGAAATACTTCAGTACAGTTTACACCCGGGATGACATCTGCCTTTTGTTACAAAGACTAGCAAATATACGGTTAAAAGTGTGTCGCGGCTCGAAGCCTTCGAGACGCGTGAATATCTCAATCGAGTGTTTACAGCTCCAGTGTTGTGTTCGCGCACTGTGTAAGCCACACCTTACTGTAGGTTGTCAGTGATAGGTACACCGCACCAGGTCCGCGCTAATATAGTCAAAACCCATAGGTCCTTCTCATCTATAACAAAGCAAGGTATATTCATTCACAAAAAAGTTGAACATAAATTTTACAAAGTATACAAGGATGTTTGGGTGCCAGCTGGTTCAGACCACCCGGTGTTGTGATAGGGATACACTGGCAGGGTTCTACTCGTCGCCATTCACATGTTTTTCTGCAGCATTTGGTTTTATGAGTCTTTGTGGTTAAACTGCCGGAATTAATATAAACTTTGCACTTTTCACCAACTTACTTTACGTGAATAAACTCGTAATTTAAACAATTTACGCGACATCAACAATGCTCACAAAGGCTTGAAGAATGCCCTTCGTCATCCCAATTCACCTACCTGTTTATAATGTAAGGCATACAGGGCGATTTGTGGGATTACAGCGACATGTGTCCCACCGTCCACTTACTTCTGTTACACATGAATAATAGGCAATAATAATTAAGGAGACAAAATGGCAGCGTGGGATCTTAATGTTACATATGTACACATGCTTCACTTACAACTTTGCAGTAAAGTAAATTGTCCAAACATCTCTGTTATTGGGCAGACACTTTAACGACTCTGCGGACAGCAATATTACACGGTAATTGCGTAAAACGTGCGGCGGTAAGAATTCAGTGTGTCGCCAGGTATTCATTTCTTACTGTAAAGTTTGCATGAGTAAACGATGCAATGTTCTAACATTTCCTTGAATTGATCATTGCTAATATAGCCTTTTCTTCAAAACAGAAGAACACCTATCATATTTCAGAATGAGAATTAGATACCCCGATAGTATCTACAGACATTTACACTACATGTAGGTCTGTTTCAATAAAACAAAGTAAAATTAACTAGAATGTTAATTACCAAATACGTTTATTTTATATAAATATTTAGATGAACGAGGCGATTGAAATTAGTGGGAGTGCAATTATACCTACATAATAAGGCACTGAGCCGCCTACTATGACTGCTGTTTTGTCAGAATAGTTACAAAATTCACCACTATTTTATAAGCGTAATTGTTAACAATTTGGTAACAAGTTTTAAAAATAAAAGCTTCATGACCAGAACTATTGAAATGATATGTATTTCACAAAAAGAAATGACCGGAAGCTATGTGTGTGTGTACCTAACTGTAGCTTAAATGTCCAGTAAAGTGCAGTTATTCATAATGATAAAATATGGATAAAGCGCACACTTTTGTCATATCCTTTTTATTCATTTGATTTGGGAAATAAATGACAGAGAAATGGAACGATCGCCTGAATTTAGGGTGGGAAAGAGGAATATCAATCTTCGGAGACAACTCTGTCCACTCCTACCTTCTAAGTAGGGAAATATATCAATGATACATGGAGCGTGTATTGCTTGTCAAGACTATGATATTATACAGAACACTAACTACGAGACGATGTTTATAACAGAGGCGTTATGCCTATTGAAGAAACAATGGAGTTGACCATTTTCTGGTGATGGAAATGCTACTTCAGCAGTTCAGAATTCCACGTTTTACCCGTGCACTATGTTTACCAAAATGTGGATACGCTTGTCTGACTTACATTTTATGCTCTGCTGACCTTAAAAATCTTTGGGCGGTTTACCTGATTGTCATAAGGAAAAGAAAAGGATTGAAGTAACGTGTTTTCACTCAATCAAAAATGTTTGCAAAATTCACGAAATCTATCTTTTCCCTTGCCAACGTCAAATTTGCAACGTCGTTAATTTTGACTCGGTGTCTTTGATGCGACCTTGCAATGCTGCACCTTTTATTTAGTTCTGACATCAAATTGGGTGATATTAAAATGTATAACATGTGTGGATTCATTGCATCACACTTACATGATATATGATGTAATAATTTTCTTTTTGTGTCCAGAGGCAATAATCAGTTCCGTACGCTTTCTCAATAGCAGATCTATAGTCACAAAAAATAATTTGTTTACATGTTTATTCTGGTAACTTATAGACGCTATCCCATGCATTTGAGTTAACTTTTTCACAGAAACCGGATAAAAGGTGACGATAGTCCACTGTATGGTCATTTCTCTAGACAATAACTATTAGTATGTTAGGATGACACAACAAGAAGATGCGCGGTCTGTTTAAAGACATCATAAGTTTGCATTTAATACAATGACACCATCCTTGTCATGTAGATCATCTAAACCCCTGCAACATTTGTTGAAAACCCCGAAATTGGTAAGTTCTTCAAAAACAATAACGAACCAATCAAAGCATGTCGTGGAGTATATATTGAACTGTCAAGCCGACATCCTTTTCTCCGACACAGATTCGAATAGGCATAATAGTTCCACTTAGGCGGACGTGTGGATACAACAGTCTGTAGCGTTACGTCACACGTACCACTCCTGATCCTGGTGGTATAGTTCCATAGCGTAATGCGACACCAGCACCATTACCTGTATACATACTATCCTTGCTTCCTCCACTCGGAAGCTGACAGCTTACGCGTAAGAGGTTGATGTATCGAGGCATTACTGCTTGTTGACATGGACTTGTCTCAATTCTAAATATTGATAAGCTACAATACGGTATACCGTTAATTGGCTCCAACTACAAGAGTTTGAGTGACGAAGGTGAGATCTAGTCACCTATCGGCGTGTCTCTTTACAGCCAATCAATGGATGGTTGACGAAGTCGGGTTGACGGACCGTTCTATTTGTCTCGTTTTAATACCAATCCATTTCGTTTAACGTAGACATCAGTCGCCTCAAATTGCTTCAAGAACGCCACTCCGTGTGCTATTCCAAGCTCTCTGGTGTAATGAAGCACACATTTTATCCGGAATCGCCAAGGCAAGCCACTTCCGGTCCGTGTCCGCTTCCATAGTTATATTCCCTTCTAATTCCCTTTCATCAAAATGCTTGTTTGTGATCAAAGGAGAAGTTGGCGGTAATTATACAGCTGTGGATGTCTTGTTGTTCAGAACTTGATCCCTTTTTCTTCATCTCTTCTTCAGTCTAAGTCATTTAATTAGTTCTTTTATGCTGAGATGACGAGTCTGTCTTTGGTTCTGTACAATATGGTGCTACTGTTCCTGATAGTTACTGAGGCTGTGGCGACAATTTCGAGGGTAATTCATTTCTTTTTGCACTGCCCTCGTGACTGCCACTTCCGGCGTCGTAGGTAAACAGACAGTGCTCACGCTAGCGCGTGTTGTTACGCGGGCATTAAACCCCTCTACGGTTACAGCTTCATTAACAATAACTTGATCTTTGATTCCCATCATTTTAAGGTCAATCTCGAGCTATGTGAGAAAGCTAACTAATGAAAAATGATATGTATTCCAAATGGAATAGAAAAGACTAGATGCTGAGGAGATGACGGACCCATTGTTTCCGTGTTTGAGATTTCCCATATTTGTCATCGATTTAATAACTAAACTAATCGATGACATTGTTGAACATATGAATACAACGTTCTTGTGAATAAGAAATACGACGGGAACA
Source organism: Mizuhopecten yessoensis (assembly GCF_002113885.1). NCBI lineage: Eukaryota > Metazoa > Mollusca > Bivalvia > Pectinida > Pectinidae > Mizuhopecten > Mizuhopecten yessoensis. The sequence continues at coordinate 1,644,372 of NW_018408154.1, forward strand.
GAACAAGTTCGATTTTCAGGAATTAAACATTCTTGCAAATAGTGAAACATGTGGTTATAATATTCTTTATAGATTTCAATGATATTTTATTTTGTCACTTTTTCCTTGGAAGAACAGCAGTAGTTTGTTATCTGTGATGCAAAGCTGATGTTATTCTAGATTATATATAGAATTTAAAAAAACCCGCCCATGTTCGTCTATACATTGGTGTTGTTTTTGCCTTCAGTAAGATTTGCCTCCCCTTAATAGCCTTTTTCTTTGGGACTACAAGGATGTCGTAATGTTCTTACTTATCTCAAGGAAAGCAAACCCTGACTAATGTTTTTTAACTAACTGCTTTATGAATATGTACCACGTATTGACAGAGCTATTTCCTAGAAAAGAAATCGCCAGTAAGGAAGGGTGTCTGTAAGAAATAGCAGGATAACATAAGTCATAGCACTTTCCAAAGACATTAAAATAAACATAGATTAGAATTTCTTAATGATACTCTCCAATCCAACTAGTGAAAACGCCTCAAATATCTTATCTAAAAGTGGAGCTAAGCAATATCGGTCCCGATTTTAATTTCCTTTGTTGTTTTGGCATAAGTAGATACATATTTATTAACAATTAATGCGGGTATAACTACAGATAGGCGAAATGGACATCCTTGCGTAACACTCTAAAAATGTCAGATAAATGTCAATTATAAATATATAACAATCCAATTTTTTCTATAAAATATTTATTAAATTTCCTGGAAAAATGTGATAAAGAAGCTTATATTTTTTTTAATTGAAATATTTGAATCAGATAAACCTTTATCATTTGTTTTGAAAATTTGTGGTTGACAAATATTGTAGAATGTATTATAAAAAGCTGATTCTTCTTAGAACTATTCAAATTAACATGCACAACATTTGATTACTCTTATTTGAACAAATGCAATTTTCTCATGAAAAAAATGTCATATTAATTTGTTTTCAATGTAACAAATGGTTGCATTGGGAAATAATTTGTCATTTAAAAACAACATACAAAAACATTGATAATCGCACATTTATCACTGACATATATGGCTGTAAATGGGATCCATTTGTCACCAAATACATTCTCAAACAAATATTAAGCAAGCTACCTATGCCCATACATCCTTTTATCGTACGCATCTAAGCAGAAGCAATCCTAATGTTAATTCTCAAAACGTGTTGACGATATATTTCATTTTTGTTATTGCTTTCATCACTTACAAATCTATAGTACAGCATTGTATATACACATGTACTGGTTTCCAACGCTGCTCCGTGTGCTCTTAGTTTGATCTTATTTAAACTTGCAAATTTGCAAAATTTCATATCAAAACATCAGTTTTACCGAATGTATTTCAAAATTTTAGCGCCAATTAATTAAACATTAATGATAACGTGATATTGAAAAATCAAGATTTAAGCAGGATATAGTTTTCTTACAAAACGTTCATATTTTATCCGAAAGATTTTAAATTTCAATCCAAGTACAATATCAGAGAATCATACCATCGCTATGATAGCTACATTAGTTTGTTTTCATTCTGAATTCTCTAAACCCATTTTGGTTGATTATTCCTTTCCACATCTCCACAAAATAAATTATTGAACGTCACGCCTTCTTTACTCGCTTTCTTTATTATCGCACTCAATTAAGTGTCAATTACGAAAAACAGTTTAAGTAAATTTCTTGTCATGGTATTTTTTCACAGCATTTTAAGATAAAAAATTGTGTTTTTGAGAGTTTGTACTCCGAATTAAACATTGTTTTATACCTCCATGAAAATGGTTAAAATGAACCTCTTTGCTAAAATATAAATGATCGAATGACTTACATGTTGGGTTGTTTTATTAAATAAATGAGTTGTTGTTTACTGCTGAGAAATATAAAAATGATGTATTTTATAGTGAAAACTATTTCTTTCTAAGATTTAAACTGATGACAATACTGACTGGTAAAGCAGTGCTTACAACAACCAATACATCTGTACGAAAGCTTGGGATGTGCCTCCTCGGTATTGCGCATGTTTGTGACGTCATATTGTCTTTTTAAAGTTCTAAAGATCCAATAAACCTAAAACCTAATGACTTCCCCTTGATTATTTTTTATGCTTTACTGGTGTTGAAGAATACTTAAATATTTTCACTTTTCAATATCCTGTTGATAAAGCAACAACATGTCAGTTAATCGGATACCTCAGTATTTATAGTACATATAGTAAGTATAATAGTAGCGTGTGACTGCCGTATTCATTACATAACTATTATTAAGAATCCTTATCGAAAGCCTAACCGATGCATCAAAACCAAACTTTTTTCCTCACATTTCCTCCCGTTATCACACCCTATTTTCTTATTATACAAAAAAAAAACACATTCCGTATCCCGTTATTTTCACTGTGTGCTTCTTCATTTTTAATGTAGTCTTTTGTTGTATTTTTGAGCCATTAACAAACAGTATTACATCGCCTAAACGGATCCTCGCGGTGACAGACTAGACACCATCTTTTGTTTTGCTGTCTCATGACTGATGACGTCAGCCCAGATTTACGCCATTCTAGTAGGGACAACACATTAGTTAGCTGCACGCGACAGGCGACCATAACAGTTTTCCAGCAGGACTTTATGCTGATTACTTCGGACAGGTAACAAATGATTAAACAGACATTTGATTGACAGCTGGCTAGTCGAACATCTATCATTTCCCTGTCCTGGTCGCCCTTCTCCTCTCCCATCCGCGTACACTCTCTGGGTGATTGCCCGTCTCGACATTCGCTCTGAAGATCAAACCCTATGTTTTTAATTTCATAATTTTCACTAACACATCCAAATGTTACACTGTATTGCTTGTATAAATTTAATGTCTAACAATAAATCTATTATGACAGGTTTATTTATTTGTACTATATTTGTATGTCAATTTCACGAAGCCTGCACAATAGACGTCTTATATCATTAAGTTATCAAAACAAAATAGTTTGTCCTCAAATATTCTTAAAAATGATTGTAAGTGCTTTGAATACACAAACTAAACTCTCATGTTCAATCCATTTATTAAAAACTGTTATTTAAGAAAAACACATAATTTCAATGTCATATATAAACGATGTGTAAAGCATCCTTTGTATTAACAACATAAAAAATTGCATAATGTTTATTTATTCATTATTGGTAACGGTAGTCGTAAAGACGGTAAATCATTGTTGCATTATAACCCGCAGATCTGGTGTTTTATCGTTAACAATTTATTATATGGTACGAATATTTGTGAATTGTAAAACTGCTTTCTATTAATACGTATTGCTGTAATAAAGGCAATTGTATAATCGTTGTGTTTTTTTATGTTTTTTCTTGTTAAACTATTTTACAATGCAGTCACACAACGGATCATTAACAAAATAATTTAACAAAAAAATACATTTCATTTTTTATAACTTTACCAATCAAGTAGGTTTCTACAGCCAATGCGTACCTTGTCGATATTTATATAACAAAGTTACATACTTTTAAACAATATATACCTATGCATAAAACATTGTTACAGTATATGTTATACGGTCAACCCATATATGGAAAACAATGATACACTATAGCATAGAGCCAATACGTTTATAGAAAACAATGTAACAAGAAATATAGATAAATATGTTTTACAACCGATACCTATTTATACAACAATGCACACTCTAACAATATAATGTACAGCCCATACTTAGGTATTCATACAACAATGTACACGCTAACAATATCATTTACAGCCCATGCTTAGGTATTTATACAACAATGTACACTTTAACAATATAATGTACAGCCCATACTTAGGTATTTATACAACAATGTACACGCTAACAATATCATGTACAGTTCATACTTAGGTATTTATACAATATAATGTACAGCCCATACTTAGGTATTCATACAACAAAGTACACGCTAACAATATCATTTACAGCCCATACTTAGGTATTTATACAACAATGTACACGCTAACAATATCATGTACAGCCCATACTTAGGTATTTATACAACAATGTACACGCTAACAATATCATGTACAGCCCATACTTAGGTATTTATACAACAATGTACACGCTAACAATATCATGTACAGCCCATACTTAGGTATTTATACAACAATGTACACGCTAACAATATCATGTACAGCCCATACTTAGGTATTTATACAACAATGTACACGCTAACAATATCATGTACAGCCCATACTTAGGTATTTATACAACAATGTACACGCTAACAATATCATGTACAGCCCATACTTAGGTATTTATACAACAATGTACACGCTAACAATATCATGTACAGCCCATACTTAGGTATTTATACAACAATGTACACGCTAACAATATCATGTACAGCCCATACTTAGGTATTTATACAACAATGTACACGCTAACAATATCATGTACAGCCCATACTTAGGTATTTATACAACAATGTACACGCTAACAATATCATGTACAGCCCATACTTAGGTATTTATACAACAATGTACACGCTAACAATATCATGTACAGCCCATACTTAGGTATTTATACAACAATGTACACGCTAACAATATCATGTACAGCCCATACTTAGGTATTTATACAACAATGTACACGCTAACAATATCATGTACAGCCCATACTTAGGTATTTATACAACAATGTACACGCTAACAATATCATGTACAGCCCATACTTAGGTATTTATACAACAATGTACACGCTAACAATATCATGTACAGCCCATACTTAGGTATTTATACAACAATGTACACGCTAACAATATCATGTACAGCCCATACTTAGGTATTTATACAACAATGTACACGCTAACAATATCATGTACAGCCCATACTTAGGTATTTATACAACAATGTACACGCTAACAATATCATGTACAGCCCATACTTAGGTATTTATACAACAATGTACACGCTAACAATATCATGTACAGCCCATACTTAGGTATTTATACAACAATGTACACGCTAACAATATCATGTACAGCCCATACTTAGGTATTTATACAACAATGTACACGCTAACAATATCATGTACAGCCCATACTTAGGTATTTATACAACAATGTACACGCTAACAATATCATGTACAGCCCATACTTAGGTATTTATACAACAATGTACACGCTAACAATATCATGTACAGCCCATACTTAGGTATTTATACAACAATGTACACGCTAACAATATCATGTACAGCCCATACTTAGGTATTTATACAACAATGTACACGCTAACAATATCATGTACAGCCCATACTTAGGTATTTATACAACAATGTACACGCTAACAATATCATGTACAGCCCATACTTAGGTATTTATACAACAATGTACACGCTAACAATATCATGTACAGCCCATACTTAGGTATTTATACAACAATGTACACGCTAACAATATCATGTACAGCCCATACTTAGGTATTTATACAACAATGTACACGCTAACAATATCATGTACAGCCCATACTTAGGTATTTATACAACAATGTACACGCTAACAATATCATGTACAGCCCATACTTAGGTATTTATACAACAATGTACACGCTAACAATATCATGTACAGCCCATACTTAGGTATTTATACAACAATGTACACGCTAACAATATCATGTACAGCCCATACTTAGGTATTTATACAACAATGTACACGCTAACAATATCATGTACAGCCCATACTTAGGTATTTATACAATATCATGTACAGCCCATACTTAGGTATTTATACAATAGTATGTACAGCCGACACTTAGGTATTTATACAATATAATGTAACATTGTGTTTTACAGCCAATTCTTATGTATAAAAAAAATATGTGTGAAGTAATATAAAATTATATAACAATATTTTACACAGCCAATATACAAAAAACAAACAAGATGCATCAGGGTTGTATTGTTTTGTATCTATAAAACGGACACTTGATGATCGATATATAAGCAGGTGTTTGTGCGTAATGCTTATAGAAAAAAAATCATTTTTTTCTGTCACGAATATATCGGTATTCCTTGCTATATAAATGTCATAACATTGTAAGTTCCATGATACTAAATGACTATAAAATTCGTCGGTATAATATTAACATTGAAATTAATTGTTATATTGCACCAATATACCATTATTATAATGTGCTTAAAATGAGAGAATTATATCAACACCAACATAATTTCCTGGAAGAGACGGGATATACTATACAGAGGAACATATTTACTACAGTAACCATTTACATATCTTTCTCTATTTTCCTCAGGGTTTATGCTGTATTTCCTTTGTTTTTGTCTCAGTTCCAGTTTTCGTTTTAATGTTTACACTGTTAGGTACGATTTTGTCCTTGTGTGTTGAGACTGGGGTATATTTGTTTCTATCTAGGGAGTAAGGACATTTTGAAATGATTCCTAGTTGTTGTAGAAACATATTAACATGACAACAATCATGACTGCCAGTACATCTCCTAGCCTTATGATCAAAAGGACCTTGAATCGAATCCTGTTTATTAAGGAAGTTTTAAAAACATATTGATTTCGTATTTTGATGTTTTACTTTAGTAAATGAACAAAAACATCACGTCAGAAAAATGCCGAACAAATCGGAACTTTTGTTTGGCGAGGGGGGTCTCTCTTCCTTGAATACTGTACTTTCAGAACAATCGTTCTTCTATATAAAAACAACAACAACTGCAAAACGAATAATAAACGACAAAGTTCTCAATTTGATATAAGATATAATTTTGCAATGGTTCCCGATGTCTTACAATTATATTATACCACAACCCTCCACAGAGGTCCTCATTATAAATCATACCTTTATAACTGTATAAGTCGTTACACATGTGTTAGGTTTGTCGTAGTTAACACAGTACAACTGTGGGACTGTGTCGTAGTTAACACAGTACAACTGTGGGACTGTGTCGTAGTTAACACAGTACAACTGTGGGACTGTGTCGTAGTTAACACAGTACAACTGTGGGACTGTGTCGTAGTTAACACAGTACAACTGTGGGACTGTGTCGTAGTTAACACAGTACAACTGTGGGACTGTGTCGTAGTTAACACAGTACAACTGTGGGACTGTGTCGTAGTTAACACAGTACAACTGTGGGACTGTGTCGTAGTTAACACAGTACAACTGTGGGACTGTGTCGTAGTTAACACAGTACAACTGTGGGACTGTGTCGTAGTTAACACAGTACAACTGTGGGACTGTGTCGTAGTTAACACAGTACAACTGTGGGACTGTGTCGTAGTTAACACAGTACAACTGTGGGACTGTGTCGTAGTTAACACAGTACAACTGTGGGACTGTGTCGTAGTTAACACAGTACAACTGTGGGACTGATGAGGCCACCGTTCGGAGGACGTCTTTTGTTTACTGACTTTTACAAAGTAAAGCACAGTGATATTCAAATTTAAAATAAAAAATGATTGAATAAAAATTCTAAAAGATTTTATGGTCATATAACTACCTTTTTTTTTGGGGGGGGGGGGGGGTCTCTTCCCTCAAAACTGTACTTTCAAAACAATCGAAAGTGCAATTGATTACAGCACTTTTCCTATGGGAGAAGTTGTTAAAGGAAAAAGTGAAAAATAAAGTAAAAAAATGTGACAAAAGAAATACCACGTGACGTAAAGGGTGACTGATATAGTGTTTTGATAATTTGTTTTGTTAATTCCCTTTGTTTCACTGGTGTTAAAGTGTATTTAGTAATAATTTTATTAATGTGATGCTTCAATAATTTACTGAACAAAAACATTTGGTTAAAAAAGTGAAAATTTAAAGTAAGTTCTGTCAATTCCAGATGTCCTTTGTAAACATTTATAGCAACCTAAACCTCACATGCCCGTGTACTTACGTTCTGGCGATGGAACCTTACCCGACCTGGGGATGGAGATAAATATGGCCTACCTGGTCGGGAGGTGCTGAACTCCGGTCATAAAGAAGGCCAAGTATACGTATCAGGTGCCCCCCACACACCAGCAGGGGGCGCGGCAACACCTGGGGTTCACCTGACACCCGCCAGGCCCGCGAACTGGGGGAGGGGAGAGGACCGAGGAAGATTTACTATTCTTGGACGTGTTCTGAATAATAAATGACAACTTGTTCTCTCGTATTCGCCTTTAGTTCTAAACATCGTTTACACAACTTTTTCACATTGTTTAACTGTCCCCGCGAGACTGAATTGGTGAAATTGTCCTGTCTTTAGGGAACGTGGTAGGAACCATCCAACTTTCAACATGTGATTGTTTGACGGCATACGGATGGATATGTGGTTTGTTGACGTTCGCAGCACTGTTATAGATGTGAAGTTACCATCTGTGGTCTCATCTCCTGTCAAAGTACCGTGAAATGACCACAATCACAAAACGTATTTTGACAAAAGCAATTTGTAATATACCCGCTAACAATCAGGAGGTTTGTACTGGTAGGGTTTTGTCACACCGTCCCTAGAGAATTTGTTCGTGCATATATAATTATATCCAATCGACAGTAGATTATACACTATCAGTTCTATTGTTGAATAAGTGTCGACGACAGCAGGAGGTAGTATTTGGGTGAAATATTGAACAGATACAAATGAAATACTAAAAGTAAGGAAAGAATAAATGACTACATTTCAGGGTGTTTTATGACGAAATTGAGATATTTGTGGATAATGCAACGTTGGATTGAGAACATCGGTTCCTATTGGTCCATCTATGCCAAATATTTTGTCAGAGGTCTCGTCTTGATTCTTTCAGGTGTTTAAGATATCAATTGAAATATGGCCATTTACTCCATAACAGTATAACTCGAAATCGACTAAAATGTTTATTGTCTAATCTATACTTTTTGTTTAATGAAAGAAACAAAAAGAGGTACATACTATTTTAGTTACTAAAGATGGACAACCAGTAACATGCCAAGGTATTGCAGCCAATTAAGTCGCTATTTAGGTTGTTATTTGTCAGCATTGGTCCAAATAATGTTACACCGTCGTCACTTCACATTTGTCTCTGGGCACTCTGGATTACTCTTCAATGGCATGTTTCGTGTTTGTTGTTAATGTTTTCGTTCTGAGTTTACAAGTTATAAAGATGAGATATGGGCGATGTTTGTTGGGACTGTCTTAACGAGCTGCGCCATTAACGTGAGTGATATGACAGACAGTACGTAAGCGAAGCGAGTCTGACGATTTGTAACGTCCATCACCCTGTCAGACAATAAAACACAACCTTATGGTCCACCCGGCGTGAGACAGCATGTGAACGAGGTTGATCCGGTCACCGTAGCTAGGGCAGGGAGCGAGAATTTGTCAGCCATTACATTGTTTGTGATACATGTTAACTCCCCGTGGTACCAAACTACAACTTCCGCCATACATGTTGTCTGTAAACGTTTTGACATAGATTATCCTACTTTTTAAAATGTTTCAACATGGATATTAACAACCAATCTATTTAAAGTATAGAAAACAGGTAGCCGTTGGAGTTGTAACAGGGGCAGACCGGTGTGTCGCCAGCACGTGTAATTACCAATTTATGATTTGTCGCTTTTACCTGTTCGTTAAGGGTTTCTGTCTGTGCCCAGGTACACAAACACGTAATTTCGTAATCAGGGAGGGCAGTACGGTCGTCTGATATGTCAACAGACGAGCGTTACATGGACCCTGTAATGGGCCTAATAGTGGGCATATGTTCCAGCCCGAGTACTCTGTCTGTAGTACCGCTGTATTTACTATAAGTTTGAGTTTGCGCGTTATGGCACCAACAGGGGAAAGTCGAGGTCAGCGTGAACCTACCAAGGCAGTGTGGAAGGGGTGGTATGTGTCTGCAAGACTCTATCTTTGATGCAACTTCAAACGAGCCTTCTCACGAAATCAGATAAAGTTTAATTGTTTTCCATTACATAGATGTCAGCGCGGACCTATTGATGACGGAGATTAAGGGCTTTCCGCCCGAGATAGTGTCGCCCTTACGTGATACTGAGCTTATTCGCCCCTGAAAATCTATCGGCTCTTTTGTGAATAAGTATCACTCGAGCGATAAGTTAACCATAATTGATAAATTTGAAAATCAATTTTAAACACATCAGAAATCGATACTAAAACTGCGTTACAAATTACTGAAATAACAGGGTATGTCTTTGGTAATACAGCATTCAGAGATAAGATGTATTCTTCTTTTAAATTCGGATTTTGACCCAAAGTTTTACCCCCATTACAATAATGTTATATAAAATGCTATCTTAATGAAATGTAAGAAATATCAATGCACAATAAACTGCACGACCTCCATACACTAATGCGATTTTTTTTTTATACATTTCGATAAATCATATAAATATTCAATACATTTATCTTATCTTTATTCATAGAAAAGGAGACCGTCAAAACCTAATCTGTTGTAGCTTTTTACTCTGAAAAAAATATATTAGGACCACCGACGTTCAAGAATTATAATGTATAGTCTCGTCTCAACGATTATGTACGACTTTATGTTTTAATGTATTGTATATAAGCTTACCTTGGGTTTGGGTTTCCTATTTCGCATTCTTTATTCAACACTTTCACCTGACGGTGTTTTAAAATCATCTGTATATTCATGCATGATTTATGCGATAACGCAAATTGGAAATATATCTACTAAATATGAAAGGGAGACAGTAAATATTTTTGAAAGTAAAAAAAAAAACTCTTATAATTTCTTTTTCCCCCTCTTTTTTCTTTTTTAATTTTCATCTGTCAGTTTTTGTATTCGTCAAGGTCTTTTTATAGCCAAGCATTTTGCACGTACCAGGTAATATAATTTTTGTCTTACAGCAATAACGAATGTTTCGCAAACTCAACTCCACCAAACGTTTATCAATACACTCTAATTGTCCTATACAACTTGCATTGATTAAGTGTTGACATAGCTAGAAACTAATACCAACTTTCTGGAGATGGATCTACATCAGTTGTAAAACTTGTTTCCAAATCCAATTTCAACAATTGTGTATTGCTTAAAATCATACTGTAAAAGAACAAAATGAAATGAACTTTATATAAAGACAGAAATGAAACGTTCAGTGTGTTCCAAAAGGGATCCGTTACAGCTACACGATGTCAAGTGAAGCCCCAGACCTGATTCTAGGTGGACCTTACCAGGTTTTCCGTCTCCTAGCCTGGTGTAAATAGTTGTACGGTTTTAAATCATATGTCAGCATAAGGTAAAATATGCGCGTTAATGTTGATAAAAAGGATTTGTAGTTTTCGCCTTGGCGAGAAAACACGGGGAGTATGAGGTCATATCACCGTCTCTGTTATCAGAGGGTCGGACGACTGGTCACTACACTATCTCCAATCCCATCTCCGGACAATTCGGACATTCAGATTTCTTGTCATCTACGGAATTTTAGCAGATACATGGTTTGGCTTTAATCATTAATGATCTGCTTATTTCCGCATTAGGACTGCTTTGTGAGTTTATGAAGCGTCAAATGAGCATGTTTAGAATCAGTGGGTGTTGCCTCGAGGGTCAATACCCTTGTCTGGACAGTTAGAGTAAGTCTAGTCGGTCAATGGTTTGGCGGACAAGAGGACTCCGTCTTGTCATAATGGTTTACATCACAGAATAACAACGAATTTACCACCACAAGGGAAGGATAATCGGTGCCTCTGTTTACACCGGTACGCACATTACATTTGATGACTAAAAACATTCTAAGTAGATCCTAGTATCCCACGGTCAGTAAAGAATTTATTTTAAAACGTACGTAGATTTCACAGCAGAATGAAAAAAGACCATCTTAAGTAATTCCGAATAGCATCACAACTTTAAATGGAGGTGCTATCTGCCAATGCGAACTATTTACTAAATCAGCTTAGAAGCAACTATTTTATAAATATATAACGCCGTTGGCCTCGAAGGTCTGTATTTGTATGAAACACGAAAATCATGTTTCTTTTCTTATCTTGGAGACAACGTTTCCCTTGAATAGGACTGGGATATAAACACATTAGAATCAATGACAGGGGTTAATATCAAGGACATAGACAGTAAACAATAGTTAACTAATACATGTACAGTACAAAACGGTAATGCAACTTGCCCTTTGCCCTTTAGGCTTCCATCACGAGGTCAAAGCCATCATACAGCTTAGACTAATGTTCTTGGCTATGAGTGTGTATATCTCAGGGAAGTCGTAAACATACTGGTACGTCATGTTTACTCGGCATGATGTATTGTAATTGTGGTGGAGGTAAACAATTACATCACAGCCAAGTGCCAATCTAACAAAACAGGTACAAAAACAGACGAGCCGTCGTGTTTTACACCCCAAGGTTTGGCCGAGTAGCGATGTGCAACTCCTCACCTACTAACTATCATGACAAGTGTCGTTCCGAAAAATATTACACGATTCCGTTTTGGCATTTATTTATAGTTACGACACGGCTTGAATCACGTTTCACAGCGAGAATGAGCATGTTAATGCCATAGCTGCATAGACAGCCTCTGAACTTCTTGCCAGTATACAGACTTATCTATCACTTCCCATTGTTTACGTACGCTATTTCCATAAAATCTGTGCCCGTTGCACCTTCTATATAGCTATACCACTGCCAATGCAAACATGTCCTGCTATTCCTGTCAGCTATATTGTCACTCTAGATTGGGACCCTTTGTATCTGTAACTATATGGAACATTGGCTTCTTAAAAAGTCATTTCAAGTAATGAAAAGGTCTATTAACTAACATAATATATTTTTCTTGTGAAATTTATATGAAAATTGTTTGGATATGTTTAGAAAAAAGTATAGCGTCAGCTATTTCAAAGATGTCTTTAAGATCTTATAATAACGACAAAAGAAACTGCTTAATAGCCAAACAATTTTAATTACAGAATTAAAAAAACGTAGTCATTTGTGACAAAAATGCATATGGTATCAAAGAATTACAGAACGTTACAAACATCTGAGACCTGATGTTATCTGAAGAAGGCAATATAACTGCTTGGACCAGATGATGGAGGTATGGTCATATACGCATGTTACCTATCGGCAAGTTGCTTGCAGAAACTAGCAGTTCTTAATTAATTTTCTTAACATGCTTTATATGTCTTAAATATGTACATTTTTTATGAAATATTTCTTCATTATCTTCAATGTATTGTTATTTCGTGGATAATTACACGGGAGATAAGAAACAAAAACCGGCGGGAAGGTCTTCAATATACGTCCTATTCTCGCCGGTATGCACGTCAATTGTGTATCCGTGCTCGTTTGAAGTCAGATAATCTTATGACATAAAACATGTGACGGTGTTTTGATGTATCCTCCACGACTAATGTAGCTAGGCCACCGAATGGTTAGGGTTTTGCCACAACATACTAACGAAGACCTTCAAAAGAAACATTTTGAAGACAGCAGAAAACTAATGATTATAATGATAAACATGACAAAAACGGAAATAACACGACCAACAAAAAATACCATATTAAGTTATCGGTATTGTCTTAAATGGCATCATTATAAAGCAAATAGTATTTTCCTGCTAAAAGGAATTCGTTCGCATGAACGTTCGAAAAAAGACTAGCGCTTTATAATTATCGGAACGACTTTTTCTTTTCCATCATAAAATGCATTAATTTCAGACTAATACACTGAATGTTTGACTAGTAGGTGCGGGACGACGGCCATTAAATGGCAAACCACCAGGCTGGGGCTTTTACAGTAAGGACAGGGTAGGGACTGAAGACTGACCGACCATCTGACCCTCCGCAGTTCCTGGCGTCTCCTGGAATCAATTAGCAAATAACAGCCCATTTCGTTTTTTTCTATGACTGGTAAAGCTAATGGAAAGGGTCATCGAGTAGCCCTAAATACCAGTATTTTAGGGTAGGGTCACGCTTCATTCGTTGGCGCTCTGGTGCGATACCCTGTATTATCGAGTCGGTTAATGTTACGCTTAAGTTAGCTTATTGGCGCTAGACTTCTCGTCTATAAATAACAAAAAAGTGACCATCGTTTAAAATGGCATTGTTCCAATACAGCAGTCTTTAACTGTCGATATAAAACGTTCATACTACAGTCTTATCTATCTATTGGTAAAACACACCGTTAACGTTTCGTTATAACTATAGCTTCATGTATCGATATCACAGGCAAGAATCACTTCTGTTATTATCACATACTAATATATTGACAAAACATCTACGTAATATTTTGTTAATATTTGAGATTAATAGATATATACATTTTTATATTAGTGCTTACGGCGTAACATTTTACCAAACCCTACGGGTTATCTTACATCTTCCATGAAAGGACGAACTGAATGTTCAATTCCTTGATAGAAAATATAAAATTAACATATTTTTTGAGTAATATGAACAATGAATTTTACTCTATCATTATACTGTTTCATTATTTTGTAGATACTTCATATTATTTTCGTATACAAATAAGAAATCAAGGGATATGGTTGTAATTTCTGTCGTTGCTGTAAGTGTAAATGTTCTAGGATTCTTTTATTTGTATCGATATTAATCCAAGGGATATTGGTCCAGAGAGTGGTCCATGAGACAACTAATGAGATAGTTTTAGTTAAAGAAAATGGTGTCCAATATGTCACTTCTGTATTAAAATGTGTCTAGATCTACTATGTTTCGTATCATATAAATGTATAGATAATACTGTCATTAACTTTGAAGTAAATTCACACGAAAACATCAAAAGAATACCAAAGTGTCAATAAAACTATAATCATAACTCGAACTTTAACTCAATAATAAAATAACTCGCATACTGCATTATCTAAGTTTCTCTTGAGGGAACAGTACTAATCAGTATTCAGTTTAAAACTCGTAAAAGTGTATTTTCTACATGATTTTTTTTAATTTAGTTAAAGGTTGTATGTCAAAGACACACAAAATCTAAAATTTCTAATCACTTATTAAGTAAACTTAAAAATTGGATTGTTTCAAAGTCCCTTGCCATGGCGTATGACCATTTCAGTACCCAGTCACTTTATGGTAATTATTTGAACGAAGTGAATATTTATATAGAGACCTGTGAATGAATTATAAGAAGAATAAGACCAGGTGTTTCGGAAATGTGAGCGTCTTTTGCTTCACCTACAACATCTGCCATGTATCTCTAGGTAAAAGAAAAAGACAAAATAATGTCATGTTTTCATTACGGGATCTCGGGTAGTGTCAACAAAAATAACGAGGCTCACTAATGATTATAATGAAAAAGAATTCGACCTGTATATCTGATCATATTGAACTGTAAAAACTGGATTGTTTCCAAGTCCCTTGGCATGGCGTATGACCATATCAGTTCCCAGTTGTGCAAAATGTGATTAGCTAAATCACTGTTTATTGACAATTTCAGCTTCTTATGAATTTGTCAATATACGAGGTAAACATCGTAATTTTGTATATCATTTACTCTACTGAAATATTTTCTACATGGAATATTTTAATTCAGATAAGGGTTGTGTTTTAAAGACACACACAAACTAAACTTTAATTAAGCTTATCGCCCTTTGAACAACTGGGCACTGCTAGGGTCATTACTATCGGGGTTTTTCAGAAGATTTTATTTAGGGTTGCGGCGAGGTATTGCCCTTTTTAATCGTAACTGTTTCATGCATGCATGCTTTATTCGTATATGTCTAGTGGATTTTCTTATTTCCTCACTTATGAAAGGACACTATTTGTGGTATTAACAGTGTCCACTTCACACCTATGTCAGCACAGAGACGCTCAGGGACGTTGTCACAAAAAAAGTAAAGTCATTATCTCACTATTATATACATGGAAAATAAGTAATATATGTAGGGGTTAACACACGACAATGACTATTTCAAATAAATGAATGAAGACGTAACTCAACGTAATTGCATTAAACGACCATTTACTCCTTTAAGAAAGATATCTATATATATTTCTTTTTCTTGGAAATACATTAATTTGTTTCATGTTTTTGTTTGTTTATTTGGTTTTAATGTTGGATTTGTTTACTTCAGCTTCATTACGCAAAGAGGTAAACTGCGAATCAGTGACAGTAGTTTAACTGCGTGGAAATTATATACTAACAATATCATCATCGCAACAACGAGTCATAAAAATAACTTTTTTTTCCGATCTTCCCTGTTTTTATCAATTATTTTCACTCCTGTTTTCTCACTTACCTCGTATTTTCATTAACACTATTTTAAATAAACTGATAACTATTTACCTGGTACACACACATGATTTGGTTATAAGGCAATTAATATCTACAGAATGTCTACAATCTTGAGAGTCTAAAATGCTTTGTAAAGGTGTGAAGTTTAAATGTGTTTTTGTTTTGTTCGTATAATGGTTTTGAATTGAAAAAGTGAGTTTGTTGATATTCAACAATTGTGATGTAGTGTTCGTCCAATGAACTTAGGTGTCATAGAGGTAGGTGTTTACTGGACCTATCCAACCGTGACATAACCATTGCGTCTACCTGATCCCGCCGACTGTCTCACCCCAATTTGTAAGCATTGAGTTTTACCACCATCACGGCTCGTACCCAGTTACTAGTGTTTCATACCCCATATTGGTTGAGGCACAAGCTAAACGCCCACTAGTGCTGTTCTGAGGGTTGGTCTCACCATCTGCACACTACCATGGTGTCTTGTTCGCGATTAGTTTGGGTACCTCCGTGAACAAAGGGGCCGGGTAGCGATTCTTCGCGCATATGTTAAAGTAATTGAATTTAAGGAAAGAACTGAGACCTGAAATTCAAAGTCAAAATCTAGAACACCATTTAATACCTCAATTATCTAAAATACTCCTAAAAGAACAGTGTCAATCTGTATGCAAGTTTATAAGACAATTGGATTACAATATGATCATACAAAATAGTCTTAAGACAATTTGGTACCTGGCCCCGGTTTAAGACAATTGGGTACCTGGCCTTGGGCTCAAAGGTTGGAAAGGGTTAACCAGTGGCTAGGGGAATTTATAAAACATGACTACAACTAAATCAAGAACATCTGACATCATTTTACAACTATAGACAGATCAGATTGATGTGTTTTGAGGATTTCTTTTAAAAAGAAACGGTAATTTATTTTTACTAGCAACTGGTAAAAGTGTAGACAACTTTGGGAAACTTGGGCCAGATCCCCAATTGTGGTTTCATAATGTATCTTGGGCTCACTGTTATAACAAATGAGTACTCATTTCTGGGAAGTATTCTGTTTTACTTACATGTAGCTACGTTATGTAAATTCTAATACTAATCCATTTTTAGTATTCACATAATTGTTCGTCTTCATAGCACGGTAACATTTGTCATCTACCTGTCTCGAATAATGGTAGTTATCTATATAGGTTTATCTGGTTTGTCATATACAGCTTTATAGACTCCTTGATATAGCATGTATAGCGAACTATAGATATAAGCTTCTCTCGTATATCATGTATACCGAACTATATATAAGCTTCTCTTGTATATCATGTATAGCGAACTATATAAGCTCCTCTTGTATATCATGTATAGCGAACTATATATAAGCTTCTCTTGTATATCATGTATAGCGAACTATATATAAGCTTCTCTTGTATATCATGTATAGCGAACTATATATAAGTTTCTCTTGTATATCATGTATAGCGAACTATATATGTTTCTCTTGTATATCATATATAGCGAACTATATATAAGCTTGTTTTGTATATCATGTATAACGAAATGTATGTAAGCTTCTGTTGTATATCATATGTAAAGAAATATATGTAAGCTTCTGTTGTATATCATATTTAACGAAATGTATGTAAGCTTCTGTTGTATATCATATGTAACGAAATATATGTAAGCTTCTGTTGTATATCGTATGTAACGAAATATATGTAAGCTTCTGTTGTATATTATATATAACGAAATAGATGTAAGCTTCTGTTGTGTATCATATGTAACGAAATATATGTAAGCTTCTGCTGTTTATCGTATGTAACGAAATATATGTAAGTTTCTGTTGTATATTATATGTAACCAAATATATGTAAGCTTCTGTTGTATATTATATATAATGAAATATATGTAAGCTTCTGTTGTATATCATATATAACGAAATATATGTAAGCTTCTGTTGTATATCATGGATATCGAACTAAATATTAGCTTATTCTTAGATACATTGTATCTATATTTACTTATTTTTTTGTATAAACAACATTTTATTCCAATTCCTGTTATCCAAAGATGGATATTGCTATTGGCTTTACCTGGTTATATTCAACATTTTACTTCGCACTCAGAACAGGATATATCTGTTATGTCATTAGTTACTCTGGCAGTATATATATGTTTTACATAACAGCTGTTTTGTAACATTCCCTGTAACGTCATTGGTCATGTACACATGTCAGTGTCTAAATATTGAACGTTTTTTATAAAGTTGCATGCTGTGTATAAAATTAACGCGTTAGCAATTATCAAATTAATATTAATGGTTGTCTTAAGGTAGAGGTTCCTGTCACTTTCCTGCTGAATAAAGGCCTTGAAAAGTTTTCCTAAAAACTCATGGTACTTACAAGGGCATATTCAGGTTGTGGGCCCGTATTAGGGTGCTAACACATCCTAAAATATTTTGATTGAAAGTATTTAAAAACAAAAAAATCATGAAATAATCCATAAGATAGTGTCAACAAAAAAGGGCATAATATGAACTCACATTACTAGGAAAATACCTATATCAATGTTTCGTTTAGACAATATTCTGAATCTATGTTTTTGATCATCCTGCGTCACTCGATTATGCTTGGATATTCTACATTGCTTTCGTTTTTGGCAAACCCCAAATATTGACACGCTAAACAACGATGCAATTTAGCTGTTATTTCAAATATTCCAAGTTTTATATGTTCAATCGATTTCTGATTTTCGAAAAATAGAGGTTGGCTGAGTAAAATTGAGAACATGTTGTCAATCTGTTCCCTTTTGTAACCTAACGGATTTACCACTGCTCCATAATAGTGATCCTGAATAGCAACAAAGTCGGTTTATTCATTTTGGGAAACTTGGATTGCCCTTACCTTAGTCCAGAGCGTACAGAACCAAGGCGAGCTTCAATGGCCGAACACATTTCAGCCACTCGCGTTGGAGGTTGTTTCAAAGAGCATTGGCATACTCTTTTATCTCAGTTACAACATGCAGATGTGAGATCTCCTTGTCAGTTTCTGTTGGCCGTGTTATAGCCAGGATGTAGAGAATCAGACCCGTATATAGATATTGTGTTGGTCTGTCATTATGTGAAAGGCAACACGGTTGACAATTCTCCTAAGGGTTTCAGAATAGGGACATGAACATTAGTACAGCCAGTTGTTAGAATGCGTCTAATCAACGGTCGGTTTGCATGTTCATACCAAGACAGTTTAATCATTAACGTAATTGATACAGTACAAATTGCAGATATTATATCGTTGTATACATTTCCCACGACTTAAAACCGAACTGTGGTCTAGTTATGTTGCTAGTTTTCACACTTACCATCAACAAGCCATATTTACAGTTTTTAGTCCTGAAATTACGTAGCAGCATGCATCAATAAGGTTCTGGATAAAAATGTAAACTGATATTCTACTTATCATAAAAGCCTATTGAATAGACAATGAGTTCAAATATTAAATGAAGCATTTTATGCAATGCATCATTTTATGAAAGATTACTTGGAAAAGGCCTAATTTTAAAATATTCAACAAATAAACTGGCAATTTTTTAAATTTAAGTAAATTATTTATAGAAATCGGTCAATTTTTTCCCACCTTATTTGTAACAGATGCATCATTCGTTTCATCTTTTCAAATTTTGTGAACGAATATTGAAAATTGAATGTATGGTTGGCTTTACAGTGACCCTTTAACACAGCATTGCTTATAACACAGTAAAAAGTAAAAAAATGTAAGTTGTAAAACAGTTATTCTTGTATACGACATGTTATTATAAACCTGTCTATTGCATAACTGTGATTTTCAATATATCATTGTTATTAATAATAAAATCTACAATATTTAATTACATACCATAAATATTTAAAAAGAGATAAATAAGGTTTTATTTTCATACTTTATTGAAATGTAACGAAACGATGTAATGCAATGTAAAATGTAATTGCAATTTATACCACCCCACCCCACCCCACCCCAGAACAAAAAAAGGGTATGATATATCATACTTTGAGAAATGTCAAGTTTGGCATTGATATTTAATATATTTTAACCCTATCGAATTTGTCTGTCTTAGTGTGTTAACGAGAGTATATATCACAGCAAAGGTTAGTCTTAGTATACTCAAATGTGAATCCGTTATCAACGGAACGATATTGTTTCGATACATCATCTAATTAAACAATACTCTTACAGGAGCTGAAATGTGTGCTTACTAATGGTAAGGTTAAAAGACACTGTATGTACAAGATATTAATCAATGAATTTTTTGACATTTTGATAGTAATTCATCATCAAAAATTATATTTTATACTTTGAACAATTAATTTGAATGTAACACACATAATATCTATATAAATCTTGATGGGTAGTTTTGAAATGCCGTTCGCCAATATATGTACAAAAGAAATAAACATTCTCGTATGAACAATTAACAAAAACATATTTGAGAGACACTGGAAAACAAATGAACAGTATAATTATTATGAAAATGCTTGTAAAACTGCAAACACGTATATGTGCTGTAGACCGTTTGGAGGGTTTCCTATACCGTATTTTTTACTCGGAAATACATGCATTGCTTGTTACAATGGAACAAAGGCGTGTGCGTTTGGGTTAGATTAAACTTTATCTTAGGTTGAATGACACCGGATCTGTCAAGAGCATGTCTGTTTGTTTGTCGTAATAATCCACCACATTTCATCAACAGCCACAACAAAAATTAAAATATCAAGCACCATCAGTGATCCGAAATAATCAAAAGAAACCATTATATTAAACTAAAAGTTGTATGAATGCAAAATTACACGATATGCAGATAAACATTTGCAAAAATAATCGGGGTTAACTCCGGAATCGATATCAACACAATCATAAGTGTATCAACTTTTTCAACGACTTTTTGTAATCAAGCGAAAACCAACCAATAGCATTTGTTAAGACAATATTTTTATAGAGCCGAGCGATTCACGTGCACTGTGTTTTCACATATAATGATATTTAAGTAAATAAATATGTATTTTTAGTATAAAAAATTATTAGCTGTAAAACATTATATCTATAACTTGTATGCAGTAAGATATGACAACATTTAAAAAGAGAGCAAAAGAAAAAACCCTGCAACAATGTAAAGTTAAAAAACAAATCAGAAAATAACAGGGAAAAATCTAACTAATGTAAAATATTAAAAATAAATAAACAGATTCAAAAATCACAAAAATGTAAACAATGAAAGAAAGACAATAAAAGGAAGAGAAGAAAAATTATCAGCAGTGTAATGTATAATCGTTATAATGATGTAAATATCAGCAGTGTAATGCAAAATCGTTATAATGATGTAATAATTTATGGATGTAAATGTCAGAAATAAAGTTAACAACAAAATTAATGCAATGGAAAAGGATTGAGTGTATCAAGAATATTATGAATAATAATAAAAAAAACTAACGCAAATAAATATCAGGTAATTTTAACAACCTTCATAACATAACAATAAAAGGATGTTAATATCAGAAAAACAAACCATGAAAATTATGGAAAATGGATATAAATATCAGGAATATAGTGAACAACCCTGGTAGAAATAAACTCCATAACACAATAGGAAACTGATGTTATATAGCACAGGAATAGTGTTAACAACTATGATATAACAATAATAAACGGATGTTAATATCACAGGAATATCGAAAACTACGATACAAAATGATAAACGGATGTAAATATCACAGAAATATAGTAAACTACGATACTAAAATGATAAACGGGTGTAAATATCACAGAAATATAGTAAACTATAATATAACAATAATAATAAACGGATGTAAATATCAAAGAAATATAGTAAACTACGATATAAAATAATAAACTAATGTAAATATCGCAGGAATAAAGTAAACTACGATATAACAATAATAAACGGATGTAAATATCACAGAAATAAAGTAAACTATGATATAACAATAATTAACGGATGTAAATATCACAGAAATATAGTAAACTACGATATAACAATAATAAACGGATGTAAGTATCACAGAAATATAGTAAACTACGATATATTAATAATAAACGGATGTAAATATCGCAGGAATAAAGTAAACTATGATATAACAATAATAAACTAATGTAAATATCGCAGGAATATAGTAAACTACGATATAACAATAATAAACGGATGTAAATACCACAGAAATAAAGTAAACTATGATATAACAACAATAAACGGATGTAAATATCACAGAAATATAGTAAACTACGATATAACAATAATAAACGGATGTCAATATCACAGGAATAAAGTAAACTATGATATAACAATAATAAACGGATGTAAATATCACAGAAATGTAGTAAACTGTGATATTACAATAATAAACGGATGTCAATATCACAGGAATAAAGTAAACTATGATATAACAATAATATACGGATGTAAATATCGCAGGAATATAGTAAACTAAGATATAACAATAATAAACTAATGTAAATATCGCAGGAATAAAGTAAACTATGATATAACAATAATAAACGGATGTAAATATCGCAGGAATATAGTAAACTACGATATAACAATAATAAACGGATGTCAATATCACAGGAATAAAGTAAACTACGATATAACAATACTAAATGGGTGTTGATGTAAGGAATGTTAAAAAACAATAACAAACGAATGTAAGTTTCAGGAACATTGTGCACAAATATGCTAAAGCAATAAGAAGCAGATGTTTATTTCAAGAATATAGTAAACACCTTTGATAAAACAATAATTAACAGACGTAAATGTAAGCAATGTTAAGAAAAACAATTACAAACGGATGTGAATTTCAGGAATGTGGTAACAATTATAATAATAACAAACGGATATAAATTAGACGGAAGAGGATAGATCAACTATGGTGCATATTGGATGTCTACTTCTATTCAAAATATTTACAATAGTACTAACGTAAGGTGATAAGATCAACATGAATGAAATAAAACCGATTTTTTAAAACACTGAACAGCTACGATTTGTTCATCGAATGCAGTGTATCATTATATTACATAAATTGTTGATGTTGACCATAGGAAACAGTTCATTGAAATATTGTTGCTACAAGTTTTGGCTGTTGTTTATAAATAAAAATATTTTATTTTACGAACATGATAATACAGCCAGGCAATTTTGTATGTGAACAGATTTGTAAAGATTAGTATTAAAGTTATTCAAGTTCCGAATCCATTACAAATATCCTATACTTTGTCTTCATGTGATATTTACAAACGAATGAATTGTTGATAAACATCTTCGTCATGAGTATAAAGATAAATTGTATATTAGAAATATTGGTAAAAAAACAACAAAAATTTGACCGAAACAAATACGAAAGATATTTATGCGTTTTGGACCTCATAGTATTATGTACTTTAACAGTGTTTTTTTCTAAATTTGACTATTAAAATATTATATCCTATATGGATTGTTTTTTTCAATATTTTTAAACGCAAAATTTTAAACTAAAATGAAAAATGTAAAGTTAATATTTTAAAACGATAATTTAGCGAAACACCTTGAAATATTATTTATAAAGCAAATACGGTTTTGTCAATATGTACAACTCAAGCATTGAAAAAGGCAGTTTTTCAAGATCTATTTATGGCATTTATCAAAAACATAACATAAACGAACGAAAAAGGATTTAATTGTACAACGACAATTTACTTCTGAATATAAACAAACATGTTTATACAATACCCACCAATGGGGACAACACCTACTGACTAAGACTGACTGGCCATGTATACAGACAGTTTACGAACCTCGTTTATATGATGGTTTCTGTCCGTTTCCAGTTCATTATATATAAATCCGACCTGATTCTGTCAACAAAACTTGACACATCCTGAAACTAACATCAGCTGCAATGTTATGTAAAATATACAGAAAATACTGGACATCTACCTTCCTCCATTTTATTCTACAACACACCAATCGACAAACGTCATTTCCTCTCGGGTAAAAAAAGTGGGGAAATGGTTTTTTCAACAACTCAATTTACAAGTTCAAAAGGAGGCCATGTGTTGGAGTAGATCAAAAAACATTTCAATAAAGAGAGGTGGCCTCCAAATGTCCTTTCGGGGTCCTGTTATTACGGCATATTAAATAATGTATAATACCCGGTGATGCGATGTGTGAGGGTCCAATACTTCAACCGTATCGGTGTCTCCGACTAACCCTGTTTATCGTTCCATCACAACAGTAAACATAGTGGACACGGGACCTACCCAATTCGGTTAAACAACATGGCTGCTATGTTAAGGATGCATGGAACAAAGTATTCAACATATACATATATCAGTAGATATAATTTCTTTTATTAAATTTAGAAAAATCTTTTTCAATTCAATTTATAATGAAGGCCTCATGTTTTTATCAAACCAATCTTCAAAACCATCCCAACCCGAACAAACCCAAATCGCCATTCATATATCAACAATTTTCTTGGAAGCAAAGAGTAATATTTTTCAACTCAATGCTCCATTAGTTCGTATTTTTTTGAACAGCTAACAGTGTATATCTTAACACCCTTTATATAACAACTGTTCGATTATTTAATCGTTTGTTGATTTCCGAATAAATCGTTTCGCAGGTTTTGGGGAGGTTAAGGACGTTTTTGTATGCGTTGCTGTGTCACCTAATTTCCTGTCGTTATATTTCATCGATTTACAATTCCAATTGTTTCCTGAACACTGACGTTATGCTACATTTCATTTTGGTAAATATATTTACCAAAGTGTCAAGAGAGAGGTACAAATATACCACAGCGTCAACCCATAAGTCTAAATATACCACAGCATTAGCAAACAGGGAAAAAAGCAAATATACCACAGCATTAACGCACAGGGAAAAAAGTAAATATACCACATCATTAGCACACAGGGAAAAAAGCAAAAATACCACAGCATTAGTACACAGGGGGAAAAGTAAAACTGTTTCAACAATCAAGTACAAATATACCACAACATTAGCGCACACGGAAAAAAGTAAATATACCACAGCATTAGCACACAGGGAAAAAAGTAAAACTGTGTCAACAGTCAAATACAAGATATACCAAAAAATGTAGTAGAAATATATAACAGCGTCAATAAGCAAATACAAGATATACAACATCATTACCACAGAAGTACAAAATATACCACAACGAGGCACAGAAGTACAAAATATACCACAACGAGGCACAGAAGTACAAAATATACCACAACGAGGCACAGAAGTACAAAATATACCACAACGAGGCACATAAGTACAAAATATACCACAACGAGGCACAGAAGTACAAAATATACCACAACGAGGCACATAAGTACAAAATATACCACAACGAGGCACAGAAGTACAAAATATACCACAACGAGGCACATAAGTACAAAATATACCACAACGAGGCACAGAAGTACAAAATATACCACAACGAGGCACATAAGTACAAAATATACCACAACGAGGCACAGAAGTACAAAATATACCACAACGAGGCACATAAGTACAAAATATACCACAACGAGGCACAGAAGTACAAAATATACCACAACGAGGCTCAGAAGTACAAAATATAACTCAGCGTCAAAACACAAGTGAAAAAAGTTATCCGCACCACATGTGGTCTGGTCATTATTTCTTGGTCAAACAAAGGAGAGGGTGAAGATGACGAAGATAAACGACTCAATGAACAAGTGTTTTCACGTGGGTAACATTGATTGTGATTGAAATCAGGTAAATCTGTAATTAATATTATTTATATCATGTATTGGAAATAATAATGTAACAATTTTGATCATTTATTTTGACTCTGCATTAAACCCTGAATATCCATCAGCACAGGAAAACATCTTCTGCAACGCTAGACATGGAACTGAGGAAAGCAGCTGTATTATTAACTGTTTTGGATTAACAAGAGGTCTTTTTACAGACCTTTCGTTTTATGAAATCTCAGTAACCATTTCATTGTATAAATGATGTCTCACATACGTCTTTATATGACATCGTAGGTTTAATTTTATTGACGAATACATTCACGTGTTCGGAGCAAATTGTTACTTTGATTCCTCGATTTGAGAATTACAACCAATGATTTCCAGTAAAAAAGAGTCCAGGTCCAGCTATGTAATACAAAACTTCTTATCACACTTATTGTTGAATTAGATTGGCACGTAATGATTTTTTAATAATTGTATTCGGTTTAAAAGCACTGTCACATAGTTACGGTATGAAATTGGTACACACGCAACACTATAGCATAACAAACAAGCAGGTGACGTCATCAATCGGTATGAAATGCAAAAATGGCATTATTTTTATTTTTATCGTAATATTATTCTTAGTAGATGCATTGTTTTGCATAAACAGGCAAATTTAACTATACGAAGATGATTTCTTTGGCATGAAAAACCTATGAAAGGAAAATCATTTGAAAAGCCCAATTAAATTAAAAAGTAACTCGAGTTTGCACTTCTTCAGCAGGCACAGAAAACATAACACCTTTAAATCTGGTGCCCTAAATGTATAGCAAATATGCTTCGTGTAAAATCAAAATTATATTCATTCATTTGACACATCAAAATATGATATTTTCTCTGATTCCCAAAGAAAGGTTTGCCCTCCAGCGTTGATGAACATACGTTAACGTTATGCTAGCGTTGAGTTTGGGTTGCCGTTGGAAATTAAGCACCAATAGGTGTAATTGCCTTTAGTGACTATTTTTCTATTAACGTTTTATATATATACTGGGTTATAAATAAAGTACACCTAATCGATATACGCGTTATGGAATGAGGCTATTTACTCCTACTAGATATAATCATTCAGGATAAATTATCGAACTGGAAACCGTTGTATGACCGACTTTCAGCTACGCACAGAGTTTGGTCAGGGTTATAGTCAAAGATATTGACAAACTGACACCTACTCATTATATGTTTTCTCGTAAAACCTGAACCAACATAACAATATTAGGATTTACCCTGACAATGTTTCCTCGGCTTACATATAAACAATTATTTTGTTGAGCCCTCCCCACTGTCACGTATGTTAACTGTCACACAAGACTCATATTGACTAAATAGTTTACCTCGTTGTAGTTGTTTGTTTGCGAGTATCTATTTCACAATTGGGTGTTGTTGGTGGTTTTTTTGTACTTATCAAACGGAAACAGACATTGCTGAATTTGATTTGAAAACGAGAAAGATAATTTCTTTTACTACTATTTGTTACATGTCAGATAGCATTTTGTTTACGAATTTTAAGAATCGGGAACATCAGTAAGATCCGACTCACCCGTGCCTGTTTTTAGTATCGGGAGTTTATGAACGTAGGCTTGTTGTAAAAAACAACGTATCCAGGGATTACTCTCAGAGATGCTTGAAACAACACTGTATGGTTCGGTGTGTGGTTATCATGACATGTGTTCAGTGTGTACTGTGGTAAACGACTTGTTGGATGTCTGTCTATAACAACATCGGTCGTATATACTCTTCAGAGCTTGAAATAAAAAAACACAACAGAGACTTCTTCTTCAGCCACTTTCCTCCAACTTAACTTATAACCTGATCAACAAAAATAGATGTTTTGCGCATGGTCATGATGCTTTTCCTTTTGTTTTGGCTTCTCTTTGGTAATCGTTACTTTTGTTTTGCAAATTGAGAAAGAGCTCTTATTTGTCCTGATTGTTGACGTATCGGTAGTATGATTGGTACATAAAGATAATATCATTTTCAAATAAACATTGAATCAAACTAGCAGCAATATAGCTTTTGGTCTTCTCAGATACGACGTATCTTTATTATCTCAACAGCTTTATATAAAAACAAATCTTGTATTTGATATTTGTCTGGAATGTCCTACTCGCTTTAATTTCCTGGGTCTGCACACTGTTTTTGTTTACGAAAGCAGAAGCTCTGGTGATACCTAATGTTGGCCAATGTAATGCATTTGTATCCTCATACGTTTTGCCTGGATTGCCTTCTGCTTATGTTAAAAAGTAGGGACCAGGCGTTCACTTTTAATACTAAAGAGTTTTAAATATATATACATATTGTTTTCAAAATGCATGTTCACTGTTAATCTTCTACTTTAAAACAGGTATTCCTACCGGAAAACTTTCAATTCACGCTGCAGGAATGTTACGGACGTCATAATGACAAGATATTCTAGTGTTCGTTATTGTTACATTGTTGTCCATTTTTTTGTTATGTCATTCATGACTTAAATACTTGCCTTAATTTAAAAGTAGACATATCGTCATTATAGAACGCTTACCCTCCCGAAGTACAGGAGCCAAAACATACATAAAACGTTATCTTTCCGAAATACATGAAACACAGCGCATGCATGGATTGTCTACTCTTCCGAAATACCGGGGGTATAACGTATACGTGAAACGTTTACTCTTCCCGAGTGCAGCATGCTCCACGTTTAAATGAAACGTTCAGCCTTCTGAAGAACAGTAAATATAACGTATACATTAAGCGTTTACTCTTCCAATAACAAGACACATAACTTATACATGAAACGTTTACCCTTCCGTAGCACAGAATGCATAACAACATTACATATAACGTTCAGCCTTCTGAAGTACAGTGAATATAACGTATAATCATCAACGTTTATACTTCCAACTACAGGACACATACCATACATAAAATGTTTACCCTTCCGAAGTACATCAAAGATAACGTATAAATGAAACGTTTACACTTCCGACGTTCATGAGCCATAATGTATACATGAAATGTTTATACTCCCGACGTACATGAGACATATCGTATACATGAAATGTTTACACTCCCGACGTAAATGAGACATAACGTATACATGAAACGTTTACACTTCCGACGTACATAATACATATCGTATACATGAAATGTTTACACTCCCGACGTACATGAGACATAACGTATACATGAAACGTTTACACTTCCGACGTACATGATACATAACGTATACATGAAACGTTTACACTTCCGACGTACATGAGACATATCGTATATATGATACGTTTACACTTTCGACGTACATGATACATAACGTACACATGAAACGTTTACACTTCCGACGTACATGATACATAACGTATACATGAAACGTTTACACTTCCGACGTACATGAGACATAACGTATACATGAAACGTTTACACTTCCGACATACATGAGACATATCGTATATATGATACGTTTACACTTCCGACGTACATGATACATAGCGTATACATGAAACGTTTACACTCCCGACGTACAGGATACATAACGTATACATGAAACGTTTACACTTCCGACATACATGAGACATATCGTATATATGATACGTTTCCACTTTCGACGTACATGATACATAACGTACACATGAAACGTTTACCCTTCCGACGTACATGAGACATATCGTATACATGAAACGTTTACAGTCCCGACGTACATGAGACATAATGTATACACGAAACGTTTACACTTCCGACGTACATGATACATAACGTATACATGAAACGTTTACACTTCCGACGTACATGAGACATAACGTATACATGAAATGTTTATACTCCCGACGTACATGAGACATAACGTATACATGAAACGTTTACAGTTCCGACGTACATGAGACATAACGTATACATGTAACGTTTACACTTCCGACGTACATGATACATATCGTATACATGAAACGATTACACTTCCGACGTACATGAGACATAACGTATAAATGAAACGTTTACACTCCCGACGTACATGAGACATAATGTATCCATGAAACCTTTACACTCCCGACGTACATGAGACATAACGTATACACGAAACGTTTACACTTCCAACGTACATGAGACATAACGTATACATGAAACGTTTACACTTCCGACGTTCATGAGACATATCGTATACATGAAACGTTTACACTTCCGACGTTCATGAGACATAACGTATACATGAAACGTTTACACTTAAGACGTACATGAGACATAACGTATACATGTAACGTTTACACTTCCGACGTACATGAGACATAACGTATAAATGAAACGTTTACACTCCCGACGTACATGAGACATAATGTATCCATGAAACCTTTACACTCCCGACGTACATGAGACATAACGTATGCATGAAACGTTCACACTTCCGACGTACATGAGAATAACGTATTCATGAAACGTTAACACTACCGACGTACATGATACATAAAGTATACATGAAACGTTTACACTTCCGACGTACACGAGACATAACGTATACATGAAACGTTTACACTCCCGACGTACATGAGACATAATGTATCCATGAAACCTTTACACTCCCGACGTACATGAGACATAACGTATACACGAAACGTTTACACTTCCAACGTACATGAGACATAACGTATACATGAAACGTTTACACTTAAGACGTACATGAGACATAACGTATACATGTAACGTTTACACTTCCGAGGTACATGATACATATCGTATACATGAAACGTTTACACTTCCGACGTACACGAGACATAACGTATACATGAAACGTTTACACTTCCGACGTACACGAGACATAACGTATACATGAAACGTTTACACTTAAGACGTACATGAGACATAACGTATACATGTAACGTTTACACTTCCGAGGTACATGATACATATCGTATACATGAAACGTTTACACTTCCGACGTTCATGAGACATATCGTATACATGAAACGTTTACAGTCCCGACGTACATGAGACATAACGTATACACGAAACGTTTACACTTCCAACGTACATGAGACATAACGTATACATGAAACGTAAACGTTTACACTTCCGACGTACATGAGACATATCGTATACATGAAACGTTTACACTCCCGACGTACATGAGACATAACGTATGCATGAAACGTTTACACTTCCGACGTACATGAGACATAACGTATGCATGAAACGTTCACACTTCCGACGTACATGAGAATAACGTATTCATGAAACGTTAACACTACCGACGTACATGATACATAACGTATACATGAAACGTTTACACTTCCGACGTACATGATACATATCGTATACATGAAACGATTACACTTCCGACGTACATGAGACATAACGTACACATGAAACGTTTACACTTCCGACGTACATGAGAATAACGTATACATAAAACGTTTACACTTCCGACGTACATGAGACATATCTTATACATGAAACGTTTACACTTCCGACGTAAATGAGACATAACGTATACATGAAACGTTTCCACTTCCGACGTACATGAGACATAACGTATACATGAAACGTTTACAGTTCCGACGTACATGAGACATAACGTATGCATGAAACGTTTACACTCCCGACGTACATGAGACATAACGTATACATGAAACGTTTACACTACCGACGTACATGATACATATCGTATACATGAAACGTTTACACTTCCGACATTCATGAGACATAACGTATACATGAAACGTTTACAGTTCCGACGTACATGAGACATAACGTATACATGTAACGTTTACACTTCCGATGTACATGATACATATCGTATACATGAAACGTTTACACTTCCGACATTCATGACACATAACGTATACATGAAACGTTTACACTTCCGACGTACATGAGACATAACGTATACATGTAACGTTTACACTTCCGATGTACATGATACATATCGTATACATGAAACGTTTACACTTCCGACGTTCATGAGACATAACGTATACATGAAACGTTTACACTACCGACGTACATGAGACATAACGTATACATGAAACTTTACACTTCCGACGTACACGAGACATAACGTATACATGAAACGTTTACACTTCCGACGTACATGATACATATCGTATACATGAAACGTTTACACTTCCGACGTTCATGAGACATAACGTATACATGAAACGTTTACCCTTCCGACGTACATGAGACATAACGTATACATGTAACGTTTACACTACCGACGTACAAGAGACATAACGTATACATGAAACGTGTACCCTTCTGAAGTATATCAGAGATAACGTATACATGAAACGTTTACACTTCCGACGTACATGAGACATAACGTATACATGAAACGTGTACCCGTCTGAAGCACTGTTCTTTGGAACAGTGTGTTCCTTACCATAAACCGTATATTTCTACATATGCTATAATTTGTTGTCTTTACGTATTAATTTTGTGTTCCGATATTGACCTTGTGTGTTAACACTACGATTTACTCTTTTCATTATACATGTATCACTAATTACCATTATTTCACTAATGACCATTATATTACCATTACGCGTTTTAATATCACAAAAGATAACTCAGATTCTTGTATTATTTACATGAGTACGAAACAGTCACTGTCCGCGTAGTGTCGGATATATTACCGACCGTTAAAGACTTTGCCCGGAAACCCATTCTATAAACACAGATACATTTATACCATCATTGTAAAATTATACATAAAACGAACCAATTTTGCATTGTTCTTGAGTACAGATGCACTACAATGTACGTACTAGATATGAACCAGAAGTCACATGATAGCTTACTAAACGGCTATTTGTTAAGGTACTCTTTGTAGTCCTTCAACAACTGAACGCTTTACCTATAAGGCTTTTTGTCTTTGTGTATATGTACTATTTTCAGTTTTAATATGTGTAAAACAATCATTTTAATCCAACACATTTTATTGACATTGATGTTATATTGTCAAAGGGATAGGGCCACATACACAGACTAAGTAAGTCATCTCCATATAAATGATACACATGTGTCAAGAAATGTATATGGATTTATATTATGATAATGACTTAAAGTAGCAAATTATTAAAGAATAAGGGAGACATAACGCTGTTCTTTGTAGTACAGAAAACGCGTACCCTTCCGGAGCACCTGCTTTTTGACGGTCCAATATATTATACTTGTCTAGCCTGTTATCATACTAAATACACTCATCCTGATTTCGTGTTAAGGAAAGACATCTTAACCACCTTCTCAGAATTTGTATAATCATATGCAGGACAGGCATCACCTATCTTTAACTGTTAACCTAGCTTACTTTACCTATAGGACTATGTGGTACACCTTCAAATTTAGGGGCGTTCTACTTCCGGTGTACATTTCAGAAGCAGGTGACGATAAACGATAAATCAGCGTATTACCTATTCTGAAACCGATAAATTGGTTTGGGTTCGCGTCCCTCTGACACCCGTTCTGTCCACACGCATGGGATGACTAGACATTGATCATGGGCTATACTCTAACGACTCCATAGCATAATTGTTTCATAAAACACTCTTTTATGGGATTTTAAACAAGTAAGCGTCAAAAATTTAACATCTTAACTCCGAGTAAATTACAGACTTAGCTTGGTCAATTACTCCCTTCAGCAGCCCCTGAGGACCCAGCATACCTGGCGGGCAGGGTGACGAAGTGCGAGGGGCGGGGTCTGTCCGGGGTGTTCCGGTACACTGACCCATTGGCAGCAGATTGCGGACTGGGGTCAAGGGTTAGTCTCGCTTCGGTACAGCTACTGTCAGCGCTAGTAAAACATGAATGGAGAGGAAAGTTAAAGGCTTATACCTTCTCAAAAGATACAAATAGCATTAACAAACGTAATGACTGCAGGAATACCAAACAACATAGTGAAATATATTAAACAATATATTCAAAACAATTTACTCACATATTCAGCAATGTACACAAAACACGCAAAAGTGTACTCGCAACATGCAACAATACTTAAACATATTAAACAATGTAAAACAATGTAAAACAATGTTAAACAATGTAAAAGTAATATGTACGAAAATTTGGTAACAAAAAGAGCATTGTACTCATAACATAACATAATGTAATTACAACATATTTCAATGTACTTACATTTGCAACAATGTATTCACATGCACAAAAATACACCTACATACATAATTATGAAGTCAAATATACAACAATGTACACACAACATATAGCAATGTATTCAGAACAATGTAGTTATAAATACAACAATGTACTAACAAACAGAAATATAATCAACATACAACAATTTATCCATAACATTCAATAATACATTCACGACATTTAACAAGATATTCATGTTTGACTCGTATTTTTGGAAATTTGATTGATATTAACTTTTAGCCTGTATCTAAATCATATGATTATAAGCATGATTCATCATTGATTTTATAATATTTTGATCCTCCCTAATCAAATCAAATATATCGTACCAAACAAATAATTTATCTAAAAACGGTCTTTCTCATTGTTATAGGTCAAACTAAAACAAAACATATTCCAGAGCAACGGCACCCAAAAACAAGCGCGAATCTTATCTCGACACGAAAAGAAAAATTCAGAAACGAGAAGGTGCAATATCAAAAAGTAAAGATATTATGATCCTCCATAGAAATTCAGGGAATACTTATGAAGCCCCGGCCTATGTATTATATCCTGCTGCTGTTATACAGAACTAATGTATATTGATAATGAGATAGCATTTGGACATATATAAAAAAAAGTACGATGACGTTACATCACTGTCAATTTGGTGGAACTACGTTGTTAGATTTGTGTTGATATAGTAGAACAAAGAGTTCAGTGTTTTTAGAAATATTTGTAGGATAATATTTATGACAATATTGATCGAGTTTATGATTGCTTGGTTTTGGTCAGTTTATTTTTAATACAGCAGAGGCCATTTGAATATGCTGGTCATATTAACTATCTTATTCATGTTTTGACTATTGACCAAGCATGGCACAACAAAGAGTTATAAGATTGTGGATACTGTAAGTATTGGACAAAATGTATTTTGTATAAGCTATCAGAATTGTTTATGCTTCGATTATATACCAAATTAAAAACTATATAACAATGTACAATTTAAACTGTTAATTATCTCAACCAATATAATACATCATATGAGGTGGGATTTATAGTTCAACACGTGATATTTGCTTATTATATCTCGCTCGGTACATATGTACTGATGCAACGTAGTCTTAGTGTCGGTATCAATGGGTTTGTGCGTGAGTATATATACTTTGAAAGAAAATACATACTATTTATCTAAATACTCCGAGGGTTTATTTTAATACATGTCATGAATATCCAACAGTGTCTATATCATTGTTTCAATAGAAGGAAGAGGAGACTGATTATCAAGCAACAGAGCATCTAAAGGAAGTGTATTCGGTATCATGATTGTAACAGCATGTAAATTCAGACGGGCATACTATAAAATATGGTCTGGTCTGGGCAACATTGATCTGGTCCCAAACCTGTCTGGTCTGGTTTGATTTGCCTAGTCCGAAATTTGGTCGGGGCTGGACAAATGTCATTGATCTGGTTCCAGAAAAAGAAAATGACATCCGTTGCTATATTTCGTAGTATTAGGTCAAAAAACATTGCTACGAGCTGAGGATATTCTAAGGTTGACTGAACCACACGTGGCGCCTGTCGTATTGGCTCCGACCAAACGAAGCATGCAGGGCCACCAACGATCGGGGACAAAATGGACGCTTTTTACTCTTGATGGACACAGTCACAGTCGAACATCAGATAGTGATAACGTTTAGAGAAACTTCACAATACAAAGTGATACCAGAAATGCATATTCTTCCGGAACACATGAATTAGTTTCTGGTTTATTTGATAGAGTTCATATTTTTAGTATTGAATCATTATTTCTTTGTGGGATGACGCTGTGGCAGTTTCACTTATGTGCTGACGCTGTAGTGGTTGTTGTACTTGCACGTTGGCGTTTTGATAGATCGTTTAATGTGTGATGACACCGTGTGTGTTATCTTTAGCTTTTTGTGTTGACGTCCTGGCAATGTTTTTTTTTTGTGTTGACACTGTGGCAATGTTGTTTTTTTGTGTTGACACTGTGGTAATGATTCCTTTTTGTGTTGACACTGTGGTAATGATACCTTTTTGTGTTGACACTGAGGTAATGTTGTTTTTTTGTGTTGACACTGTGGTAATGTTGTTTTTTTGTGTTGACACTGTGGTAATGATACCTTTTTGTGTTGACACTGTGGCAATGTTTTTTTTTGTGTTGACACTGTGGTAATGATACCTTTTTGTGATGACACTGTGGTAATGATACCTTTTTGTGTTGACACTGTGGAAATGATACCTTTTTGTGTTGACACTGTGGTAATGTAAACGTTTTGTGTTGACACTGTGGTAATGTTAACTTTTTGTGTTGACACTGTGGTAATGTAAACGTTTTGTGTTGACACTGTGGTAATGATACCTCTTTGTTCTGACACTGTGGTTATGTTTTTCTTTTTGTTCTGACAATTAGGTAGTGTTTTACTTTTTATGTTGATAATTTGGTGATGTTTTTCATTTTGTTCTGACACGACTTGTTGTGTTGACACTGTTGTACGTGTTTACACGTGTGTTAACGATGTGTCGTTCATTTTATTTTTGTTTTGACGTCATGGATGGGTTTCGTTTCTACTTCACTTGTAACCCAGAGAAAGAAAGGAACTGGAAAATGAAAATAATCATATAACTAACAGTAACAAGGTATAAATGCTTTTTTAGAAATATTTAAACTAATGGTTATGGTTTATCACTGTCAAAAAAGGTCATTCACACAAAAAGAAAAGAATCACGTTATCTACGACATAATTTTGGAGATCGAAAGATATTACGTGGGCTGGTTTACGAAAATGCATATCATATACATTTGGTTAGTATGTAATTATTTTACAGAAAGAATTCTTGTTGATAATGACAAAGTTATTCATCAAAAGAGAATTTCCAAACAATACAATTACTATATTCATTGAACAGTTTTGTTCTTATGAAGCCTGCAATTCTTTAAAAGGATTACCACACATTTTTATGGAAACTCATTTTATCCTTATTGAATATTCTAAACATCTACGCAAAGGTTGGCAATAGAGGAAAAGGACACAGCAAAATTCTGTCCTAGATAACTTGACTGTCTTCTTTGTGTGAATGACCTATTATGACAGTGAAAAATGGAAAACAACATGTTTAAAAATGTTACACCATGCCGGATGATTCACACTCTCAACTGAAATTTCATTAAAATACATATAATAATGGTATGTTCTCAACCTAGAAATGCGTAGAAAAATACCCGTTGAGTAAGAACCTAAAATGCACATGAACAACTTTTGGGTTTTAATAATACATATCTAATTACCAATAGTTTAATGAATTACCATATAGCCAACTAAAAGATGGATCATTCTGCCGTTCGCTATACTGTTGTTAGTTCGTTTCTTATTTATTCCTACAATCATGTTTGCATTATTTCATTTATTCATAATCTCTTTCGTGCATCAATCAATTACCTTCATTTGCTCCTATTTAACCATTTATAATTCGTATTGCTGAACCTAGCTCAGAGACATGTTATTTATATTAAAAGTGTTCCTTCCGTGTAAAATGAAATGGCAAACAAATATTATGTACTGTATTTATAACATTATACGATGGCGATACACAAGAAGATAAAAAAAATCTGCCCACACAAATACTTAGAGCTGGCCCTGCAAAAACGAGCCGACTGTGACATATAAAGTCTTTGTGTAGTTAAAGATAACATGTAACTACTAGGGAAAGAACATTTATTGATAGTGAAAGGAAGTTTGA
Source organism: Mizuhopecten yessoensis (assembly GCF_002113885.1). Lineage (NCBI taxonomy): Eukaryota > Metazoa > Mollusca > Bivalvia > Pectinida > Pectinidae > Mizuhopecten > Mizuhopecten yessoensis. The sequence continues at coordinate 1,682,207 of NW_018408154.1, forward strand.
TAGTGATATATGCATTGTTTTTATACTGTAGGTAAATATCACAGAGGTAGATAGTGAGGTGACCATTGTTCTCATACTGAAGTAAATACCACAGAGGTCGATAGTGAGGTGACCATTGTTCTCATACTGAAGTTAAATATCACAGAGGTCGATAGTGAGGTGACCATTGTTCTCATACTGTAGGTTAATATCACAGAGGTTGATAGTGAGGTGATCATTGTCCTCATACTGAAGTAAATATCACAGAGGTCGATAGTGAGGTGACCATTGTTCTCATACTGTAGGTTAATATCAAAGAGGTTGATAGTGAGGTGACCATTGTTCTCATACTGTAGGTTAATATCAAAGTGGTCGATAGTGAGGTGACCATTGTTCTCAAACTGTAGGTAAATATCACAGAGGTTGGTAGTGAGTTGACCATTGTTCTCATACTGTAGGTAAATATCACAGCAGTTGGTAGTGAGGTGACCATTGTTCTCATACCGGTAGGTACATATCACAGTGGTCGATAGTGAGGTGACCATTGTTCTCATACTGGTAGGTACATATCACAGAGGTTGGTAATGAGGTGGACATTGTTCTCATACTGTAGGTAAATATCACAGCGGTTGGTAGTGAGGTGACCATTGTTCTCATACTGTAGGTAAATATCACAGAGGTTGGTAATGAGGTGGACATTGTTCTCATACTGTAGGTAAATATCACAGCGGTTAGTAGTGAGGTGACCATTGTTCTCATACTGTAGGTAAATATCACAGCGGTCGATAGTGAGGTGACCATTGTTCTCATACTGTAGGGAAATATCACAGAGGTTGGTAGTGAGTTGACCATTGTTCTCATACTGTAGGTAAATATCACAGGGGTTGGTAATGAGGTGGACATTGTTCTCATACTGTAGGTAAATATCACAGAGGTTGGTAATGAGGTGGACTTTGTTCTCATACTGTAGGTAAATATCACAGCGGTCGATAGTGAGGTGACCATTGTTCTCATACTGTAGGTAAATATCACAGCGGTCGATAGTGAGGTGACCATTGTTCTCATACTGGTAGGTAAATATTACAGAGGTCGATAGTGTGGTGACCTTTGTGCCGTACTGGTAGGTAAATATCACAGAGGTCGATAGTGAGGTGACCATTGTTCTCATACTGTAGGTAAATATCACAGCGTGTGGTAGTGAGGTGACCATTGTTCTCATACTGTAGGTAAATATCACAGCGGTTGGTAGTGAGGTGACCATTGTTCTCATCCTGTAGGTAAATATCACAGAGGTTGGTAGTGAGGTGACCATTGTTCTCATACTGTAGGTAAAATCGCAGAGGTTGGTAGTGAGTTGACCATTGGTTTCATACTGTAGGTAAATATCACAGAGGTTGGTAGTGAGGTGACCATTGTTCTCATAATGTAGGTAAATATTAAAGTTGTTGGTAGTAAAGCGACCATGATTGTCATACTGTAAGTTAATGTTTTAGAGTTTGGTATTGTCATAGATAAAGGTTACACAGTTTATTTATTATTTATTTTTATTAATTGTAATGTTCAAAACTTAATCTGTAGTTGTACAAGGGCTGCACTGTTCAACACTCAATCTGTAGTTGTGCAAGGGCTGCACTGTTCAACACTCAATGTGTAGCTATACAAGGGTTGCACTGTTCAACACTCAATGTGTAGTTGTACAAGGGCTGCACTGTTCAGCACTCAATGTGTAGTTGTACAAGGGCTGCGCTGTTCAACACTCAATGTGTAGCTATACAAGGGTTGCACAGTTCAACACTCAATGTGTAGCTATACAAGGATTGCACTGTTCGACACTCAATAAGTAGCTATACAAGGGCTGCACTGTTAAACACTCAATGTGTAGCTATACAAGGGCTGCACTGTTCAACACTCAATGTGTAGCTACACAGGGGTTGCACAGTTCAACACTCAATCTGTAGTTGTACAAGGGCTGCACTGTTCAACACGCAATGTGTAGCTATACAAGGGCTGCACTGTTCAACTCTCAATGTGTAGCTATACAAGGGTTGCACAGTTCAACACTCAATCTGTAGTTGCACAAGGGCTGCACTGTTCAACACTCAATGAGTAGCTATACAAGGGTTGCACTGTTCAACCCTCAATGTGTAGCTATACAAGGGTTGCACTGTTCACCACTCAATGTGTCGCTATACAAGGGTTGCACAGTTCAACACTCAATCTGTAGTTGTGCAAGGGTTGCACTGTTCAACATTCAGTCTGTAGTTGTACAAGGGTTGCACTGTTCAACACGCAATGTGTAGCTATACAAGGGTTGCACAGTTCAACACTCAATCTGTAGTTGTACAAGGGCTGCACTGTTCAACACTCAATATGTAGCTATACAAGGGTTGCACTGTTCAACACTCAATGAGTAGCTATACAAGGGTTGCACTGTTCAATACTCAGTCTGTAGTTGTACAAGGGTTGCACTGTTCAACACTCAATGTGTAGCTATACAAGGGCTGCACTGTTCAACACTCAATGTGTAGTTGTACAAGGGTTGCACTGTTAAACACTCAATGTGTAGCTATACAAGGGTTGCACTGTTCAACACTCAATGTGTAGCTATACAAGGGCTGCACTGTTCAACACTCAATGTGTAGCTATACATGGGCTGCACTGTTCAACACTCAATGTGTAGCTATACAAGGATTGCACAGTTCAACACCCAATGTGTAGCTATACAAGGGTTGCACTGTTCAACACTCAATGTGCAGCTATACAAGGTTTGCACTGTTCAACACTCAATGTGTAGCTATACAAGGGCTGCACTGTTCAACACTCAATGTGTAGCTATACATGGGCTGCACTGTTCAACACTCAATGTGTAGCTATACAAGGATTGCACAGTTCAACACCCAATGTGTAGCTATACAAGGGTTGCACTGTTCAACACTCAATGTGCAGCTATACAAGGTTTACACTGTTCAACACTCAATGTGTAGCTATACAAGGGCTGCACTGTTCAACACTCAATGTGTAGCTATACATGGGCTGCACTGTTCAACACTCAATGTGTAGCTGTACAAGGGTTGCACTGTTCAACACTCAATATGTAGTTGTACAAGGGTTGCACAGTTCAACACTCAATCTGTAGTTGTACATGGGTTGCACAGTTCAACACTCAATGTGTAGCTATACAAGGGCTGCACTGTTCAACACTCCATGTGTAGCTATACAAGGATTGCACTGTTCAACACTCAATGTGTAGCTATACAAGGGTTGCACTGTTCAACACTAAATGTGTAGTTCTACAAGGGCTGCACTGTTCAACACTCAATGTGTAGCTTTACAAGTGTTGTAAAGATCAACGATCAGTATGCAGGTATACATGTAATTCACGTATCTACTCATCAAAATAAAGTTCTTGCATAACAGAAAGTCTTTTGCTTTCAGCAATTTCACATATTTGGTTTCCACATTGTTAATCACAATATGAATAAGTAATATATTCGATATTGGCGACCATTCGTGTTAGGACTATTGTGTATATGTTGCAAATCTGATATGATTTATGAACAAATTTCACCTGTCAGTTCGTGTTTTGTCTTTTGTGAACCAACAGAGAATGTTGGCCATTAACACCATACCATACAAAAGTGTGGCCGGGAGGGTACGGGCAACAATAACGTGATGTGACGCATTCCTGCACTTTTGTTAAGGCGCAACTAACACATACACCAACACTAACACGGCGTGAGAACAGCTCCATCTGAAAATGAATGCACTTCAAATAAAGCATTACATTTGCTACTCATCATTATTGTTAGGGATCTTATCTATTTGATCAGGATGGTGTTTGCAGTAGCTAGGTTTCATAACTTGATTCACGATTCCCTGCACAAATACTACACCACCATATCGCCTGCGTGATGAACTACACGCTTCCGGTTGTGAAAAATTCATAATCAAATGAGTATTTTGCTATTCGGTACGTTTTAGTCTTTCAACCAAATTATTACCTTTCGTCGTTTCATGAATTATGTGTGTGGTTTTGTGTAGGATAAAGGTATTATCACCCCTATGAGAATTCCTGCTTCAGATCAAACACACAGGAGTTACAGATTATTAATTCGCAAGCGTAAAATGTGATCATGGATTGACATCCCTGTTGTTTTGTGTCTATAGCACGCTTTTAATAAACAAATACACCACTGTGCATCACCACGGTAGCGTTTACGGGTTATTTAAAATGGACAATAAGGCTTACACGCAGCGCCTTTCAAAACACATTTGCTCTTCTCAGAATGGATTTCCCAAGACGATTTCTTTTCCAAATTTTATTGACAATGTCCTGGCTTCTGCTAAAACTGGTGGGAAGTTTATGTCGTGGTTGCATGATGTTCCGTAATGAATTATTGGTGATGGAAGCTCGGGTTTCCAAAGCGGCGCAATAAAGGCGGGAAAGATGCTGGAGTGTAAAACAATTTGCTCCATAACACTGGCAGGTCGAACGAGTCCTTGATTAGAGGAGATTGTATGAAACAAAATAAATTATTCAGGACGAAACATCCCCTACCTTGACAACAGATCAGGGTAATTGGACTTCACCATGACGGCAAACAGTGGTTGTGATGCCGTAAATCCGACTTAGGTGTGAACGGTAGCGGAAGAGAGATATCGAATGAACAATAATTTGCCCATCGTTTCTTCGGAACAAATCATCATCTGGAAACTGCATCAGGGATCGAAGTTTATAGGAAATAGATTACAGTCTGATTCAACTGTGCCTAATTAATGTGACATGATATTTGTAATTATTTCTAGTTTTCATATTATAACATTTATTTGATACTCGTTTATGATGTAAACAATAGGTTTTGGCTATCCCTATTATATTTTGTTCAGGTTATATTGCATTAACTGAAACAATACATAAAAAAAAGTAATGACGTCATATACCGGAACTGCTTTTTGCTCATCTCACTTTTTGTCAGAAATAAAAATTAAAAAATAACTATGCTCTAAAAGGTGTCTACATGCCGTTTTAAACTATAAAGGCTTAGATTTGTGTAGTGATTATACCGTATAGGACAAAAGCTCTGCACTTGTTTGTGCCAACCTGTTCGCGTATTTATGCTAAGTACAAGTAGTATTTTCGGTGTATACCGTATAACCACACACAAAAGTCTTCATTAATTTTTAAAAATTCTTAAAAGAATTATTTTATTGTAAGTCGAACTTACCAAATCAAGGTTGGTGTATTCTTCTACCTGATATATGTTTGGTAGAATGTATATGGTATTGTTATATGGTAAATATTTATATAGTAATTGTTTATATCATAATACTTTCTAGTATCACCGTTTATCAGGTGTCCATTCCTGTTTCTATATGGTTATAGTGAACACAGTGATTTGCTTAGATCAATAAACAATTGATCAAAGGAAGTCAACATCAGATACTCCATATTAAGCCAAAGCCTACAACGTCAGAATCCTCCTCCTAAGGTAAGGTTGTCTACATGATAAAATTTAGCCAAGGCAATGTACGTTAGCGTCTTCTGCGTCAGGTCCTGAGGTTTCCTACATTATAGACTTATTTAGCCAAGGATGTCTAAATTAGATGCTTCCTATATAGGCAAGGTAGTTTACACTATCCAATTCTTATTAAATTGCCAAGATTTTATTACATTAATAGCGAGTACTATGCATACATTTATCATGTGAAATAGTAATTTTGTGAATTATAACTGTCTTCTGTAGCAAAATATAAAAAAAACTTTGTTAGGTTTAATCTATATAACGGTAGCGTGTAATACTGACTTATATCCCATGGCGTATCCGCCATAGTACAGCTTTGCTAAACAATATACACATATTACCATGGTTTGAATTCACGACGGGAGCAACACATGGAACAGCAAACCATTCCGAAATACGTTGTTTCGACTCTTGCGATGGTAAATGATTTATATTTGTTTTATCGTGTGTTTCTGCGGTCTCTGATATGTCGTTGGTTAGTCCGCGAACACCTGTCGGAGCTCAGTTACATTTATTCTTTTTATATTTTTATTATCAAATGCACAATAGAATTATACGTATTTTTAATAAACCTTTATTTGAAAAGTATAAGTACTTTAAGTATTTTGCGGTGCATACAGATTACATATACTATTTAATATATTTAAGGAATAACCAGGATTATTTTGGGGGTTATTCGCGGTTTTATGCAACGTGCTCACATTTTTCGGTATATAGCGCTCAACCCTAAACAATCTTGGTCATCACTTATGATTTAATTTTTAAAAGGCCGACACCACTTTATAGTTCATTACAGAATAATATTTATTAATTTGTGATTAAGGATATTCTAATTACAATAATAATTGTTCACAATACACAACATTCTGCAGTAATTTAATCGCTGAACAAAAAGCTAATACTACAAATTTTACGCCAAACAAACTTCTGTTGGCTTGGCGAGGGTTCTTCCAGAAGAGACTGATGAATCTGCCGCGAACGCCTATTCCCATATCATATTGCTGTAATCGCATCTAAGACATCAAATTGTTACTTGGATAACAAGTATTTTGCAATTATTTTATGATTCGGGCATGCAAACGCATTGAATCTTCAAGTAAAAGATATCAAACAAACAGAAATGAACAATCTGTTTTAAATCTTCAATGTATTTTTCTCTTACAATACGTGGTCTGCATAAAATATTATCCTTCATTTGCCTATGGTATAGTTATCTCATTTACCTCAAAACGGATAAATGTTAATAACTTTCTGTTCTACCATGCTGACACATAGTGTGCAATAAACTAAAAGAATGTAAAGACATCAACAAAGCATCAAATGAGGAGAAGGGTACTGTTGTCCTTTTATATTGGTGTCACTCCATTATCTGTTGTTGTCTTTCCGTTTGGTACTGGTATCTCTTCATTTCTTTGTGTATTTCCATTTGCTTTGTTGTGTCTTTTATTTCCCGTTATTGTCGATCCGTTCGTTTTGTTGTCTCTTCGTTTCATGTTGCTGTCGTACCGTTTGTTTTGCTGTCTCGTCCATTCCCGTTGCTGTCTTTCCGAATACGTTATTGCGTCTACCATTTTAGTGTCTTTTCATTTCAAGATGTTGTCTTCCCTTTCTGTTGGTGTCTCTTCTTTCCTGATGTTGCCCTGTTTATCGACATTCAGTTCCGATTTTGTCCCTTCGTGTTGGCGCTCTGTTGATTTCTAATTTACTTTAGTACATATGTTGTTGTTTTAAAATTTAAAAATGTCTTTTAGATGTGCTGCTGGAGAAGCGTGGCTTCTGCCGGAGACGTAAAAGCCCCAATACTGGCCCACTCCACTTCCTCGCTATGACAAACAAACCTGATCTATTGCTTCCGATTTGGAGACTAAGGTTTGGAATCATTTTACTTGATTATGCCTGTCAGCTTTGAAGTTTACTCATCCGTGGTCGTATCCTGGTAACGGCAGTCACGAAGCGCGTGTTAGTTGCACGCTTCCGGTGATATTCAACACATCGATGGGTTTAGCCTCGTTTGCAGTCTTGTGTAGATATCTAACAGATAGAGTTCACCCTCCGTTCCAACGTGTGCTTGGGAAAGCTTGCTTTCTTTTTTGATAAGTGAGAGGGGTAAAATTTTCCAGGCATTATGTCAGCGGCATTGTCTGAATGGGAGTTATAGCAAGCGATATGTAGCTCTGGGCATGCGTGAAATTTTACGAGCGGAGCCGAGGTAGATAAATACCTAGTGAAACCACACGGAGCCAGCGACATGGAAAATGAAGATTGGGATTTCCTAAGACAAAGGAGTTAAGATAATGGCCATGAATCTCTTCAAGTGCCTGACAGCGTCCAGCAACCTGTCAATGATGTCCCCGCATATATCCTCATCACGAATCACCAACAATGAGTCTGCAAAACAACAACAACAAATAAACATATCGAGAGGAGCACCCGATGTTCGTGTCGGTTCGTGATGTACTTTCGTTACCGTGTTTCCTCGGTTCCTGCTAATAACTCCATTTATTATGTATATATCTTATATTTTCGTTTCAACTTAGAGGTCCGATTTAGACACGGTCTGATTACAATATGGTATATTTTGTTCAGATTAACTTAGAAATAACAATACCGAACGTCTCGTAATATTAAGAAAAATATTTTACTGATCATGTGTTATGCCAAAACGTGTGTCTTTTACAATGAACCTTACTGTGCTTACAAATAATGTAGTTACAATGGAGTGTTGTATGTGTAGAGTACATGGTAAAGTTACAGGTTAACGAATTATAAAGTCATTTGATTTTGTAAAACAACTTTATTTTTATAGCTTTGACCCTCAAAAACAAAATTAGGAAACGCAAGTCTACATTTAAGACAACAACATGATCAAAGGTTAAACAAAAGAAGCGACCTATAAAAACAGAGAAAAAGAAACAAAAACGAGAAGTCAAAAGAAAAATAAATAGGCGAGTCGTGTGGTCTGGAAGTTAGTTGTTTTTAACATTTCTTAAATCAAAACGAAATTATTATCGTTTGTGGTGCAACATTGATAAAACATCAAATTCAATCGTATATTCGACAACAACCGTCACACGTAAGCTTACATGTGTATATCACATCACCAAGAAATGCAAGATAGCAATTGTTTAATCTATTTGTTCAAAGGACTAGTGATTTCCGGCCTCATCGTGGATGTAGAAATATTTGCTATATTCATTGTCTGTAATAAATGAAGTACGCAAATATGAGATTTCAGATGCCGCATTTTCACAATAAAATGCGTGAATAAACATTGGAAATTTGGAAGCAGATTAACTAAACACTGTTCAATTTTTGAAAGCCTCCGCTTGCACCAAACAAATAAATATTTGACATGCTTAGAAACTGTTATGCCAGTGTTCATTCCTAGAGAGGAAGTTCTGTTTGTCTCATGCGGAGGCTTTCATTTCTGCATGCTTACTGTTCAAAACCACCATATTTTAGCTATTTCTGCCTAGCAACGCAATTTTGTTACTATGGTAGGGCATCTACGCATGCACATTGGAAAAAATCTGCACCAAGAAAGATAGCCCAATTTACCTATTAGACATGTATAACAGAATCGGTAAATACATTCCATTTTACTTTTTACTTTTTGAGAGGCCAAAAATGACCGATAACTCCCCAAGTCCTTTATATTACTGCGCTGTTACCAAGGTGTTTCTGTAACCTAAAAAAACATTCAGGGAATAAGAGAAATAGTTTTACCAAAACAATAGTTCATTTCTGCATGTCAGACGTTTAAAGGTATGACATTGTATCTGGTATCTTATTGCTATACGTTCAATGTCCCACAGGTCAGAACTACTAAGTATGATAGAAATCCTTCGGTCCGTTATGTAGTTAAAACATACATCTGTTATTTACAAGTGTGTGGTTATGTTGCTATCATACTCTGTATTGGCTGCATGTGACTGCTTGTTTAATGTTCTTATAGAATCTTCACTAGTATTTATATTTTGTAGTTTCCCTTTTGACACTTGTTTTTGTGTCGTACATTTTATACTTGTCCCTATTATTGTGTGATATAGGTTCTCGTGCTGTTTTATATTATGTTATGTAAGCATGCATTCGGTCAATTACTGTTGTGATATAGGCTCTCATGCTGTTTTATAGTATGATATATAAGCATGCATTCGGTCCATTACTGTTGTGATATAGGCTCTCATGCTGTTTTATAGTATGATATATAAGCATGCATTCGGTCAACCGCTGTTGTGATATAGGTTCTTTTTGTGTCGTACATTTTATACTTGTCCCTATTATTGTGTGATATAGGTTCTCGTGCTGTTTTATATTATGTGATGTAAGCATGCATTCGGTCAACTGCTGTTGGGATATAGGTTCTCATGCTGTCTTATATTATGTTATATAAGCACATGCATTCAGTCAATTACTGTTGTGATACAGGTTCTCATGCTGTTTTATAGTATGATATATAAGCATGCATTCGGACAATTACTGTTGTGATATAGGCTCTCATGCTGACTCATATTATGTTATATAAGCATGCAATCGGTCAATTACTGTTGTGATACAGGTTCTCATGCTGTTTTACATTAAGTTATATAAGCATGCATTCGGTCAATTGCTGTTGTGATATAGGTTCTTTTTGTGTCGTACATTTTATACTTGTCCCTATTATTGTGTGATATAGGTTCTCGTGCTGTTTTATATTATGTGATGTAAGCATGCATTCGGTTAATTACTGTTGTGATATAGGCTCTCATGCTGACTCATATTATGTTATATAAGCATGCGTTCGGTCAACTGCTGTTGTGAAATAGGTTTTCAAGCTGTTTTACATTATGTTATATAAGCATGCGTTCGGTCAACTGCTGTTGTGATATGGGTTCTCATGCTGTTTTATATCATTTTATATAAGCATGCATCCGGTCAATTACTGTTGTGATACAGGTTCTCATGCTGTTTTATATCATTTTATATAAGCATGCATTCGGTCACCTGCTGTTGTGATATAGGTGCTCATGCTGTTTTATATTATTTTATATAAGCATGCATTCGGTCCATTACTGTTGTGATATAGGCTCTCATGCTGTTTTATAGTATGATATATAAGCATGCATTCGGTCCATTACTGTTGTGATATAGGCTCTCATGCTGTTTTATATTGTGTTATATAAGCATGCATTCGGTCGACTGCTGTTGTGATATAGGTTCTTTTTGTGTCGTACATTTTATACTTGTCCCTATTATTGTGTGATATAGGATCTCGTGCTGTTTTATATTATGTGATGTAAGCATGCATTCGGTTAATTACTGTTGTGATATAGGCTCTCATGCTGTTTTATATTATGTGATGTAAGCATGCATTCGGTCAACTGCTGTTGTGAAATAGGTTTTCAAGCTGTTTTACATTATGTTATATAAGCATGCGTTCGGTCAACTGCTGTTGTGATATGGGTTCTCATGCTGTTTTATAGTATGATATATAAGCATGCATTCGGTCCATTACTGTTGTGATATAGGCTCTCATGCTGTTTTATAGTATGATATATAAGCATGCATTCGGTCCATTACTGTTGTGATATAGGCTCTCATGCTGACTCATATTATGTTATATAAGCACATACATTCGGTCAATTACTGTTGGGATATATAAGATATATATTTTCTCATGCTGTTTTATATCATGTTATATAAGAATGCATTCGGTCAACTGCTGTTGTGATATGGGTTCTCATGCTGTTTTATATCATGTTATATAAGAATGCATTCGGTCAACTGCTGTTGTGATATAGGTGCTCATGCTGTTTTATATTATGTGATGTAAGCATGCATTCGGTCAAGTACTGTTGTGATATAGGTTCTTTTTGTGTCGTACATTTTATACTTGTCCCTATTATTGTGTGATATAGGTTCTCGTGCTGTTTTATATTATGTTATGTAAGCATGCATTCGGTCAACTGCTGTTGTGAAATAGGTTTTCAAGCTGTTTTACATTATGTTATATAAGCATGCGTTCGGTCAACTGCTGTTGTGATATAGGATCTCATGCTGTTTTACATTATGTTATATAAGCATGCGTTCGGTCAACTGCTGTTGTGATATGGGTTCTCATGCTGTTTTATATCATGTTATATAAGCATTCATTCGGTCAATTACTGTTGGGATATAGGTTCTCATGCTGTTTTATATTATGTTATATAAGCACATGCATTCGGTCAATTACTGTTGTGATATATAAGATATATATTTTGCAATTTCGCAGGTAAAAATCTTCATCGCGAAAATCTGATCCGCAGAATAAAATGACAAGAGTAAGAATGAATAATTATGATAAATTGTTTTCTTTCATTTCCCTGTGTGTAAGATAGACCTGTCCAGGGTAAGATAGGGCTGTAGGAAATTTCTATCTTACACCCCATTTCACGTGACGTAACGTCACAATGCCTCAACAATGACGTGAAAGTGACGAATTTGGAACTCTCCGATGCACCAAAGCGGAAAAGGCGACGTGATGCAATTAAAACCGTGTTCGATACATTTACCGTACACGCTGAAAGATGTGATTATTTTTTTCTGCTTAAACACTGTTTGCAAATTTGTTCGATGCTCAATCTTGCTGGCTAATCGTTTTCGTCTCAAAAGGTCAGGAAAAAAACTGATAGTTTCAAAATGGTGGCCAGTCCAAACGCATTTTCATGGTGTCTGTGCTTATTCTGGTGGTTGGAATTAGGGGAAAATACTCTTTCATGCCCAAGGGTGTAGGATAGGGAAATTCCTCGGGTTTTACCAAATTTGAAAACGCCTAGGGTGGAATTTCCCTATCCTACACCCCTGGTCATCAACAAGTCTTATGATGTTCTGTAATAAAGCCTATCCATTTGATTATCTGACACTTTAAAACACCGCAAAAATTTAGTTAATTCACATGTCTAGATCGCGGAATTATAATGCGTGAACATTTAAATTTTCTAATTGTGGGTTAAAATCGCGAAAATTAAAGCCCGCGTATATAGCCTGTTATACGGTATTGTGTCAGGGTTTTTAACTGGAGATTTTGTACGTACATTAAACGCTGAAGAAAGTCAAGGCTCGTACTATCAACCCGATTCTTATATTCAGTTTTTACTATTGCCCGGTGATTACTGTGTCTTAGTTGGTGAGAGACATCATGACGGGCACCACATGTGGTACAGGAACCACCTACTCATTCGGAGTAGTTAATTTTACGACTATTTGTTTGTGGATGTTCATGATATTTTTCTGTTAGTTTTTGTGTTTCTATGGCTCATGTTTTCTTTCATATTTGATATTCAATTTTGTTATCGTGCGTTTGTGCTTTCGTTTCGTTTTGTTTTTTGTTTTCCCTTTTGGTAACTTAACGGGTTATAATATGTGTTTATTATCACTCATAGTAATGAAACATAATTGTGATGTTCATTATTTAGACAGTTTCGTTTCCTCTTGTATTTGACGTTTACTGTGACAGCTCTACGTGTGCATAGCAAATAAAAGCAAGGACAACTTAAATACCACAGTATCAACACACAATAACAAAATACACAACAGCGTCAAAACAATAGGATGATGTGCCGCATTGTTAACATGCAAGGACAAAGAAAACATATACCGCAACTTCGACAAACTAGGATAATATATGTCACAGCGTTAACACACAAGAATAAAATCGACCACATCGCCAATAATCAAACACTTTACATATCATAGTGTCGACACACTAAGATAGGATATACCACAGCGTCAAAATATAAAGATAAAAAATATATACTATAGTGTCAACACCAAAAAAAAACCAAAGTATACCGCTGCGTCAACACAATAGGATAAGATATATCCGAACTCAATATGGATATGAAAGGCAATAACGGGAACGGAGGAGAGACCGACACAAAATGTCAGAAAACAACAGAAACCGAGGAGACACCAAAACCAAATGGAAGACAGCGATAGGAACTGTGGAGAAACTGACACAAAATGTCAAAAAACAACAGAAACCGAGGAGACACCAAATCCAAATGGAAGACAGCGATAGGAACTGTGGAGAAACTGACACAAAATGTCAGAAAACAATAGAAACCGAGGAGACACCAAATCCAAATGGAAGACAGCGATAGGAACTGTGGAGAAACTGACACAAAATGAATGACAATATCAGGAATTGTTGAAACACCGGCACAAAAGGAATGACAGCATAAACGTCATTTTATTATTGTAACTCAGGACATCAAGTAAAACGTCATACATTGAATACTTTGTACCTGAAATTTTCTATCGATAAAGGAGCTGACTGGGAGGCGTGTGATTGTTGTTGTTACGAGACTCTGTGCCTATGAGATGAGATCGGACACCTCCCCGACGAGACATCATGATTTACTGTATTCCTGTAATCTCGGGAAGCGTACCCATGTAATTCTCTAACTGACAGTACGCGCTGATCTTCCCCTTCGAAATAGATCAAAACACCAAATTACACAATCGCAGTAATCTAAAAAATTGGAAAACAATTAAATCGCAGATTTACGGAAATAAAGAACAAAAGTTTCTTCCGAAAATGACTCAATAAAACAGACTATCGCCGGACTGAATTATCCATCTCGTCGATATAGCGTCCACGGTTGACTGTGTTTATATTAAGTCAATACATATGACGATGAAAATTGTCGCGTTTGCGGATATTACGCAATTAAATGGCAGTGTTTAGCTGGACAAGCGTGAACCAGTGATGGTATCGCCGGGTAGGCCGCCTAACTCCAGCACGCCCGTGTCTCCGATCAATCTATGTAACGCCGACCGTGCGGACAACGCGGTCCGGTATCCCACTCTATTGCTATTCTCGACGCAATGACGTCAATACCTTATGACATTAAAGGCGCGTTTCTCGCGTCACCAAATCAACAAGGCCTGTCCGAAAATATGTCCACCATCATGATTAAAAAATGATGAGGAATTCATTTTACATTCGTTAAGTCTTTCTTTACCTACTCTCTCACTGACGATACATAACGAATCATTCAAAGTCACTTATAGTTTGACAAACGTCATAGCTTGGCAGTCCTGTGTCATGCATTGTGGCCAACTGTTTTGGAACATCTGCAAAAAGATGCCATTACTGTTCTCCTCAATGAATGTAAACCGAACTCGCGGAAACGACATGTTGATAAAATAAGATAAGTATTCGACAGCACTAGATCTATCTAAGATTCCACAGACAACATCACGTTCACGTATGTAGAAATCAACTGTAGTTAACATTGTTTTTGTAAAGAAAGCTGGCGGAACTTTGAAGGTATAAGCCTGGAGGAAACAAACTCACATGGACAAAAACGTAATCAATTCCAAGTCCTAACACCTATTGCACCTGATATTGGCGTAGTACAAACGTTACTGTGCATATGTGATACGATTAGGGCAGAATAATACCTTTGGGGCAATGAGAAAATGAGGTTATCAGTAATAGGTACTCAAGAGGGGAAACAGAACATTTTAAATTACATGTTAGAGGAAAAAAGACAATATTGCTCATCAAGGATAAAAGGATAAAAAGAAGAACTAAACGAAAGGTCAGTTGGTCATCACTTATAAAAAGTGACCATCAGAATCCATCTGGCGGAAATATCGTCATCGTTGCATAGCAACAACCTTGAAATCCATCAGGACGGTCCGAAACATCCTTGTACACCCTATGGATGAAACATACAATCTTTAAAAGTGCGCAATTTATTTGACAACTGCCGTTATTGTTAAGTGAATTGAATCACGTGGTGCCACCCCCGTGTAAGCTAATAAGCCACTGCGATAAGCTAATCAGTGATATGAACACTTTATCTCTTACACGATGCATATACCTGAAACAACACAGCATCATGTATTTACGGGGGTCCATTATTTTACCAATTGTCTGCTTTTTCTTGTAGTTTGGAATAAAAATGTATGCTAAATTTAGTTGTTTTGATAAAAGTGTCTTTGTGTCTTAACAAGATATGGCACCACGTGATCTTTGTCTAGAAACCTGGCAGAGTATTGTAGAACAAACAACCACTATGTCCAGCCCTGAAAAAAGACCATGCCAACATATGATATAATCTTAATTCAGATAAATTCTAGGAACAGGGCATGAAAACAGAATTGTACTTCTCCATAGATAGCATCGTGTATTGTGCGTGTCTACTGACACGTCCAATGGTGTGTGTGCGGACCAGAACACAAGGTCTGGGTGACATTGTCGACTGTGGTGTGGGGTGATCTTATCCAGGCTTAATTGCTGAACTTGTTTTATAATGAAGTGCAATTTTACCGAATGTATGACGCTTCCATGAACTAGGACATATCTGTTCGGTACTACCTTGTGGGAGATGATGCTATCATGTGTCAACACTACCATATCGGATCTTAATGTCGGGTAATACCCAATTTTCTGTATTTGTTTCTCCTATGACCCGAGAACATTGCAGTGCTACCTGGTGGGATGTCGTCACTTCTGCTTCGTTTAGCCCAATCAGAACAATATAACACCGTGCATAAGTAACACTACTGTCAGCATCATTCTTACTAAACATATAATTACAAGTGACACGGCGATGAAACAGGACTGACCATACTTTTCCTGTAAATAATACTGGTATACTGAACACTTATATCCCTAGTTAGTAGCACAGTACAGCTGTACACTCAGATAATTCAGTAGTAAACTATATAAAAGATATTTCATGTCTATAGGTACAAGTGAATTCTGAATGTTTTAGATCGGGTATATACCTGCATGGACTTATGACACTTAGGAGTGAGAGGTTTTTATCTGTTTTTCACGATTGCTTCCAATCACTATATCAACTGTTTTATCATATTGTTCTAAGTCACAGCAAAGTCCTATGATAAAACCAAGTGCTGTATCATTTTCTCACAATTCACGTCAGCCATAATAGTGACGTAAGTCACAACAGTGTCTCATGACAAAATGTCATATTGTCACAAGTCATACCAGTTTACATGAATAAACCAAATGCCATATTGATATAAATACGTGCAATTAGCCTTATGTACACGTGACTCAAAAATCCATCAAGTTGCCCACCAGTTGTACTGTTTAACTTCAAATAAAAGACAAAACAAGTGTTTAAAAAGATATTTAGGTATAACACTCTGAGACAGCGATTGCCATACACGCGCCACGGCCCTAACACGGCTCGATGAAAATTTATAACATCGCGAATTGTCACCGAAAATGGTATCATCTATTCTGATCTAACAGACCTGTTTAAAAGCGTTGAAACTAATGAACAAATGGAAATTGAATAACCTTACGGGACGGAACATTTTCACAGCTTTGTATTCTTTTGTAAAATAATACCCCGATAAATGTTCCATATTGTACAAACAAGATTAAGTTTGTCTCAATTGTGAAAATAAATCAATATATGAAATTGTTGAATTCCGCTTCATACATATTCTATTTTGAAATCTTAATAATGTGACTATAAACCTAAATAAAGTCATTGTCTGTATGTTAGAAACATTCAAAACATATTGTAAATATTTCTCAATGTACTTTTTACAGTTTAAATATACTTTTGTCATAAAAGAACAAATGGATTGCACATCATTAATAACACCCTTTTGAATTGTCTTACATATACATAAGGTATGGCATAAAGAGAAATAAATTTGAAAAATGTCGTTTAAGAAAGCTGTACTAGTAAATACAGAGCTAGTTTCCGATAATTTTATCTCATGAAAATATCCTTATTTGAAATCTGTTGGTTGCCTGTAATTATGAACTAGAGGTTCACATTATTGTCTCCATAAGAAGTTCATTCCACTTGTCGCGAATAGCACACCGTTAATGTAAATCATTTAACATAGTTTGTCTTCGTATTTCATCACTTTGACAAAATGATATGCATTGTCACTTGCAGAGCCATAGAACGTATGTCTATACGAAACAGATAACGATTAACTACACGTATGTAGGACTTAATTATGTAAGAATAATATGAAGTTTTCTGTCTCCAAAAGTAAAGTAAGGTGGTGGTGTTGAATCGCTCGTATCAGAAAACAATACCCTTTTGAATTAACCAAGGGAACGCCGTTATTTACTAGATAAATCTAGTCCATTCTATAAGCGAAGTCCGTCTATATTTTGGTAACATGTTATTTCTTTTTCTCAAAATAAGTGTTATTTTAGTTCACAGTATTTGGTATTAAAAGACGTAGAAGGAGTAATATACAAATATTTAAAAAGATGAACAATGATTTGACTCCAAATTTCCTTACTTTAGTATTTCAAAACCTGCCCGATACTATAACGAGGGGCTGCTGCCATGTGAAGGCAATCCAGTAGTTTTATTCGTTGCTACAGCCGTCCCACACTTTACATTGACATACATTAGTAGTAGTATTAGTATATATAGGCAGATTAAAAACATTAGTAGTAGTATTAGTATATATAGGCAGACTAAAAACATTAGTAGTAGTAGTAGTATATATAGGCAGACTAAAACATTAGTAGTAGTATTAGTATATATAGGCAGACTAAAAACATTAATAGTAGTATTAGTATATGTAGGAAGACTAAAACATTAGTAGTAGTAGTAGTATATATAGGCGGACTAAAACATTAGTAGTAGTATTAGCATATATAGGCAGACTAAAAACATTAGTAGTAGTATTAGTATATGTAGGAAGACCAAAAACATTAGTAGTATTATTAGTATATATAGGCAGACTAAAAACATTAGCAGTAGTAGTATATATAGGCAGACTAAAACATTAGTAGTAGTATTAGTATATATAGGAAGACTAAAACATTAGTATTAGTATTAGTATATATAGGCAGACTAAAAACATTAGCAGTAGTAGTATATATAGGCAGACTAAAACATTAGTAGTAGTAGTAGTATATATAGGCAGACTAAAAACATTAGTAGTAGTAGTATATATAGGCAGACTAAAACATTAGTAGTAGTATTAGTATATATAACCAAAAACATTAGTAGTATTATTAGTATATATAGGCAGACTAAAACATTAGTGGTAGTATAAGTATATATAGGCAGACTAAAAACAGTAGTAGTAGTATTAGTATATATAGGCAGACTAAAAACATTAGCAGTAGTAGTATATATAGGCAGACTAAAACATTAGTAGTAGTATTATTAGTATATATAGGCAGACTAAAACATTAGTGGTAGTATAAGTATATATAGGCAGACTAAAAACAGTAGTAGTAGTATTAGTATATATAGGCAGACCAAAAACATTAGTAGTAGTATTAGTATATGTAGGCAGACTAAAAACATTAGTAGTAGTATTAGTATATATAGGCAGACCAAAAACATTAGTAGTATTATTAGTATATATAGGCAGACTAAAAACATTAGTAGTAGTATTAGTATATATAGGCAGACTAAAACATTAGTAGTAGTATAAGTATATATAGGCAGACTAAAACAGTAGTAGTAGTATTAGTATATGTAGGAAGACTAAAAACACTAGTAGTAGTATTAGTATATATAGGCAGACCAAAAACATTAGTAGTAGTAAGGGTATATATAGGCAGACTAAAACAGTAGTAGTAGTATTAGTATATGTAGGAAGACTAAAAACACTAGTAGTAGTAGTAGTATATATAGGCAGACTAAAACAGTAGTAGTAGTATATGTAGGAAGACTAAAAACACTAGTAGTAGTATTAGTATATGTAGAAAGACTAAAACATTAGTAGTAGTATTAGTATNTAAAACATTAGTAGTAGTATTAGTATATATAGGAAGACTAAAACATTAGTAGTAGTATTAGTATATATAGGAAGACTAAAACATTAGTAGTAGTATTAGTATATATAGGCAGACTAAAACATTAGTAGTAGTATTAGTATATATAGGCAGACTAAAACATTAGTAGTAGTATAAGTATATATAGGCAGACTAAAAACAGTAGTAGTATCAGTATATATAGGCAGACTAAAAACAGTAGTAGTAGTATTAGTATA
>NW_018408154.1:1702677-1717016 GCF_002113885.1 Mizuhopecten yessoensis
CATATATTGGCAGACTAAAAACATTAGTAGTAGTATTAGTATATATAGGAAGACTAAAACATTAGTAGTAGTATTAGTAAATATAGGCGGACTAAAACATTAGTAGTAGTATTAGTATATATAGGCAGACTAAAAACATTAGTAGTAGTATTAGTATATGTAGGCAGACTAAAACATTAGTAGTAGTATTAGTATATATAGGCAGACTAAAACATTAGTAGTAGTATTAGTATATATAGGCAGACTAAAACATTAGTAGTAGTATTAGTATATATAGGCAGACTAAAACATTAGTAGTAGTATTAGTATATATAGGCAGACTAAAACATTAGTAGTAGTATTAGTATATATAGGCAGACTAAAACATTAGTAGTAGTATTAGTATATATAGGCAGACTAAAACATTAGTAGTAGTATTAGTATATATAGGCAGACTAAAACATTAGTAGTAGTATTAGTATATATAGGCAGACTAAAACATTAGTAGTAGTATTAGTATATGTAGGCAGACTAAAACATTAGTAGTAGTATTAGTATATATAGGCAGACTAAAACATTAGTAGTAGTATTAGTATATATAGGCAGACTAAAACATTAGTAGTAGTATTAGTATATATAGGCAGACTAAAACATTAGTAGTAGTATTAGTATATATAGGCAGACTAAAACATTAGTAGTAGTATTAGTATATATAGGCAGACTAAAACATTAGTAGTAGTATTAGTATATATAGGCAGACTAAAACATTAGTAGTAGTATTAGTATATATAGGCAGACTAAAACATTAGTAGTAGTATTAGTATATATAGGCAGACTAAAACATTAGTAGTAGTATTAGTATATATAGGCAGACTAAAACATTAGTAGTAGTATTAGTATATATAGGCAGACTAAAACATTAGTAGTAGTATTAGTATATATAGGCAGACTAAAACATTAGTAGTAGTATTAGTATATATAGGCAGACTAAAACATTAGTAGTAGTATTAGTATATATAGGCAGACTAAAACATTAGTAGTAGTATTAGTATATATAGGCAGACTAAAACATTAGTAGTAGTATTAGTATATATAGGCAGACTAAAACATTAGTAGTAGTATTAGTATATATAGGCAGACTAAAACATTAGTAGTAGTATTAGTATATATAGGCAGACTAAAACATTAGTAGTAGTATTAGTATATATAGGCAGACTAAAACATTAGTAGTAGTATTAGTATATATAGGCAGACTAAAACATTAGTAGTAGTATTAGTATATATAGGCAGACTAAAACATTAGTAGTAGTATTAGTATATATAGGCAGACTAAAACATTAGTAGTAGTATTAGTATATATAGGCAGACTAAAACATTAGTAGTAGTATTAGTATATATAGGCAGACTAAAACATTAGTAGTAGTAGTAGTAGTAGTAGTAGTAGTAGTAGTAGTAGTAGTAGTATATATATATAGGCAAGAAAGAGTTCAGATCTGAAAACTAAGGGGATCCAGCTTTTATGAAACCTTTATTTGAAAATGTGTTTCTAGCAATAACCTGTTACTGTCTATTTGAGAGACGCTTTTGTAACCATTTCAATTACTTACCTTATATACCTTATGACTTAATTTATTAAGATGACATTTGTGCCAAACCCTAGTAAAGCTATAAGATATAACAAAGCACCAGGCATGCGAGTTTCTTATCCTCTAAAGCTAAACAATCACTATGAAAACATTCTTCGAATTGGTATACTGTTGAACGATCTGGAATGCATCCTACTTGGTTCTCATAAAACAGAGAATGATTTTCCAAACTGATTATACAGAGTCATAACCTTTGTAAGTTCACACACTTTAGGATAAAGTCAATTAGCAAGTGAAAGAATAAACGTAGCATAGAAGGTTCACATACAGTATCAGCATTGTATCTCAACATATGGCGACACACATTGCCACCTACTTTCGAATATGATATAAGGAATATCAGTTTATTGTCCTTCACATAACTACTTTATGTTTTGGAGCTGTCGAATGTGTTGATTTCACAGTGTTCGGTAAATATAGAAATTTACAACTCAGCAGAATAATCACAAGAAAACGAAGAAATGAAGCACGTAATTAGAAATTTTGTTTGTATACAGAAAACCAGGCAATGGGAACATTTTTCTGCACCAATACTTCCGTCTATATTGGACGGACCAGTAGTACCATAAAGACCAAAAGAATAAAAATCAATGCCTTTCGTGTTCCGAAACTTAGGTAAAATACAACGATAAGGGAAAGGTGTCTTTGCACTGTAACGTTTGGCCGCAACAGATAAACTTAAACTAAGTAGGGTTGAAATTATTGCACACTGTAAATATTTCTTTTCAAAAAGAATCCCGATAGCTTCATATACTACTGTAGTATATATCTTACAAAGTCTGTATTGCGCCATGTAAATAATGGGATATTTAGTGGATACTTTTCCTTAATGTTAACGTCGAATAACAAATCATCTCTGAAGAAACATCAAAACAAAGGGTGAAACGTTATTTAGGAATCTGCACTTTTAACGTCGCTTACTGTTTGGTAGCGGCTACCCATGTAAATATCGCCAATGTTAGTCAGAGGAATCGTTTGAGAGTCCGAACTTTTGAACGTCTCGTCATACGTTTCGGAGCCTTCGCATTTGGATGTCTGTTGTTATTATCCATTCGTAGACGCTGTGTGTTTATCGCCAAAGATAGTCACGGAGTGGTCTCATCGCTCTCACGGCGGATATCGCCGTGTACAAAACCAATAATCGGCGTGCATCTATCCGCCATTACTTTTTCTAAATTTATATTTATATGTGAAAAATGTCGCATTTGTGCTGATGTAGACGATACTTGAAGAGTTTGCTAATATAACGACGAGATTGTCTGTAGTCCACACGTACCAATACATCAAGGCAGACATGTGTCTGTACGACCCCGGATAGGCGATACCCACGCGGAGATAAGAATTACGCTGGAAAATTGTTACAAACAGGAGATCGTAACAATACAAGTCCATTTATCACGTGACAGGAAGTGACACGTGCATTAATATACGCGTATGATATATTCACGTGGACAGATGTAATCGTTCTTACGACTAGCTTAAACGCATTAGTAAAAGCCTATCGCTCATTTGCCATGAAATCTATAACTTCTCTAATTGATTAGTTTGTCATTTAGACGGCTTCCTTGGAACATGTTCACGTTAGAGCACGTTTCGCTTCTCACGTCAGCCACCCCAGCCTAAACTGGTGATGCTTTTCTAGCAGGCGCAAATTGGTTTTTACACCGCCGATACCTCAAGGGACCGCAATCATGGTTTGTGGAGAATTTCAATACAGCGCTTTTGTACAGAACAAATATTTAGGAATCAATGAACATTATCTTGGAGTGCAAAACAATCTTGACGTTTGCGTTAAGTGGACTCGTAGCGTTGGGGCCTGGTCTAGAGGGACAGGAACAGCCGTAAATTTGTCAACATTCAGGATAGTAATCGGGAGCTGTAGGTCCCAAAATCATTGAAACAGTTTCTCGGGTTGCCATATACAAACAGACTAACACCTCTGATGTCGTGACTAGACATACGAGTCTGCCCGGGGGGAGAGGATCCAGCATTTATACGTTTATGTCTCATTGGGGGCCAATGTCGGGCCCGACGTATTACTCAGTCACTCTAGACGGGCAACTTTACGGGGCTTTGACTCAGTCGCTTTCTCCAGTTGGCAAGATCCATCTGTATTTGCATAAAATCTTTGTCACTTAAACTGGTGTTAATGGACAGGCATCCTATTTATTTAACCATAACTAATTCGATAATACACCCCATATCATACGCTAATGATAGCCCACGTAATGGCTTCTGACGATCATTTTCAAAATATAGTGAGAATACAATTAATTTTCTCGGAATGGACAATCTGTGATACGGGCATATTTCTTGTGCCTTAAACACCCTCTGTTCTAACGGCAGGTTCCTCAAAGCTGATTTTTTTTCTCAAATAGACCAAAATAACGTCTCCCTCGTGAGGTGGAGGAGAGGAAGGGAGGTAGCGATTGGTCCCAAGCGACAGAGTAGAGAGGATGGGATGGAGAGATGGCTCCCCCGTGAGTTTGTAGAGGGAAAAGAAGGGTACGTGTAACTGTTCGGAAAGGATGTCTAGAATTGTGACTGGAGCAATATGGCTAGTGCTACATGTCGAACCCAGATCAACGCTGATACAGAGGGTGACAAAGGCCATTAGCTAATTTGCCATATTTCAATTTTTAACACCAGTAGTTCCTGATATTTTTTTTATTTGTAAATTATTTAAAAAAGGAAGGTCAAGGGTGCAGACAAATACGAGAGAGCTTAGATCAGATATTGTA
Organism: Mizuhopecten yessoensis; assembly: GCF_002113885.1. Classification (NCBI taxonomy): domain Eukaryota; kingdom Metazoa; phylum Mollusca; class Bivalvia; order Pectinida; family Pectinidae; genus Mizuhopecten; species Mizuhopecten yessoensis. Next base: position 1,707,044 of record NW_018408154.1, read on the forward strand.
CTCCACCTATGTATATGAGGTGTCGTAAAGTCAGAAATCACAATCAGGAAAAACATGGGTTCTAACCCTGTAGGTGTGAGTGATGAAGGAAAAGAAATCCGACATAGGAAAGGCAAAATAAGTCTGAAAGCAAACGAAAGAAAGATAACGGGTTTTTTTCTCCCTTAGGTACTGTAGGTTCTTCCACTTCAGAAACATTAGATACTCCTACAAGGGGTTGGTAAATTATGTTTACCCATATACGGGTTAACGATCTTAACGTGATCTCAATGAGCAGTTGTCTAATTATGATACCGCGTAATAAAAGGGTTTCGTTTTCGTTTTTAGGGAATACTATTTCTATTAATTCCAGACGAAATACCATGAAAAATATGTAAATATTAGAATGCTACAGCTACATTTTTTAACATTTATAAACATTTAATTGCGTATAAATATTGACGATATTCTGTGTATAACCATTTCGGCGTACTGATTTTTCCGTATCTTCCTCTGGATAATAATTTGTTTTACTGCTAATATGTCTTGTGCTATACATAACTGATTCCACAAGTGCTAAATGACTTAACAATCAATCTGTTTTTGTGAACTGTCGCGAAGAATTACAAATTGCCCCCCCAAAAAATAAGCAATCTACTTTACACGGACTGGAGGTGGTGGTAATTTTGGTTAAAAAATGCATGTGTATGGATAAAAAGGAAACATAAGATAGAGAGTACAAGATATAAAGGGTACGATAGAAAGGAAAGAGAGGGAGAGAGATATTTCAAATAAGGTATTTAAAAATGTCATACTTAATTTTGTTTGTTTTTTACTTTATATCAATTACACTAAATGACGGTGGATTCCTTTGAAATTGACATAAGCTCACTGTTTATACTAACTTAATGATGTTACCAGTTATCAAACATGTTTTTAAACTCATTATGATTAAGGAAACTACCATTTTCCTTTAGTAAATCATTATAAAGTGCACACCTTTAATAAATCATTGCTTACAATATACAGTATTATTTCCTATTTTATTTGAACTATAAAACCATGTGAGAAGAGACAGTATTGATATGGTTGCGATATTTCTATTTTTAGGGGATAACCCTACTGCATTTTGAAATTTGCGGCGGTATATCGTATTTATTGTCGCAAAGTGAGTTTACTGGCGATGCGAAGCGGAGCCAGTAAAACGGATATTTGCGACAGTATAATCACGATATAATTTATTGGTGTAATAGTGACGTTATAATTCATGCTCTGTTTTCCCGATCGTTAACATGAATAATGTATTTCAGACAGAGAGAACATATTGTTTTATAAATATATGAAATGAGATATATGGGAGAAAAGACTCAAACTCGTCATGGCTGGTTGTCTTGTTTATCTAGCCCTCATTATTAATTTTTCAACTTCAAAAATGGCACTTGATAAACCTTGAGCCCGTACATAATATAGAAATCACTAACTCGAGTCAGATCATGTAATATAATAACTAGAAACCCGTTAACGGGGATCTTCTATACTGGTGTAAACTGGGCTGGAAGGAGACAGAAGTAATTAAAAGGTCTAAAGTATCATCTTTAATCTAAAATGAACTTTCTATTATTTCGCAAAGTCCTTCCGTTGCAGATATTGTATGGTGTAAAACAGAAGACGGAGCAACTTATTTAGAATCCTTTAAGTTTTGGTCACACGGCCAATAAAACTTTCTTTTTATTTTAGATAGAACATTTTTCGAAACACGATAAAAAAATCCATTCGTATTTGTAAATAAATGCATGTCTAGTAACAAGACCAGATAAAACACTGATAACTGTAAATACAAGTAACATCGTCATCGTTTGTATCACAGGTGGACACACAGGGCTTCCTACAGAACAATGCCGTGTTGTTAGATCTGGGATTAAAAATGTCGTGAATACATTGGTTTAAAGTTGCCACTTGCTGAACTCCTAAAACACTTACTCACAAAAGAAATATATAAAATATAAAGTTAAGTTGTGCTAAGGTCTTTGGTGCACAAATTCATTGTGTAACATGCTGACCCCTATGAAATATATGGGAGTTAATAAAACCTATATAATTACTATAACAGGTATTGATATACTGGATTGTACATCAAGGTTGGCGTCAGACGATTGACTGCATATTTATGCATTTGTCGAGTTCGTTGACCGTTGTCGGTAACCTCAAAGACCAGACATGTCCAGACGATTATTATCTGTTAGTGGGAACATGACATAAAATGACTGGGCCATCATGACCAGGACTGGTCAACAACAACGCGCGCGCGTTCCGGTCTGGACAGGCGACTCCTGTCACTATAACCATGTTCGCCGAGTTTGACAAATCGAACTTTCCGTGGCGGTGTGTTCGATTGCAATGGTGTACAGCCACTCCCATCGGATCACCTGACAGCCACGTGACAGATCAGGGTGACGCTGACCTTGGTTAAATTAATTACTCTTATGTTAACGAATTATAGATGTGATGTTAATTGACCCGGTGCTTTAATCACAGGAACCGATATACTGATAAATGACATGTATACACAGGGTTTACATGTTTTGAGTGTGTCCGAATTGATGACCTTCATGTCATCGACATTAAATCCCGCCGAGGAAGCCGGCGTGCACTTTGACCCTCGGAAACCCCGTAGTAGAGAATCAATCACGGGCGTACAGTAGAAGTAAGTGATGTGTTGTGCTGTGTATTAACAGTCACATACGACAAGTGCAATAATGTGTTAATTGACTGTGACGTCAATATACCGTTAAGCTGTTTGGTATTTCTGTAAAACGTCACAGTAAAACTATTGCATGTAAGGCTAATGGTATAGCGGTTCGTATTGCTCAGAACACAGTGACCTTAGTTTGGTTCAGTGAGAAAAAAACTGTAAGTTGACAACCCATTCTGCCATACATACCTTTAATCTTCATATATGTCAAAATGACCGACACAATCCCCGGCACTTGTTCCTATGAAACTTATAAAATACCAATTGTCTATCACAATGTCCCTACAGGGAACGTAATAACGGAACTTCCTGTTTTCAAATATATATGTGACGTAAGGGTGATGACCATTCCATCCCTAATGAAGAGCGAATGCCGAAGGATTGGGTCGAGAGAGACGGTTGATAATTATGATAAAATGTTAGAAACAAAGAAAACACGAAATTAATAGAAATAATCAATATTTTACTAGGTGTATAAGAAGCAAACGCATGGACATAACTGAGGTTAATACAGATATTACGTCAAATGATGTGAAATGCGTTTTACATCGAAATATGGTAACTTAAGTTGATCATTGTAGAGTAGACAAGGTCCAAGCACGGATATAGAGACAGATAAGAGGGTTACACTGATACCTGTTAAATAAGATACAAAGTACGAACAGGGAAACTTCTTGAAATAAAAAAGGGCGGATAAGGGATGGGTTGTTTTTTTGGGAGGGAGGGTTGTTGGGGGGTTGTTGGGGGCGGGGTATTGTTGTTGTTGTTGTTATTTTTTAAGACAATAGTGAGAGAGATTTTTTTTTTAGTTTGGCTTAAAATTCTTCATTCTGCAAAATCTAATCATGGAAATATTGGCTCGTTCAACGTTCAATTTTTGAATTTCGATATTATTAAAGACTGCAGTATTTCAACAGTGCATTATAGAAATGTACGTACATGAATACAGGTTCCTGTCAGGGATGTAAACGGTTACGTACAAGTAAACATAGACACAGTTGTATAAGGTACAAATATACCTACACACATACAGGTATATTAATACACACCTACACACATACAGGTATATTTATACACACAGTAATCTTTCTACATATTATTTAACAAACTAAATATTGAAGAAGCGTCCTTACGGATAAGCATTGGTAGTGTTTTTTTGTTTTATAATGATAGCAAATTCTAATGAAATATAAAATATTCAAAACAATACTAAATATGTAGGCGGATACTAGCTGTACAGATTCACGATCCTGAGATTTTCATTAATTTCCTTGGTATTGTACTAAATCAGTGTGGATACATGGCCAATCACTCGTACTATAAATCAGGGCGAGACAATATAACGCAATAAGCTTGATTGTTTTCATCCAGCAACCATTTAATATGTCTTTGAACTTGTGTCCAATTCAACGAGGCTTTCTATGAAAATTGAATTATTAAGTCTATTGCAAATCGTTTGATTCCGACAGACAGTAATTGTTCCGAATACGTAACTGTGGTGGCGCTAGCTCTGTTTATTTGGTGCGGGACTTGTCCGTGACTGAACGTCCGGGCAACAAACATGGCGACACAGATTCTCGCGTCTGAGTCGTATCGAACGGTTGATAGCCAAATCTGGCAGCCAGGCCGACTGGCAGTCTGTGTATCCCGATTCCGTGCGGCCATCTTACACCATCCAAGTCCCTATCGAAAACTTCGGATCGACATCTTACTCATGTGACAGAGTAAAGGGTCCACGGTAAATGGCTGCGGTGCGCGCTCCGTTAAAAGTATCCGGGATTTATGGACAGATAAGATTTTGGAAGTACGATTTCCTGTCGCAAACATTGCATGTACGCACAAAATGGCACATTACTTACTTAATCTTTTAAAAGGAAAATGGAAAACGCATTCAACCGTGAATTAAACTGTCTTATCAGACTTCTGTCTCCAGAAGCCATCCCATCCTTGGCTCTGTGCGGTGTTTCCAAGCTTGCGTCACTGTGGCTCTGACCTTTAACTCTCCTCAGCCTCCAAACCATTGTCCACGTCTGTATAGTCCGATATATGACTCACAATTCCGAATCACGCATGCTGTTGTCCCTCTTAGTGGTTTTTTTTCTCAAACGTGTCTCAATTCTTATATTGCATCAACGCTATTATTTTGACCAAGCTCCTGTTTAATTCTAATCAAACAAAAACTCATAAGCGTTCCCTGATTTAATTTGTTTACCATATGACACCTACATAATATGTCTTTCTTCTTAAGTATAATATGTTCAGAAATATTTCAAGATACCATTGAAAAATAGAAAAATATCCATTTCAACCCCAATTTCATTCCGGAATTGCTACTTTAAGAAACGTATTTTCTTTTGAATAGAGTGCAGTTTGGATTAGGTGAAGAAAAACGGGATTTTTCGTTAATGAGAAAGTAAAGGTAACTGTTAATCCATTGGAACAAAGCCGTTTTGACATTTATAACATGCCCATTTAACGACCAGGAGAATAAGAAAGTACTTGCACGAGAACTATAATTAGAAGTAAGACGTAATGTGTCGGGGGCATGCATTGGTTTCGTACTGATACACCCCGAGGTTACGGTGATGGCGGGCACTAAACGACGCCAGAAGTATCCCCAACATCAGCAGCCCCGAGTTTACAGCCCCGAGCACGTATTAATGACCTTTTTACGCGGCCATTCCCGACCCTGAGTGACATACCCTATTAAGTCCACTGGTTTCCGTGTGGTTTTGTTTGTCACCGTTCTGCGTTTAATACCCCGGCGTTAATAAGCAGGCGACACTTCGCCATTTCTTACGAGGAAATGAAACAGTTTATTGCTACTCTCCAACACGGTCACTCCGAAATGTGATACATCCCTCAGTGATATTGTACAAATGATGTAAGCAAATAAAAGTTCTCGTTTGAAACTCAACACTCCAGTTTAGTTTAACCTTTAATAAGGATATCGCGCTCATTATGCCCGGGGTATTAACCCCGAGGATCACATTTAATAACATTGATATCGAGAATCATGAAAATGCAGCGATGATTAAATGAATATTTGTGACTCGTAAATGAAACCAAAGAAACAGATTCCGTATCAGCCTCACCATCTTCATCAAGTTGGCGGATAATAAGATCTTAAAACAAGAGAATAAACGTGTCGGTTTCGGAGAGATTGGCAATCAGGACGGTGAAATAAAGAAAACAAGGTATAGAAACGTAGTTGTTATTCCCAACCCTACACAAGGTATAGAACCGTAGTTGTTATTCCCAACCCTACACAAGGTAAGACTGGTTTACTGATGCGGATATGTCTTGAGCAGCAGTGGAGAAATGGGGTGGGGTATTTAGGATTAGCCACGGAAAGGGTTGAATGTATCTTGGAGCAATGACGTTAATATAAAGAGATATTGCCGAATAAGAAGTTAGCAATGTTAAAAGGTATTAGGGAACATTGATGACAAGGAGTTAGGATTTCGGGGAGCAGTGAAGGCAATGGGTAAATTTCTTTAGGAGCAACGATGGCAAGGATATGACACTGTAAAGAGAGGCGATAGTAAGGGTGAACATATTGGAAACAATGTAGATATTTTGGAGGAGCGATAGTGCGGGGTGAACATATTGGCAACAACGTAGATATTTGGGAGTAGTGATAGTGAGGGGTGAACATATTGGGAACAACGTAGATATTTGGGAGCAGCGATAGTGAGGGGTGAACATATTGGAAACAATGTAGATATTTTGGAGGAGCGATAGTGAGGGGTGAACATATTGGGAACAACGTAGATATTTGGGAGTAGTGATAGTGAGGGGTGAACATATTGGGAACAACGTAGATATTTGGGAGTAGTGATAGTGAGGGGTGAACATATTGGAAACAATGTAGACATTTTTGGGGCAGGGATAGTGAGTGGTGAACATATTGAAAACAATGTAGATATTTGGGAGTAGTGATAGTGAGGGTGAACATATTGGAAACAATGTAGACATTTTTGGGCAGTGATGGTGAGGGGTGAACATATTGGAAACAATGTAGACATTTTTTGGGCAGTGATGGTGAGGGGTGAACATATTGGAAACAATGTAGATATGTTTTGGGCAGTGATAGCGAGGGGTGAACATATTGGAAACAATGTAGATATTTTGGAGCAGCGATAGTGAGGGTGAACATATTGGAAACAATGTAGACATTTTTGGGCAGTGATGGTGAGGGTGAACATATTGGAAACAATGTAGACATTTTTTGGGCAGTGATAGCGAGGGGTGAAGATATTGGAAACAATGTAGATATTTTGGAGCAACGATAGTGAGGGTGAACATATTTGGAACAATGTAGACATTTTTGGGGCAGTGATGGTGAGGGTATCCATATTGGAAACAATGTAGATATTTTTGGGGCAGTGATGGTGAGGGTAAACATATTGGAAACAGTGTAGATATTTTTTGGGCAGTGATGGTGAGGTGTGCACATAATGAGAACAACGTAGATATTTGGGAGCAATGATGGTGAGGGGTGAACATATTGAAAACAATGTAGATATTTGGGAGCAGTGATGGTGAGGGGTGAACATATTGGAAACAATGTAGACATTTTTGGGGCAGGGATAGTGAGTGGTGAACATATTGGGAACAACGTAGATATTTGGGAGTAGCGATAGTGAGGGGTGAACATATTGGAAACAATGTAGATATTTTTGGGGCAGTGATAGTGAGGGGTGAACATATAGATATTTGGGAGCAGCGATAGTGAGGGTGAACATATTGAAAACAACGTAGATATTTGGGAGCAGTGATAGTGAGGCGTGAATATATTGAAAACAATGTAGACATTTTTGGGGCAGTGATGGTGAGGGTAAACATATTGGAAACAATGTAGATATTTTTTGGGCGGTGATAGTGACGGTAAATGTTATAGAGTCTGGTAATGAAGTGACTAGCATTGTCATACTGTAGGTAAAAGTCACAGAGTTTGATGATGAGGTGACCAGTATTGTCATAGTGTAGGTAAATATTATATACCTGAAACAAAATGAATTTCTTGTAATATAGCTAATTTCAAGTTCTGGTAACCAAATGGCACTTTCAAAGACAAAAACATCATCAGTTTATCTGAATGTGAAGTGTTGGCAAGCATTTTATTTTCTTCTTTAAAGCTCGAGTACAAAATCGATTGAAACTGGTCGGCTTGAAATGATCACATTTACAGCCGTACGAAAGTCGATTATCTGCTGACATAGAAAACCACGAGGACTGTGAATGTTTAAATAAACCTTTCATTTTTATGAAGATCATGACATTTTTCATTTTCGTTTGACAGTTTCAGATTGGACGAATGCTACATGAAGTTGCAGGTACATCATGTAGATACGTGGTGCTGTGAAATCCCTCCACAACTGTAAATCAGCAGGTCAAGGAATTAGTACATAACGACCCTATACAGGTACTTCATGTAGATACGTTGTGCTGTGAAATCCCTCCACAACTGTAAATCAGCAGGTCAAGGAATTAGTACATAACGACCCTATACAGGTACATCATGTAGATACGTTGTGCTGTGAAATCCCTCCCCAATTGTAAATCAGCAGGTCAGGAAATTAGTACATAACGACCTTTATTGACATTTTGTTACATTTGTATATACAGGTATAATACGTGTACCTGATGCCTGGTCAAATGGGGTTATCATACCAATATACAAACAGAAAGGCGATCCTAGTCTACCTGACAATTACAGACACATTACCATACTAAGCTCTATAGGGAAACTATTCAACACTGTTTTGAATAATCAATTAACACTTTGTGTTGAAACTGACGATATTTTATCTGAAACCCAGGCCGGTTTTCGAAACGGTTACTCGGTAACGCACCATTTATATACCGTATATTCTGTAATTACTTATTTAAGATGTCCTTATAAAGTACTTTTTGTACTTTTATCGATTTAAGTAAGGCTTTTTATCATGTATGGAGATCCGGACTTTGGTCTTAGATTCTGAATTCTGGAATATCAGGAAAATGTTTTTTCAAAAGTACCAAAACATAAAATCATGTGTTAAACATAATGATAATGTATCGCAATGTTTTTATTGTCAATCTTGTGTACGACAATCAGGTGTACGCTAAGGGGAAAATATATCTCCTCTGCTATTTGCCATTTTTGTTAATGACCTTGAGAAAACCTTTCATGCTCAAAATTGTCATGGTGTTGCTATATGTGATAACATTTTAACAGAACATTTAAAGATACTAGTTTTATTATATGCTGATGATACTGTCATCTTTCCTGAAAATACAACTCACATGCAGAAATCTTTATCAAATTTTCAAGAATACTGTGTACAGTGGAAATTGTCAGTTAACACAAGCAAAACTTATGTCATTATTTTTGGCTCTAAATGTCGCAGGTTACCGAATTTTCTGTTTATTTGATAATGGTCAGAACTTCAAGAGATACTCGATTGCTATAAATATCTTGGATTAGCTTTTTCTAAAACTGTTCCTTTTTACTGGCAAAGAAGAATATAAAAAGATCGGGCCCCTAAGGCTATGCTGTTATAAAAATCAAGGATCCGCAATATAAATTTGCCAATTGATTGTCAGATTAAACTTTCTGATCAAACATTTTTACCAATAGTGTTATATGGTTGTGAGATTAAAATTGCTCAATTATTGAAAAAGTGCATACGGATTTTCTCCGAAGTATTATTAATGTCAAAAGCAGTTCACCTTTATACATGTCATATGGTGAATTGGGACGTTTTCCTCTAGCAGTTTATATCAAGAGTCGTATTATAGGTTTCTGGCTTAAATAATAAATGGTAAGCAAAACAAATGATCTTACCGTATATAAGTGGACTCATAACCATCAATGGTTAACTTTTGTTGAGAATATTTCCAATGAGACTGGCTTCAGTCACAAAACATCATCGACCAGTATAAGAACCTCGGGTTATTATAGAAAGACTCTAAAGTCCGTATTTACAACTACGGCATGATACAGTGTAACGTTCTGGTAAAAGTGTATGTTATAGAATGTTTAAAAATCATATCAATCTAGAACCCTTTCTTTTGATCTTACCGAAAAAATACGAAACACTCTCATACGTTATTGAGCATGTAGCCAACAACTTCATGTTGCTGTTGGTAGGTAGGGAAATGTTAGAACGACTTCATGTTGCTGTTGGTAGGTAGGGAAATGTTAGAACGACTTCATGTTGCTGTTGGTAGGTAGGGAAATGTTAGAACGACTTC
>NW_018408154.1:1722359-1758490 GCF_002113885.1 Mizuhopecten yessoensis
ACTTCATGTTGCTGTTGGTAGGTAGGGAAATGTTAGAACAACTTCATGTTGCTGTTGGTAGGTAGGGAAATGTTAGAACGACTTCCTGTTGCTGTTGGTATGTAGGGAAATGTTAGAACGACTTCCTGTTGCTGTTGGTAGGTAGGGAAATGTTTTAGGGATGAACGTATATTTTTTCTTTGTGATCAAAACGTTATTGGTGATGAATACCACTATATATCAGAATGTAGTTTCTTTTCGTACTGGAAGATGTAAATATATTCCCATATATCAAAAACTATTAAATACCGTGACAACCACGGACTTAGAGCTATTCTAATTCCGTGGTACAACTAATATGATATTGTTGAAAACCTTTGTACCTTTTGAAATGTGTTATGTAAACTTTTCCGTCTCCGGGCTAACTTACACTATTGTACCTATTCCAGTGCGGTCTACTGTGTATCATGTATGTTGCTCATGTATCGTTTGTATCGATCTGAGTGTTCAATAAAGTTCTGTTCTGTTCTAGGTTTACAGGACATGTTTTCGATAATGATAGAACTTAGAGGCTTCTGAGAGATTCTTTCGCATGTTTAGAAACATTTCATGCAATCGATTTGTTTTAGGTTTTTGCTATAAAATTGCTTCATATTGCTCCTTATCATAATCATCACTTGTTGGAAAGATTGTATGTTAATCATATCCGTGTCATTTGACGTTATTTGAGCCAAGGACGTGCACTGCATTACCGGTACTGCAGATGAAACTCGTCATTAGAATGTAAACATTGTAGTATGCTGTCCTTCTTTAATGTATGTCATTGTATCAATTACTGTACTAGATTATTATGTTTTGTGTTATACCATAAAGTAATATTAGATGTCATTGTATGATACTTGTTTTCGTGTGATATCATGTAATCATGTGTGATACATTTGTAACATTGTACTGCTCTTTAAATATTGTGTATGTTATAGCTACTCCCCGATGTGTCGTACAGCACACGTTAGAAAGATTAGGAATCTGAAACATTACGTATAGTGTTCCATAAATGAAAATCCTCAGTGATCCTATCGTATCGCAATGGACAATGGACAGGTTAATTAACATTTCTTATTTACCTGTATACCCAAATAACGTGGCTTACTTGTCACCTACGTATTATTGTCTATTTACAAATCTAGCATTATTAGATATTCATCAAACATGTGTATAGTATTTATCCATGACGTTATCATTTATAGAAGAATCTTATGAAACTGAAAAGGAAATATGACAAGTAATGATTGTTATCTTTTTGTCAATATCATATCTATTTTATTGTTTTCTATAAATATGTTTGTCTTGGTAAGGCGCCATGATAAGAATATACTCTGTATAAAGAAGTACTATACGACAGTGTGTCGTGTGCTCGGGAAACCACGCGCGCATGTTTACCACTGATAGCGATGTGTGATGGAAGAGCGAATAACAAGGGGGTGGGGGTATTGGTGAAAGAAGACTACAGAAATACATACGAACATGGGGAGGGGNAAAACATCTGTTCAATACTGCATTCGTTGACTTGTACGTCGACCAGACCTACGTTTCCACCATTGACTTTATCAAAAATGTTTTCCACAAGGATTTTTTTTCCAATACATCAATTTATGCTGCTTTTCGAATAAATGTGAAAAATATGAATCTTTCATTATCGTTGTGTAGGATGCTTTAAGAAATATGGATCACTACAGAATTCCCAATTTAAGACTTTATCTTACAGTATCATATGTCTAACCTTCTACGTTAAAAAACATGGAATACCTTAGATCTAAGGTAGTATAACACCTTACCACTAGCTTCTTTTAAATTAGCGTTATCACTAATTACACCAACAGACAAATTCAGATAGCCTATGTCTGGTCAGAGACGTACATATTACAATATATACGTCTCTGGTCTGGTGATAGAAAACTAATTAGTATACATACTATACTCTGACACTAATATAGTTCTCTCAAAACTGATTATTTTGTACTTATTTCATTCAAAGATTTCAAATTGTATTAGTTGTGGCTACCAGTGCTAAAATGACTATCATTTATTTCTATCTGAGTGCCAATCTCATTCAAATGCTTGTATAATAGTGTTGTTTCAATAAGTTTGAAAAACTGCTTGTTTGTTGTTGATGTTTTTGGATATGAACTGTGATATATTTAGACATGTACAAACCTATGTTAGATCCAGCGAAAGATATTTGACTTGTTTCCGTTTGATTGATTTGAAACTGTCTCTCTATAAAACCACTTGCCACTAAATTGTTGATAGGAGATAGCCTCATAAGTTGTAATAAGTTGTGCCAAATCCTTTTGTACCAATTTGGACAATACAATAAGTCTTCAAGTCAAAGTAGAAATATAAACTGCTCATTAGAACAAAATCGTTCTGATTTTTTTTTATCTCATGTACGGTGTATTGTTTAATCTAAACACATATTTTTCAGATTCCGATATCATTCTTTATAATAATATATTCGATTTTACATGTTTTGTATTATTTGTTACAAATTGTGAGAGACTTGGATTAAAATATTAAATCTTGAATTTTATTCAATACATATTATCGTTTTACGGCGTTGTAAATCCCCATAAGTATAAACTCGCCCGGACACGCTCGTGTCCACACAATTAAGTCATGATGAGGTCTAGGTGTTGTAAAAATGTCTCATTAACGCCTGTCCGTTAATGTGGTGTCAGGTACCACCAATTATCATCTTCAGGTAGGATATTGACAGGTAGGCATTTCGCGTCATTATATCACCTAAGTACAATATACTTTAAAATATTCTTCTCAAGCTGGCCACCTTTGGGGCCAAACTACATGTAACTGTCTCGTGTCAGTGAAGATAGCCTTACTCCGTATGTCCGTACGAGCTAGGCTATTCTCTGGTCAGTGTTTTGGACAACGGCACAGGTAATTTACGGCTACCTGAAGTGCTGTCCTGACTATACTGCTGTCCGATAGTCATTAATCATTGGCTAATCACCATTGAATGGTCTGGGGCTATCCCCGTGTCAACACCGTAAGTCGATTATTATTGATCGTTATTAATTATCGATCCCTTATTGGCAATTGATTCAATTGATAATCAAATATAGTAGGATTTTGAAAAAAAAAATCCTTTTCATTAAAAAATAAGCAAACAGTGTATTGATTTTGACAATTTTGACTCACGGGACAAATTTCAGTACTAATTTGTTGATACTTATTTTATTTATTGATTTATTTTTGATATATTTGTTTTTGCTTGTGTTGTAAATCATCACCAGTTCTTCGTAAATAAAGCACGTTTTTATTTGTTACAGAGTGAAATATGTAGATGTGCTGGAATATTGGCAACTAGTATTTCTGATCTGTGTACTCAGTTTTTAATTTGAAAGAACCTAAAGAATTATGATATCATAATTATAAAAGCGATGCAATATATCGATTTAATCAGTTATAACTTGAAGAAGAAAAAGCATAGTTGGTATTTATATGCTTGTAAACAATTCAATTCTAGATTAATATTTCGGTGCTGCTTATGTTGTCATTAATTAAATGTCGTAGTTGTAACACCGACACCATGGCGATGACTCCTGGATTGATCATAATATATATCATAGGTATTCAATTCAACTCAAAACTGTTTTAATGACAATACACACATAAGTTGTATATATCAAATAAGATGTTACAAAATACAAAATTGCATGCATGTAGTACAGTATTGAAAACAATTAATCAGACAACAGGCTAAGCCTATATCAGTCTTCTGATGTTAAATTTCAATATAAAATAGGTATCGTTCGATTGGACTCATTGTCTAGTGCTCATTGACGGAAATATAACAAACATTTTATCTGACGTATTCCAACATGCTCTGAAGCCATTGGAACGGTTTCTAAGGATAATGGTGCTTGATATTACCTAAATGTTATCGGAAGAATTATAGACGAATGTGACCCTACAGTCATTACAGAGCTTAACAATGACGTTTAAATCACAGGGACCTGAGAATTTGTGACAACTATGATTGGACCTACACTGAGGTGTTCAGAGTAATTTTATATGTTTTAGGGGTTAAGATGGACTTTCAGTAAAAAATGCACCCCATGATCATATGTACGGGGCTTACATATGATCATTGGGATGTCATTTTTACCGAAAGTCGATCTTAACCCCTAAAACATGTAGAATTACTCTGAACACCTAGGTCCAAATAATTATAACTGTCACAAACTCTCAGGTCCCCGTGGTTTAAATAGAACATATTAATTACTTTCCATCGGAAGTGAGAGCACATCTGTATACATGTTAAAATTTCATTACTTGAATTACCTGTTATTGTACGACACGAGAGTGATTAGAGATTTATTATTACGGGGACGCTTTACTGGGATTACAGGAACGCATCTAGTTAGAAATCAACTTTTTTATTTTCTTTGTAGTTGATATTTCTTATTTGTCGGAGATCGCATACTGCAACCTGGTTTTAAGTTCTAAATATTAAAAAGGGAGAATTCCTTTTAAAATATGATATATTTTCTTTGCGAACTTGATTAACATATATCCGTTCAATATATTATACATCTGTTTTGTACGAAGGTAAGATGTGTGAACACCAAGGTCAGATTGAATTACGATAAACAAATCTGTAGATTAATTAAACCCGATATGTGTAATACCCCAAAACTTTGGCACTGCTCGACATGGCGAAGTGCATGTTGTGTCAGATATTGGGCGAGTAACCCGGGTGTAGACCGCCAGTCTGGGCCGGGGGGATGAGACGTGTTACAACCAAACCCGAGAGTGTGAGTACCTCGACCCTGACAGCTCGGCTAGGCCGTCACCCCGCCATAGATTGGGCACTGGTGTCAGCCCTCACACACAGCAAGGTGCGCAAACACGCTGAGTGGGGAAAATCATCCGCTAATTCGCCGACATTAACGACCAATGATCGAGCTAATGACATTATAATGAAGTGATAAACTAACACACTGAGTTGTATCAAAAGTGAAAACAATACTGTCCGCAAATCCGGCCATTGTCCAAACAAAGTGGCCGGGCGCCGCCTGTCAATGTTGAGTATTCAATAATTCTGATCGCCGTTGTCCTGCTTGCACGGCCTTTGTTTGCCTGTTTGGGGCTGTTGATGGTCCCTTTCTCTCGGAGAAAAAACAGTTCGTCTGAGCAAGGGAGTTGAGGTGTAGGGAATGACAGGGTCAGAGTCAAGACTCGATACAGATCCCTAAACCAGGACGACCAGCTGTCTGTGCTCACCACACAAACAGGCCATTGCTTACGTTATCCGCACAAACAAAACATTAACCCAGTAATTACACTAATGATTGTATCTATGGAAACATGTAATAGGTAATAAGCTGTCTTCTCCATAGTACCGCCGGGCATGTGAGTAGTCTCCCCTGTCAGACCTCTCCATTTTGAACCCTCGAGCTAAAAGGGCTGGGCATCTTTAATGTGTTTTGTCCAGACAAAGTCAACATAAAAACAGAAGACGTTATTCTGGTATAGTGTATATAGTAGGTAGGCCCGGAGCTCCCTCAGACGACTCCCACAAACGTGTGGGTGACGTAACAAAGTCAGCACCCTTTGGCGCGAAACCTGTTTTATTTCAACAGATCGATTTGTTTTGATCGATTATGTGATTTGTTTATGTTTACCTTCAAAACCAGAATTTGTGAAGATTCCACGCCTGCCTTGTTAGAATATGGTACAACCATCATCATGTCATATTGTTTTGACGCCAACGCTGCCAAAATTTCCAGTTGAGGCATCTGGATATGTGTGTACCCTGATGCTTAAAACAACGTCACTACACCAAACAGATGTTGGTATCCTTACACAAATCACAACACTTCCCCTGCATGTAAATACTAACAACATGAAGCACTATATAAATATATATATATGTGTGTGTGTTTAATCATATTTACGAAGACTATATACACTTCTGTATATAATTTGATGCAGCGATTTATAAAGATTAACCAAAATATAAATTATCGGCCTTTTTATGTGAAATGAGGAATTTAATATTGAGGCATGTCCCTTCTAACAATCGTTATGTGATTTTTACATAAAAAGTACATTTAGCAGGTCATCTTCCCGTGATATATCCATATTTTTGACAATATTAATTGATAATGGATTAAATGAAAAATTCAAATATTTCAATCAGTTTTAATTTATTCATTTCTCATATATTTCTATCTATGTCCATGCTGTACAATTTATACATCTATATCTTAACCAAAATTCGTAACGATATCTGAGCAAGGTTTCCAGAAACATACACAACCAACCATTTGTATTATGTACGACTAAGCTGTCAAGTTTTGACACTCGGTTACTTCCCTTTGTATGAGAAATCCACAAAAGCGCTTGCTTGCTGAATACAGATTTTATTTCACACGAGAAGTCTCAAAATCGCCATAAAAAATAAACGATAAAAATATTTGTGCTAACAGGATTTTGTATTTAAAAAAATGGCCTGTGTACGTGTATCGATTTAGGAGAGAACTTGTTTGGATGCTACACCTGTTTTTTTACTACGAAATATGATATCGTATTATAGTACTGATCAGTTCAAATCAATACGGAAGACAATGGGGTTAGAAAACGAATCGCTAAAAACATGTTCCTCTATACAGGTGCTTTCAAAAGGCCTGTTTTGTCCGGATAAAGTCAATTTATAAATCATAGAATACCTATTTCACACATTGTTTTACACGTGTACGCTCCTCCGTAAATATGACTGTTAAACAACATAAACGTGGGTTTGTATAGGATCACTGTCCCGTGATGATGTGGCTTACGACCAGGCATCAGGAGAACACATAACGCTATGCTATGTCCAGTATAAATATTTTACTCTATTTACTTCGTTGATAACAATACTGTGTTAGGACGCGTCACATCTGTGCGCCACATCCGACACATGCATAACTAATAAACACGCATTGTTGTTATTCAAAAACATACAAAACCTATCTGGATAATTCCGTAAAATACGATACAAAATTCTTTTTCATGTTTTGATAATATTTATAACTATGAAAAGCACGGGAAAATAATTGTTGAAACACACGAAATAGCCTAACTTTGATATTTTACTGTTCTTTATTATTTATAAATTTATTTTTACATTCGTTAAAATAAAAAGCACGTTGCTTTCAGAAGCACCGTGTGACGTAAATATATATATACTCACGTGCTACGCACCTGTCCTCATAACACCTTTTTTCCGAGTACACTATCTTTACTCACCCACACGACTAGTCACCTAAGCGTGCTAAAATCAACCCAATTATCTCCATCCCCATCACAATTATCACTATCTAGTGCGGATAGGTGTAAGTATTACAACAGCATTGACTCTCTCACTCTATACCTGGAGAAGGTGTGAGAGCTACAGCCTCTAATTCCCCACCCCCTGGAATAGCCAGACATACAGACAGCCCCTCCCGGTGGTATCTCGGCACCCGACAACACCAAACTTGTTTCGTTGTATTTGGCGACGATATTAATTAGTGTAGATTTGTATTTTTCTACTCGGGTACAATTCTTAATTGCACTTTAACATTTGTCCATCGCTATATGTGGTTTCCGTGCCACGCTACCCCCCATCCCTACAGTGGTCATCGACTCTCAGGCGATCTCTTACTATATGGTCGTACTACTGTTAAGTATCCGCTTCGTCATGTGTTTTTTTTATAGATGTCATTTTTTATTAATAATTTTATCGACATCTATTATTTTTTCAACATCCCATTTAAATGATCATCGAAGTATTTTAAAACGGCTATTTTTTTTACCCTTATATCGTATCCCCCACCCCACCTGGACTACCATTTGATTTATCTTACAGTTTTCATTAAAATGATGCAGTTGTATATTTAAAAAAATAAATTAAATGAAAATGAAAATGAAAATGAAACACGAGGAACAATAAAACCGATATTGCTTATACTAAATTTATATTTATATCAAAACAATATTATCCTGTGCTTGCAGACGTGTGTTAAATTCGATTCTGCGATTTGGTTTTATATCAAATTATATTACATACAATTTAACTGAATAGATATAAAACGTAGACAAATGGCATTTATTTCATGATAACCTCGCTTCATTTAGATAATTAAGTGGCGAGGTGAAAACAAAATACAAAATTGAAATACGTACTTTCAAATATCCAAAGACCAGGATCCAGATTTTTATCTTTATACAGAAAGTTTGTTAGAATATAACTTATAATCGGTACAAGCACGAATTTTCAACACTGCAGACATGAAATATTTGCTCGAGCGTTCTGTCTGTTCGACTACTCGCCACTATAAAAATTTCCTTTATTAGTTACTTCTAAACCGGCGCGATTTCTTATGTATTAACTATAAATCTCACTGCATCTGGCGCCGGCGTCCGCTTGTATCCCGTTTTTCATCAAGTGTTTCATCTGACAAGTACACTACTCCCGCACTGAAACACCGCCCTATTCGCAAACTAACCTTAATACATATTTATCTTACTTGTTCCGTAAAAGTAACATATATTCCCTACACGTCATCCTTGAATGAATTTTCTTAATTTATTTTCTGTATTTTTCTTTTACTGAATTATTTATAATATTACGGCTCTTATTTACAAATTCATCGCTTACTATTTTTTGTTTTCATTGAGTATTTCTCTATTTGGAATTTCACACATTTGCAATGATTTCGCATTGTTATAAATCATTTTATTGAAATCGTAAAAAATACCCTCTGGGTACTACTGCCAAGATTTAATAAATAATCAATTTTAGAAATGTAAGTTTTTCTTTCTCTACGTTGTAAAGCCGTTAGCTAATTTTACTGTTTCTCTATTGTGGCTAAGAAAGGGGGCGGGGCCTAGCTTCCTTATCGTAACATCTCTATTACAGTGACACATAAGACAAAGAGCGGACATGCCTCGGCTGTCAGCGACACTCCGCTAGCAAAACTGATAGGCCTATAACACGCCTTATTAGACTTCTGATTGGTGGGCGGAATCAGGCAGGCCAATCAGATCGCACGAAACATAATAGAATTACACTTGTCATACAGATTTGCCGGCGTAGCGGTAGAAGGTTGATATAATTATAAATAGTTGTGTTTCCGATTAGACTAGCGTATATCTGTTCTTACGACACGGCCGCCCAGTGTTACCGAGTGATTTACCCTGGACTTTATATATATATATAGTGTG
Organism: Mizuhopecten yessoensis; assembly: GCF_002113885.1. NCBI lineage: Eukaryota > Metazoa > Mollusca > Bivalvia > Pectinida > Pectinidae > Mizuhopecten > Mizuhopecten yessoensis. The sequence continues at coordinate 1,731,609 of NW_018408154.1, forward strand.
TGGCCAGATGTAGCCGTGTGTTTACTCCAGCCGTGTGTACTGACCCGTTTAGTCACCCTCGCAGTGTTTACCATGCGATTTTAAACTGAAAATTAACTTTATTTATCTATGAGATATTATTTAACAGATAAATTCGAAAGAAAAAAATTGCCAAATTTATTCCAATGATTTATACAGGAGGTGCTCCGGAGAGCAGTATGGCTTATAATCCATTTTTTCTCCAAAGACCTACCGACTATAGTTCTTTGTTGGCTCAGCAGCATTACTTGTCAAACATAGCCCTTCACTCTCCTAACTATGCAGCATCCTTACTACCCAAGCTACAGCAGAGTATGGGGCGCGGTCCCCTCACCCCCGGGGATATGTTCCATCCTCTCCATCCCCGCCAGCTCCGGAGTCTGGAGCCCCCGGAGGCTGATGTCCAGGACGACCCCAAGGTGGAGCTGGAAGGCAAAGACCTTTGGGAACAATTCCACAATATCGGCACCGAGATGGTCATCACAAAGTCCGGCCGGTAAGTTAGAAACAGAATGGGTGGGACTTATCAGTTTAATACGCTGGGGTTTGTAAATCTTTTATTGTTTAGCATTATACGAATAATTTGTCTATTTATATTTTATTGCCATAATTCAGTTTAATATCTGACATAACATTGTATGCTCTTCACATTTTCTACCTAAACAAGTTCAGCATTTTTTCACACTAGTAGAAAATAGTTTTACAACAATTCTGTTCTCACGAAAGCAATTTTCAACCGAGACATAGTGCAATCATCTTGGAAAATAACACAATAACTGTCATTTTATTTCTACAGTGTGCTGAAAAATATCATAAAACATCTTCAGTATTAACTTATAATGTTATTTAATTAATACCATAAATTTTAAACGCTAACTTACAACTTTAATTCAGATTTATACATGTATTATATAAAGGTAATAAGATGACAGATGGTGTACGTTTGGTTAGTGCCCCTCTGGTAAACGAGATAGAAATCGGCCCAGCCTCTCTGTCCGGCACACACTAACACATTTACAACAGAACATGACACCGTTATACATCAGCCATTTCCAAAGGGACAACTCATCTAACTTCTTTTTCCAAGTTGTTATCACTGTTGATTTTAGCACTTCATTTTTTATAAGAGAAATATTTTTTTACATCAATTTCTTCAAGATCTTTAAGCGTATAATTTGACAATTCAGATAAAAATCTTACACGTTTATTAATAATCGAAAAGTGAACGACTATGAAATTCGAAAGCCGTGACATTTATATTTAATAAGGGATAAATGGATTTCAAAAGAAAATAAATGGAAAGGAACCAAGCGTGTTTTCATGCACGAAAATGTGTTTAGAAAATAATAAGGTTATAAATGTGTTCGTACTTTCTGCGATTCTAAATTCCTACGTCAGTCTTTTATTTGTTTTCTTTGTTGGATTTCATGCAAAATATATGCTTCAAGTTGTGTTTAAGTTAAATATTCTCTTCAATATTTTTAATGGAAAATGAAATACAACACTCAGAATACATGTAGCCATAACTTTTAATCAATGTCAAATATTATTTTGTATCTTACAAATATACTAAATATTAAAAGCAAATATTGGCGTGGTTCTTACAACATTTAATTGAATCACAGACAAACTGTAAAGTTTGACAAATCTAACCTAAAACTATAAAGTTATATGTAACTAGTACACAACTGGTGCAGTGTTTAACAGACACGGGACTACTATAGATTATAACATGTCATGATTATATCTATAAATTTCACATTTTAACCCTCTCTTAGAAGCGCCAAGTGTAATTTTGATAGCATCAGGCTAAACAGGGAGGGGGCTAAGAGAGGAAGAAGTGTGAGTCCCGTTGATACACAAGTAACACGCCCCACAGGACGATAACCTCTAAGTCTACTTATATACTTAACCCCACCAACTTGTAACCCATTTAGATTTTCCGTGTTAACTTTTTAATTCAATTCGTTTCCTTTTATTATTAAAATAATAAGACATAAAACAGAGGTCGTATTTCATGTTTTGTTATATTTGAATTATAATTGAATCGTTTGTTTAACAGTTTTACTCAAGAAAATAGTAAATCAAGAGGGTATCATATAGACACTAAAACCTACACGTTTGCCTTCTCTTTTGTTAAAATAGATTCATAATTGGTTTTAAATCAGTAAGAACAAAATTTATTTAAAATATTTATTTAAATATTTGTTAGCTCATCCTATTAGGTAAGTTGTCCTAATATGGTCATAAAACTTAATTGGTGACAAGTGAAGAAATGACACCTGCAGTGTAGACGGAACGTCTCGATGTCAACGCATTGAGTCGCTTCCGTGTTCATCATTAATGATAGATATTGAAATCAAAATTCACGTCAATTTACCTGTATTTCACGTCAATTTACCTGTATTCTTAGTCAGGTGTCGTTGTCGCCTCTTATTTGTATAATGACAAGTAAACTCATGCAGATTGCATTGTTTTCATGGTGACATTTATAATGATTGGCCACTATTGCAGAAGGATTGGTAGATTCTCAATCTGTGTTTAACAATCCCTACAATAATTATTTAATTATCGACGTTCTGAGATTCAAATATTCCTCAGTAATTTTGAATTCTCCAGTATCTATATATAATCATATATAATAATATTAATTATTATTACTTTATTCCTTTTTTCTCAATTATTGCAAATCTAATACCGGTTTGTCATAGAACGAGAATTTATTTCTTTGAATATTTGTTTTATTACGCCTATTCTGCTATCATTTCTGATAGGATATTTTTAATTTACTTTACATCTATTTATCTTTTGTTATTTAAGTTCATTTTATTTAAAATTGTTTGTCATCATTATTATAATTTTTAAAGAAAGAAATAATACAAAATTCACTAAATCCGAATATATTTAAATTTTTAAAGATAAAATAAGAAACATTTGGCAACTTTGTTTGATTTGTGTCACTATTTTGAAATTCTTAAGTTATTACACTGATCCCGCAAAATAAAAAAGAGAAGAATTGTTATTTCGTTTAGTGTGGCGCTGTCGTAATCGCTTGATCTTCAAAAGTATTTCTATTCCCTAAAAAAAGGGTCTAGTTTGACTCCTCTGTCCACACGTTACCTTTACGTTTCTGCTAATCAAGCAGAAATTCTTGTGTGTACAACACTCCTTACCCAACCACCTCTGGCTCTGGCAAACTTCCGAATATCAATTCAAGGTTAGCGTTACAAAATTTTTCGCTTGATTGTTTTGTTTACACATAAGTTTGTTGATGTTTGACTTTTTCAAACTCGAATAACCGTGACATTATTACAAAGAAAAAACTATTTGAATTTGATATTCAAAGGTTAAGATGTTACGATTATAGGATTTTGTTTTCTTAATATCATCAATTTTACCAGTTCGCTTTTAGTTTAATAAAATTAAAATAGAATATTCTGCCTGAAATGTTCTGTTGATTATTGTAACATTAAATTAGAAATGTTTGTCGAGAATACCACACTTATGTATTTATGCCAGTGCTTTTACTGTTTACACTTTATAATGGTTGTAAGTTTTATTTACTAAGAAACAAAATAGGAAGAAAAATACATACAAACGAATATTTAAAACTAAATATGAAAATATGGAAATTTGAGTTTGAGATAATTAATTTGGACTGATTGTTGTACAATAGAGGATGATAGAGTTACGCCATACTTATACAGGTACACACGATAGCTTCTGTAACAAGATAAGGGACAATAGAGGGATCTGCGGATTGTCCGGATCTCTGACACCGTAATCCTGTTCTAACATAAACTCATTATATACGCCTCTCTTACAAGAAGTACCCCCTGGATTAGTGTCATGTTAACATATGTACCAAACCGCCCTACTCCCCCCTCCCATACTTGAGGTCGCCCCCACCCTCACGCTAATTGAACATGCGACGTAATTTCTCAGGTACCCGGCATATTTGGATTGTGTATGGAGTACATGTGTCGTAATCAGGGACAGCCTCGGTCACTGGAAAGTGCGGAGTGTTTGTATGGGTTTAGCGAAGTAGCTCTCGACAAGCTTACGGGGATAGGATAGTCTAACTTAGCCGATTTACGGCAATGATATAAAACTCGTCTGAGTACACAGCTAGCACATAAAACTATCATCACTGCTCTTCACGAATTTTGATAATTATGTCAGCAGTAAACTTTTAAATTGACGGCTTATCTTCCGAGAGAAAATCAGGTAGAGCAATAAACCTGGGAAAGGCTAATATCACCATTACACTGGCGAATCGTCCAATAAAGTCGTGGGATTCCAATTGTTTTGTTATTAACATCACCGTATTTAATTGATATATCATCGAGTCAGATTGTTTCCTATATTCCCTCTATACATTTTTTAAGTTTTAAGCTATAGAAGATAATGTGATTTATGTAAATACGACAGCCTCTTATTTTTATATATCTTATACACATTTTTGTTTGTTTTGTTTTATATAAAAAAAAATTTTTTTATATAATTTATAATATGTTTGTTTTTTCATGGACGCATGATTCAGAGATTCAAATCAAGATTCATTTTATTTTCACTAAATGCTAATTCTCTTTTTGATTTCTTTCTTACAGGCGGATGTTTCCTCCATTTAAAGCCAGAGTATCTGGACTAGACAAGCGAGCCAAGTACATCCTACTGATGGATATTGTTCCCGTGGACGACTGTCGCTACAAGTTCCACAATTCCCGCTGGATGGTGGCCGGAAAAGCGGACCCGGAAATGCCTAAACGAATGTACATCCACCCCGACTCCCCCAACACCGGTGAACAGTGGATGCAAAAAGTCGTTTCCTTTCACAAACTCAAACTCAGCAACAACATATCTGACAAACATGGGTTTGTAAGTATCGTAAGCATCGTTCTAATTTTATTTTTACTTACCCATATTTACTTACCCCCTTTTTTACCCCATCTATTCATTCATTAAGAATTACTTTGTAGTAAATATACATAATCTCTGAGGCGTTTTGGGCTGTATCACCTTGTCTGATATATTGGTGGTTGTTAGGACCTTACCTGTGGCCTTCGGGATACACAGGTGTGATATGGACATATGGTGCTAGGTCAGCGATTACATGGCCTTTATTACCTATATGTATAATTGAGTGTTTAGTGATACTTTCACGCGCATCCTCACGTGAGGAAGATAATTGTGGTAATATTAGGGTACGACGTGCTATAGTGTTAAACCCATTGGCTATTTTATATCGATGAATTACCGATGAGCTGTTCACCTGATCAGCGAACTTTAGCGAGCATCTGCGGGTTTTGGTCCTCACACCTCAGTTCTGACTCTACCCGGCCACATTAGGGAGTCAGTGGTCCTAATCGAATTGTCAAACCTAATTGCCGTGTCCTACGTTATAAATGATAGCCGTACATCGCCATTGTATAACACAGGGAAACACTTACAAAATTAGACCGGCATGGCCACCCGACACTTCCGAGTTCATTACTTAATATAGTAATTGTATCGTTCTGTGAACGGAACATCCAGCCAAACGTTGTAAGGCTTTCTTCTTTCATGATAAAATGACATTACAGAGTTATAAAAGTCCATCTGCTGTAAGTTTCAGATGTCGCGAGGTTTGTCACTTTACTGGACGAATGAAAGCGGGAAAGTCTGTCGAAAAAAAATATAAAAATAAATAAATACATAAATACAAAAAGATGAAATTCAATGAACTAATGTTTTATTATGAGTAGAGCCGACTTCTGTGATAAGACTAGCCAAGCCTTTGTGATTTGAATTGTCGCCATGTGTAAGCACTTTGGAAACTGTTTCTCTCTTGCCGGCTTTCCCGTCCCGCCGGAGTAGACTTCCCCGCTAGGGATCCTGCAAGTTTTGCCCATAAACGCTCTATAAGTATACGAATTGTTCGCTAACTTTCACAAATTATTGTCTGTCTCCTTTCGAACATCCTTCTAGGCGATAACGCGACGACCGATTTAGGCGTGGAATTCGTTGATTTAGGGATAAAACTGGGGTTTGATGTGCGCGAGTTTGGCGCCGACTTCTGGTCCTAATCGCTGGTCAGTGTTGTCCTATCACCACCTAAGATCTATTGCCTAATTTCGGTTGGTAAGGAGTTGGACTCAGTTGATGACAGGACGCACCGACTTGTGATTCGGTGACAGATCCAATTAGCCCTCGACAGGAGAATGGAACGACTCATGCACACTAATAAGAACGTATCGGGAACTTATGAATTTAATTGTCATTTGTCAGTATGAATACGCTCAGTATTATCTGTGGGCGCGCAAGGCTCAAAGCATACCATGTCTTTATACAATTACAGGGACTATTTGCATCTGTCTCAATGATTTTCCGTCATGATCAAAGGGGCGGAATCATAAACCGATATTGTTTGTTAAAAGTCAATCGTAGAGGCGCAGTAATTTGAATTTCATGTGGTGGTTATTTAGCCTGGGTAGAATGGGGGATTTACTGGATTAGATAAACCCCGATAAAGCAATCACTACGCCTGTGACTTTCTCCGAGTTGGCAGAAAACCTCCAGGGATAGGGGCTTATTTATGTAATTTGTCGACACGACAGTCGCCGTACGTTTTTAAGGGTGATTAGTTGCCGTTTCGATCTCCAAGACGCTTGTCGCCTCTTCATCGCTACTTCGCCAATTATAATGTACATACCAGCCTTACAGTACGCCGTGGAAGGCTTAATACAAATCAGTTCACTTATCATGAAAATCAAAAGCTCCTTTGAAATTATTGTTAACTTGTTCTATATGTAAATACTGTTGTAAAATAACAGATACTATTTTATGTAAATGGATAGAAGTAGTTTGAAAATTTACACTTAAGAACAAATAAACCGTCCCTGTTAGAAAACAACAGAAATGTATTACATAATTTTACAACGAACATATTTATTTTTATTTTTCAGACCATACTGAATTCCATGCACAAGTACCAGCCTCGTTTCCATTTGGTGCGCGCCAACGACATCCTCAAATTACCCTACTCCACATTCCAAAGCTTTGTCTTTAAGGAGACGGAATTCATTGCTGTTACTGCCTACCAAAATGAAAAGGTAAGACGTCATCCTATTTGAAATAACTGCTTCCTTTTTTTGTGTAATAATTGTATTTTCAAGACAAAAACTCTATTGCCGAAGGTCTCGGTGTATGACTGGCTACTGCCTCACCACTACGGTGTTGGTGATGGATTGGGACTAAATGGTTACAAGAAGTTTAACTCGACAGAACCCTGTTATAATCAAGTGATAAATATGATAGGCGTTCGTATTGGTGTCATTGGAAGCGATAACACAAGAGTTTGTGATGATTCTCCTGTCTCGTAAGGTCATGATAATCTCCGAACTGGGGGATATGGTGCTCAGGGCTCGTTAAAGTGAAACTGAATCAGTTAGGTCGTGTTCCTCCGACCAATATGTGTTTGTTTTCCTGGAGTCCCGGGGGAGACCGATGGTCACCCCTAATTACAGAAATGACCATTGAAACGTATTTACACACTTGAGAACAAGGGGGAAATTTGTGCCCAGATGTGAGGTGGGATGCAGCACACCACCCCTCTTATCTCATTACAACTGTTGCGGAGGTTGTTATCTGATAAATGCACGCGCTTGGCCATGCACGTGTGCGAGCTGTATATACAGAAGGCTAATACGACCTTTTATATCATAATCACCCAACAATTAGCACTATTCGGGAATGTGGCGAGTAAATCTAGCGCTAAATTTGTCAAATTACCTCGAAATGTTTCACTTCCATGGTACCAGCGTTCGACAGTTAGATCCCAATTATACGGGTGTTTACGTGTGGGGAACAGTTATCAGTGATTTTCACAGTTTAACGAACTACGATTTTTTTAATTGAATACGTTAATAAGGCCTTATAACATTACGAATTTAATCTAAAATTGCTGTTACATTTTTTATATGAATTTTCTATGTTTTGTAGATAACACAGCTGAAGATAAACCACAACCCCTTCGCTAAAGGCTTCAGGGATACCGGAGGCGGCAAACGGGAAAAAAAGTAAGCTCAACACAAACATACATGTAGAAAATAGAGAGCTGAGAACAATTGAAAGTTTAGTAACGCGCTGCTTTAAACAAGAATAATAAAAATTGATATCTTACTAACAGTATAAAACAGGTACTGGTTTATATTCAAAACTTTATTTATACTTATCTGAATGGTGGAAAATTTGAAGTGTTTAACAGTTAAAGAGCGTTTTTTATTATTAAAAGGGGAAAGCCATAAGAGCAACTATTGACAAGACTTTGACTTGATACCATACAGTTCGTTATGTCAAATAAAATGTATTATTAACACATATGTATGTTATGTTTCTAGGAAGCCAGCAGGTGGTCCTCCTCTTTCTCAGTCGGCACAGCAACATTCGATCTCACCCGATAAGGGCCGAGCTGATGATCTCCATAGCGACGACGAAGACAACGAGGACACAGAGATCTGTGTTGATGAAAACGACGACGTCACACCTGACGTCAGTTCAGCTATGGAACTAAAGGACATTATGGAAACAGGTAAGAATATTGAACATGTACAATTTTAAGATGCCTAACAAATTTGATACAATATTTTCTTTAAAAACGTTAAATGAATATAGAAGCCAATTGCAGTTACAATGTAATAAAAACGGAACGAAAAGACCATATCACACAACCCTACTATTTTTGTTAGTGCGTGCAATAAAGATTTAACGTTATGTTTTGTGTTTTTTCAGAAAAAGAACGTCATGCTCTAAAGACATCCTCTCCCATCAGCCACCATTCCAGTGACAATGAGGATCGGTCACCGCGCCCTACCCCCCGGGATGAGGTGTTTCGGCCTGACATTTCCTCTAGTCTATCCCCCGTGTCCTCCATCCCAAACCACAACCATTCCGACGTGCTAAATAGCACTCTGAGGAGCAGTCTTGACGGCGGGGACAGCAGTGACGACTCCATTCGGGACGATCGCCGTCTTTCGCCCAAGTCTCCCCATATATCGCACAAATCGGATTCGGACATAACAATACCAAAAGCTCCGAATAGACCACCAAACGTCACAGTTGTTCAACCCTCCGCCACTCACGCAATGTTCCCGTTTATGTATCCATCCGCAGGACTATTCTCATCCTCGTCATCACTTCCGTTTCCATTGGGACATATGTTTTTCAACTCGAGTGGTTCATCACTACCGTTTGCAACTCAGTTACCATTTTTCGCCTCAGGACAAACAGACATGAACAACCTACCTACCAATCACCCACTGTCTCTATCACTCAACGGGCTTACACCACCTCGTGGTCACAATCTACTACAACCCGTGTTCTCAACTGGAAGTTCATCATTACAAGGAAACGGAAGTTTATCGCCCTCTGACGGCCCTAGTCTTGGACCAATTTTCCCTTCTCGTTCTAATCCACGTTTTACACCATACTCACTACCGTCCACAAAAACTACAATGGCCACGTCGACGTCACCGATATCAGCAACCGGACATCCGCTTCGGGACTCTGCCGTCAGCCCCGGAACTGTGTCCCCGCGCATGAACGGAATACCTAGTGCTACATCATCAACAGCGAGAAGTCCCATCTCTCTGAACATTCCATCTGCTTTTGACACAAACAATCACAGTAATGAACTCAGGAATATGGAGCGCATGCTCAGTGGGTTGGAAAGGCATCGTCTCTACGGATTGGCTTCGTCAGAGAAATGACAAATACCAACCAAGGGGCCTACATGGCGCCCCTTCGAGTAACCACGGGTATCTGCCGTCTGTGGCCATCACAAACTTTAACAAAGAAACTGCAGCAATGTTGTACTTTGTGAGTGAATGGCACCACGTGATGAAGGGCGGTGTGTTGTTGTGACGGTAATACGACTCGGTAGTCGGAGATGGACGGTTTACGTCAAAGTGCTTGTTTTAACCGATATAACTATGCAGCAGATGCTGCGTCATCGGTGTGACGTCACGCCGCGATGTAACACTGTCGAGTCATGATTGCGTGTACATGTTTAAGTGTCTGTGATACGTGCCCTGTACAGGGCGCTATAGAACTAAGTCATATACTGTTTGTTGTCACGGTAACACTTAAGACGGTTCCTGTTGATATTGTCAGTGAAGTTTGTTGTTGATGACGTCACGGCTAGTTGTGTGTGTATTTATAAGGACGGTCGGACAGACAGTGGAATGCTCGTGTTGTGTTTACAGGGCGATGTGCAATATTGCGTTCCTCGTGTACTGAGTTAAATAAAATATGTATTTAAATTGAACATATAGCTTCTTGTTTTATTTTCACATTATCTGCAGTTTATTCTTTATAGTAGCGCTGCTAAAGATAACTGTTGATACTTGACTGGAACTATGAAGAGCATACTAGCTAACGTTTATATAATAATTTAAACAAATACGCTTTTAATATTTAGTTATAGTAATATGTATCTCAAGGCATGTGATAGTTTACCGCAAAAAACTGTTAAAACATAATATTCATAAACAATTATCTGGTTGCTATGTTGTGTGGAAAACTGATAAGAAAAAAACATATTCAAATGATAATCTTCAAACAAAAGGTATTTAAGTTTTATTTATTTACAAAATATACTTTGAACAAATATGAGTGACAATTTTTCCTACGGAGAAAAGATGAAATATAAAGATAAACTATTACAATTTAACATGTTCACATGTTCACAAAAATGTTCATATTATGTCAGTCTAATATATTCACATAGTCATAATAGCAGTTTAATGTGTTCACAAAAATCATAATAACAGTCTTTAAGTGTTCACAAAAGTCATAATAACAGTCTAAAGTCTTAACAAAAATCATAATAACAGTCTAAAGTGTTAACAAAAATCATGATAACAGTCTAAAGTGTTCCCAAAAATCATAATAACAGTCTAAAGTGTTCACAAAAATCATAATAACAGTCTAAAGTGTTCCCAAAAATCATAATAACAGTCTAAAGTGTTCACAAAAATCATAATAACAGTCTAACATGATTGTCTACATAATCATAATTACATTCTAGCCTGTTCACTTGATTATAATAACAGTCAAAAAATGTTCACAAAAATCATAATAACAGTCTAAAGTGTTCACAAATATATGAAAACACTGTCACATGTTCAAATATACAAAATAACAATATCATATGTCATTCATGTTCTATTAGAAATCTAGCTACTTTTCCAATTATCAAAGAAATTCATTTAGAAAACATACGTTTTAACATTGAAGTTTATTTGGTTATCTTACAAACCAGGAGTAACAATATGGAGCAAGAGGTAAAACCAAATACTAGTTCAAGTCATCAGTTATATAAGTAACAATAGAGGATAGCACGACAGTGGACACGTGATCTGAGATTGTGTATGTGAAGATATCGTCATGGTAACCTTTACAAGTCTTAAAATTGGATACAGACACACAACATTTGAGAAAGAAAATGCCTAAACTCTATAAAAATGCAAACATGATTGTGCTTACATTATTTTTAATTGTCGGAGTATTATAACAAGAAATACAGACATATTAATACTTGTCCATCAGAATTAGTCGGGTAAATATGCTCCAAATCAAAATATCACCAGAACGTCCAGTCCGAGTTCGACCAAAAAATATATAGAAAAAACACGTGTATTTAAGGAACTGTGACAATGTACGTGTAATACGGCGTCAGTGGACGTGGTTAGTGTCGGCTCATCTGGTCCAGACAATCTATACACTGACAGAAATACAGTCTAACACTACAGGCGACAATATTCATATTTCTACTTTTACAACAGACAAGATACGATATGACATTGTACATATTATGTATTCTTTTGTTGCCATCAAATTATTTTTGCGATCACAAACGTGTAAATCAACGCTGAATTGAATTGAACTCAATCAAGGGATCAAATTGTGTTGAAAGCAATTTGAATATAAAATACAAGTAACTGCAGAAATGTTATCTCTCTCATAATATCAGGTGTTGAGTAAAGGAGAGTCAATATACAAACCATAGAAATGATACTTTTGGTGGTCAAAATTCTAAAAGGATTTCAATATTATCCAGTTGTCAGGAGTTTATGAGTGCTATTGGGTACACACTACTCCTTTATGATAATAAAAAACATCACTGATACGTTTGAAAAGAAATAGTAAATAATGTCAATATAAGTTGTTATTTTACAGCTACAGACAGGAAATTGTAACTAATGTTAATGTAAGTTGTTATTCAATGATAACAGAGAGTAAATTATAAATAATGTTAATAAAGTTGTTATTAAAAGTAACAGAGAGGTAAAATTAAATAATGGTAATAAAGTTGTTATTCTATAGTAACTGAAAGGAAATTGTAAATAATGTTAATTAAGTTGTTTTTCTATAGTAACTGAAAGGAAATTGTAAATAATGTTAATTAAGGTTTTTTTCTATAGTAACTGAAAGGATATTGTAAATAATGTTAATTAAGTTGTTTTTCTATGGTAACTGAAAGGAAATTGTAAATACTGTTAATTAAGTTGTTTTTCTATAGTAACTGAAAGGAAATTGTAAATAATGTTAATTAAGTTTCTATAGTAACTGAAAGGAAATTATAAATAATGTTAATTAAGTTGTTTTTCTATAGTAACTGAAAGGATATTATAAATAATGTTAATAAAGTTGTTTTTCTATAGCAACAGAGAGGAACCTGTATATATTGTTAGGAATTTGTTCCTGTTCAGCATGGCAATAGTGACGGAAAATCCTCGATAATACTGTTGCTGTTTTTATTAATACAAGGATTCTTAGTAGAAATACTAATTTTTGCTGCCGTCTTATTCCAATACAAATAATTTAAGCGATATTCCTTTTAATATGTTACAAATTGGAGCAAGTTTCTAGTAGCTAATAACGAAATATTGCAAACATTTATAGCCAAAATTAAACAGATAAAAACGTGTCGTGTGGGTCACATTTGAGAAAAGATAGAAGCTTCAGTACATTTTCTGGCGGATTAACAGACACATGTAATATGATTACGAAAACATTGACATTGACACATATTGTATCGGTAAATAATTGAAAAACAACTTTGACAACATCAGTGCTAGGATTTCGACTATGTTTCACGCAAAGGATTTAGTAAAACATAGAGAACGCTAAGCATGTCAGTTGGAAATAAGAGAAAGGTGTTATATGTATGGTAACACCTATCAGCTGGATTAGTGCTACGTGCAAAACACGCCCGATACCTGTCTGATGGATTAACACTAGTTAATGAAGGATCAAGAGGAATGTACCTCAGTGTCACTTAATAGACAAAATATACCTCAGCGCCACTAAATAGACAAACTATACCTCAGCCTCACTAAATAGACAAACTCTACCTCAGTCTCACTAAATAGACAAACTATACCCCAGCCTCACTAAATAGACAAACTATACCTCAGCCTCACTAAATAGACAAAATATACCTCAGTGTCAACTCACTAAATAGATAATATGAATTACATCGTCAACTCATCTAAATAGACAATATATACCTCAGTATCAACTCACTAAATAAACAAAATATATCAAAGCGTCAAAGCATCAAAAATACAAAATCAACATCAGCGTCAACTCATCAAATAGACAAAACATACCTTTTTTCAATACTTCAAAAAATCATAACTCAGTTTCAACTCTTCATATAGACAAACTATACCACAGTGTCAATGGCAGCTGCTGCGTTTGTTTCTGCTTGTTATGAAACCAAAATTTTACTTTATGATTTTATTGTATGATTAAAAATTCCTAACAAAGTAAACTTATCATAAATCAAGTAATGATAAATAGCACTGGTGCACTACAAAGATAAGATATACATCTATATCTTCTAAGTATAAGTATGGTTTGCTGATTGCTTTATTGAATCACTTAAATGATCATTTGTTAGCTACACTTTATGAACTGTTTATGTACCATGTAATGAAAAGCTATTTGTTGTTGTAAAATAATTTTCGCGAGTATACATTCTAGTAAAAAACGTAATGTTCACACGAAGCCTGGATTAGTGTTAGTTGTACCTTTAAGCGCTGTAATACTTCTTTACTAAGATGAAGGAAACACATGCCGCATATTTAGCCATATTATTACTTTAATGTTAATGAAATAAGACTCTTTTAATTCAACCATGTTACTATAAGGTTCCTGGTTCGGACTCACTTCGCAAGATAACGACATACTCTAAGGAAACCAAGATTTTAAACGGGTTCACATTCATGTTACACACAAAACAAAATACTTCAAATATCAACGTGTAATGCAAAGGTATAACATATAATATCAAGCATTTTCGTATAGAACAATGGTATAGATATATTTTAACATCCGCATTTGTATACGATTATGTTTGCATGATAGCTATAGGTAATGATTACAACAATAGAATGATGTTGAACATTATCTTTCTTTGTATATATATAATATTGTTTTACTTTGTATATATATAATATTGTTTTACTAATGTATATATATAATATTGTTTTACTTTGTATATATATATTATTGCTTTACTTTGTATATATATAATATTGCTTTACTTTGTATATATATAATATTGTTTTACTTTGTATATTTATAATATTGTTTTATATAGGAAAAGTTCATGAAGCTTGTGCCCAATCCATTTGCTGTATGTACCTTATGACAATACAATACATGTATATATAAGCTAATTTGTTAATGTACAAATGAATATACAAACATGACAATGAAATATTGGAATTTATACGAACTCTTTCACCTGATGTAAACCTCGAGATAAGTGAGTCCATAGTTTGTTATAGATATGACTATTTTATAGATAAGCTTTTATCATTGTTAACATATTGTCCCTCCACCTGGTGTAAATGTAAGTAAGTGCTACAGAATATGAAACTGAAAATGTTGATGACTTATTAGTCGTATTTGTAGGTTTGAGAGGTTTTTTTCAAGACTTTTTTAAGCGCTTTGAGCAACTGACAATATGGCTGACCGCTGCAGACACCAGAACACACCAGTCAAGTTGTAGTTTATTTTTAAAGGTTAACGCTTTCAATCAAATCTAGTAAGATTATAATTTTATTTCTCGCTGATCAATCACTTAGGTTATCACATGGCATTAGAAAGAAAATATTTCAACTTATGATGCAGGTTATGAACATGTTTGAAGCTATAGTTTATCTGGTTCAGCTATTATCTTACTACATATATATATATATTATATTACATTGAATATTCGTATCACTTTATTAAATTTGTGCCAGTACTTTATCAAGTATTAATGATGATTCAGTAGTTAATTTGCAGTGTATCAACGAGTTGTGTAGTGGATGTCTAACACTATATAATATGACTTTATTTCATTGTAATACATTTGTTATATATTTCAGAACTATTCGCAGAAATTATCTTTCAATCAAATTGAAATTGAAAAACGAAAATGTGATATGTCCTTTTGTCTATCCAATTGATTGTTTAGGAATTCTACAGCATATTTTTTTATCTAAAAATTACGTGATACAGTAATTTGTTCCTAGATTCTTTGTGAAACCATTTGATAACAGAGTAAAGTGATACACGTAGATTCTTTGTCTGCATATACATAGTGATAGTAGTATATTATAGTATAGGATATACATTGTTTCACCTTTTTATAACATAATAGTATTATTATATATGCTTAATTTATTGTAAACTATTATAACAAATTCAAGTTTTAAATGATACTTTATGAACTCAATTTATTATACTACATACATTGTTTACCAAATCTATGAAAGTGTATATACCATTATTTTTCTTCTGATGGCACTGGTGACCGTCTTCACTACTTCGTAAACATGTCACTTTACGGTGCACCACATCCTCGCAATAAAGTGATTCTTGTTTATTTCTATGCTAAAGAAATCCCCCCAAAAAACTATTTCAGTTGTTCATTTAATCGCGCGCTAGGGGTATTAACCAGAGAGGAATCTGTATTTAATTTGCTTTTTTTGTGTCGGTATTTTCTGCGACAAAATGAAAAATAGTCTCTATCACTAAAAGATTATGCTTTGTAGTTTGTTAATACAAAATGAATGTGTAGTTTGATATGCCTTATTACAATGTGACCGATGAGTGCCATCTATCCCTGCCTGATAGACCGGGGCTACGACTCTGTGGACCTAATCGTATCCAACATGCACAAGATATTTAATAAACTAGCTTTATCTTGTCATCGACACTCTACCTGTCCACTGCATGTTGTTCCCACGTACAGCAAACTACTAGAGCAAAAGGTTGACAGGGGAGATAACTTAGGAAGAACATTATTATACCTTGTAATATTTGTATAAAGATAAATACAGTAACTATTATTGTAACAACACAACCCATTTTCGTTACGATTTTAATGGACACGTATACATTGGGAATATTTTCCTGTCAAATTTGTTTTTGAAAATACGATATTTTTTACAGTCATTCTGATGATACAGTACGTTAGAAGTCAAAATATTCTAAACACATTATTATGAAGTTATTTAAACTATAGGATTTGTATTTATGATATTAAGCTTTCCATTGTCATGATCGTTGTAACTTCAAATGTTCGACTCGACTATTTTAAAGCTCAATAATTCTCATATTGAAGATTTGATTATAATACCTGTCCTAACTAGGGTATTTATACAGTAGGGAAGCCTTTGATGTTGTTGGTGTTTTATTCCAGGTATGGTTCGTGTCGCTTACCATTACTACACCCCTCCTTTGTGCACGTGGGAGATAGGACAGTACAGGTGTATAATCTGACAGCTAAGTCAATGAAAATCAGTCGACCGTACCCCATTCTCAATACAGAACAGAATTGACGGGTCACTTGAGAAAATGGTAAACCGATACTAGTTGAATAGATTAGCCAGCAGAACCCGCCAATCTATGGACCTGTGGGATAATGCAGATATACTCTACACCCAGCTGATTGATACCTTTATAATTTTTATCGTCTTCTTTTTTCTATCTGAAAGCGGAACATCATTTTTAGGGTGCACTCGCGGAAGAAACGTGTTACCCCATTTTTATCAGTCACGCCTATTCGAGTACACAAAACAAATCGGTTTGACACCGAGGGTCGTCAGGTACACGATGTCGAACACCACGAGACAACAACATCAAATTATAGCTGACAAGTTCAAAACCTGTATTAGAATGAAATTATTACAGCTCAGTATGTGAAGTGTTTACACTAATGTTGTAAACACAATTACAAAAAGGCGGAAATCAAAAAGACACAAAATATTTGATAAATAAAATACCAGGACGTATTAAGGTCCTACTTGATATATGCTATGACCAACAAGCGTCGCGCGGAGAATAATTGAACAAGATTGTTATTAATTAAACATGTCGGATTGATCCTTTAACATTGAGGATATCCTCCACTTGAACATTCGCATGTAAAAACAAACTTCATGTGTAAACAAGTATGTACTTTCAAAAATAAAATTATGCATCAATTAAGCATAAATTTGTTGCGATATTACATTACAATAGGAATACTAAGTGATAAAAAAGGTAGACAACGTGATCACAACGGTTTAAATTACTGACTCTTACATGGTATAACCTTCGGCTTACCTTCAATATTTTCAAAAGCAAATATTCCCCAAAACAGATTTCACAAACCTTTGGTTCGACATTTCTTCGCATACATTCTGTATCAGAGTTTTTCTTTGCAATGCTACACGTTATGGTGTTAGCTTGGCGTTACACAGGTATTATCATGGCATTAAGATCCGTACTTTATCATGTGACGTAATGAGAGAGGACACATATGGTGCAGGTATTTTCTATTGTCCCAGAGCTTGTATTGCCATCTCCAGTTTTTGTTCTGTTCCTGATACATTTCCTTCGGTTCCTGTTGTTGTCTCTCCTTTTGTTTTGATGTGTCGGTTCTTGTTGTTTTCTTTCCTTCAGTTTTATGTTGCTTCTGTTCATTTTTTTGTTTTTCTTCTTTTTTGATGTCGCTCCCGTTCCTGTTGTTGTTGTTTCTTCTGTTTCATGTCGCTTCGGTTCAAGTTGTTGACTTTCTCCTGTTTTGATGTCGCTTCGGTTCCTGTTGTTTTCTTTCCTTCTGTTTTATGTCGCTTCGGTTAATGTTGTTTTCTTTCCTTCTGTTTTATGTCGCTTTGGTTCCTGTTGTTGTATTTCCCTCTGTTGTCTTTTCTTCTTTTCTTCCTATTTGGTTCTTATTTGCGTTTGAATGTTTACGTCGTTGAAAAATATGATTGATCCATATTGGTGATATTATTCTCGCTCAAGATGATTTGACCCCTCAGTGCATTCTTTTATGACAACTTCATATGTATAGTTAAATATGAACTTAACTTACGATGGAATAAAACTAGGTTTTGAAATGATTTCGTGATAATGTTTTTTTACGTACTGTCATCAACTAAATGCGGATTTCTGAAACGTTCACCGAATTTCAACAGGGCCTTTTCTAAGGATAAGAGCTTCAACAATAAAAGGTCATCAACGTTACGCCAACGTTTATGTATGCCTTTTAGCTAAATTCTAGTTTTAAAAAAGTATGAGGAAAAATGACAGGGAAAGGTAGGGTCGGGCTCTATCCTAGGGTAGGCCGAGACCCTGCATTCCATGTCTACTACAGATTATCTACATACTTGTATATGCTTAACAGGATGCTTCGTAACGGATGCCACATGGGGTTCAGGATATTCCTGACTGTTATGATGTAAAAAAAAAGTCTATGGAAAGTTCCATAGAGGATCTTGTTTGTAATTATTTTGCTGCATGTAAGTATCATTTTTATAGAATATGAAAAGAATGAGCTCGTGCGATATCCAATGTATAAGGTAGAGTATTTCAGTAGATATGACAATATCGGAAGATTCCATATGTGTATGACACCGGATACAATAATAACAGCTCCGGTATAGTAGCTGATGAAGTCCAACATATTGAAGGCCTAGTATTATAATGATTGAGACATACAGACCAAAACGGCGGACACAACTAACCATATGATCAGTTCGGCCCTCTCCCGGTCATTACGGCCTTAATTAGGGGCTCAGGTCCTCGCTTTACAAATTTGAAAATGTGGAAGTCAACATTAGTACGAAAAGTAGCACTGCGGCTGTCAGTGAATTACAGACGGGGATCTGGTTTCGATATCATTACAAAGTACTGTGATTCGTTCCGGACTGCATCTGTCTAATGCTTCTCCGCATACGCACCCAACACACAATTACTATACACACGCAGTGTCAGTAGTTGGGTCCCTTTTGTTAGACTCACGACCGACGATAAAAGATACAGAGAGGTAATATCATGGTGATCAGGCGCCGAGCAAAGTAAGACATAAACATTAAGACTGACTTCGACGCGCTACACTAGGGGTGTTTCTCGCTGTCAACTGTCGATAGCAGACCTATAATTCGGGGTCGATGCTTTAAATGAGCCAATATAATCATCCATTTTAATTCCAGTATCTGTTTTTTTTCAATTCGTCTGTTATTTCAGCTACAACAAATTTATTTTGAAAACATTTTTATTCATTGAAAAAGACTGAAATTTATCAAATATAAGCAAATAAATACTAACAAGTAAATCCTAATAAATTACTCTTGTCTGAACGTAAATACGTTTGTTGAGAGCTTACTTCCATCTAAATAGTCACACAAATTACTAGCAAAAAATACTCAGACTTGTGTGAAACTGAGAAAGTTGAAGCCCCACAAACAGAAGAAAATGCCAATAACACTTAAAACAATAATACCATACGTTAATACAAATTAGCGGTAAAAGTACATTAAACATACGGTCCCGAAGAAGTAGCCTGTTTCTACACCTAAACATGTTAAAAATGCATCTTTATTTCCTGACCAAAATGTCCTGTCAAATAATAATATTCATATAAATATAGAGGTAAAATAACGAAGGTGGGTTTAGCTTCACATATATTCTTTACATTTGCATATCTGTAGAATTTTTATATTTGGGAGAACGACACCATCAGTGTTTGTTTACAGTACTCGTCTAATACTTTGGCGCTAAAAACAGTGCCATCTGTTGATGTAGTAGTGATCATTGCAATAAATTTCTTAAATGTTGATACTTATTCGTGTTTATCTCCATTAAGACTGCCAAAGTGTGGTCTATAAGGACCAACGACACGTGGGCTCCATTAGGCGCCGACCATCTATGTCAATGTATCAGGGCATAGCTGTCAAAAGTTTGACCCCCAGGTATTTATTTACCTGTATCTCAACAGGTAGCAACCATGTATGTCACCTGTCCAGCTAGTTTAACTAATAAGTAGTAATCTAAATCAAATCATGTTCAAGTATGACGTTAACTGTATCGGACAGCATCCTCGTTTCGACAAGCAACTTGTCTATCTCAGATGTCAACTTTTAGACAGTGTCAAATTTCATATGTAACCGTCTAGTAAAGTGTTAAAACTATGTCTCACCCATCCTTACGTAACACACGCATCTAGCACAGGGTCAGTGGATAAACATGAATTTCAAATAAATATTTACCTCAAGGTATATAACATGTACTACAATTATACACACTGACGAGGTAGGCACGACGTTGTCTTAACAGATATATATAGACTGGAAATTATATCAGGATTTCATGGAAAAAAATCGTGAAGTTCGGACTTAAATTTTCTTAAGATTCAGACTTTCTTTAAGATATTATTTATCTTTGAATCAACTTTAAGTTCGAACTATGCGTAAATATTCTTTAATTTCTCATCAGATTTTTAAAATAAAAACATTTCACATGCAATTTTAAATCTTATTTCGTTAGGTAAAGATGAACTAAAAAATATTTACAAATATAAAACTAAAGACTTCTTTAACATACGGATCAATGTAATTTAAAAGTGTGTTAGTATCTTTCAGGTGTTAAGGACTGTTTTAGCCACTTACTGTCCATCATTAAATTAGAGTTGTTAGTCATATTTGTAAATGTTTTATATCCTATATATTGGTATTAATTTTTTATACCATATATCTATTAAATTGGAACAATAAATAAAAGCGAAAAAATATAAAACCTTAAGATGGAGAAATTTAAATCATAACTACTAGAAGTATATTTTAGGTAGTACGGTTAAGTTAACAATTGTAACAAAATAACACTAGTATTTGTAAACAAAAAGTGGCATTCTTTACTAGAAAGAACGAAGGTCCTTTCATTGTTTTTGTTAATACTAAAAGAATAAGTAATAACATTGATATATTTAGATAGCTATGCGACAAACAAATGCATATTTAATACAGCCATAGAAAATGTATACCGTAATGTTTTCGCGACGTTGATTTTTCATTATTTGGCTTTAAAAACAAATCGCCTAGTTTTTGTTCGCCAAAGTGCACCTACCGATACTTTTAAAATAGAGACATAAAATATTATCACCTTGTATTGATTTCTAGGTCAAAAACGGTGGAAATAAAAAATAATGAAAATAGCAAAAAATAAAAATGTAAACAAAATGTGAGAATATGTTATATTACACAATTTTATTATATCTACTGTTTTATCTAATTAGTTCAACTAATTGGTAATTATAACAAAGAAACTTTTGTATGAAGCATTAGATGTAATGATTTTGTTGCCGATACATACACGTTTTAAATTTTTATATCCGTTACTTATCTCCCCCTTACTGTTTTTTAATTTTAAACGTTTATTTCGATTTGATTTCGCACTTTTATATCATCAAATTTTTGGCCTCCAGAATTTCGAATGTTATTTGATCAATCAAAACACACGAAACGTTTTCCCTTGTGTTCGATGTTTACCACAAGACAGGTGGGTATCGCTGCTGATCTACAAAAGTGCCCGAGAGTACTGTGGACTAAGAAACTGTAACCAACATGATTTATAAAAAATAGTGATATTCGGTTTCGCTTGTATTTTCTCTCCCTTTTTAGCTTTCTGCGTCGTTGTTGATATTTTCTCATGGAAAGATACATGTCAACAGCTTAGTAAGGGTTTCTTGATTTAACATTAAAATATGTACTGTAGTGTTTAACATTTAAATGAGTTCCTCGATGCTTTAAAATATGTACCCTTGTATTTATCATTAAAATAAGTAGCTTACTCTGTATTTTATTAGTAAAACATGTGATCTTGTATTTTAACATTAAAACGGATATTGATATGGGTACTTTTGTATTTTAACAATAAAATGGGAGTTTTAGATTTTTAAAAATGAATTCTTCATAGAAAAAGCACAATTATTGTCGATAAATCTATTTTACAGTCTTGTCGTATGTGAAGGATTGCATATACGTCGATAGCCATAATTGTCTGCTGTCATTTTAACGAGGCAAATACAAATGTAGTATATATATCACAAGACAGGAACGATTTATGTATTATATGTTTATGATAACTGGCCCATTGGGCCGTAAATATCAACTACTTCTGCCATGTCTTGTTAGGGACAGGTCCGCCCTGGTGTAGTGTACTTACTTACACAACAGTTCCTTAATGCTCCATGTCAAAACTGTCCAGAAGCTATGGCGTTATTCCGATAATGATAATGGTCAGCAAACGTCAACCACACGTGCCCATGGACATAAATGATGTAGACAACACGCTGAATCAGTGGCAATAGAGATATCTACTAACACTGTTTGGGGTTTAGGTCATACTGTCGTAGATTTTATTTTTTTGTATATGACGAGAGCCTGAAATCGAGGAAATGGTTATATGGTGGTGTCAGAATGGTCCCTGGCTATCTGCATCGACATTTTAAGAAATAGATACTTCCTGACGTTGTGTTTTAGTGAGAATGTTCATGTCATCAAATTATAGAGCATGCATAATGAAACTCGTATAAGTATCAGCGCGACGAGAATGTTTGTGTGTGTATGAACGTATGCAGGTGTATGCATTTTATCATACAAATATGTGGAGTTGTTCTTTATAAAAAAATAAGAGAGGAAAGAGACTGAGCGGCGCTGTATATTATAGCAAGTTATTGATACAAACAAGATGTTTCGCAAATTTACATGACATCTTATTGGTATTTATTATCAGCAGTAAGATGCAGGCAACCATTGTTTATTTGCTTTACATGTCACAGTCGATTCGCTGCTTCTAAGCCTGTTCTAAGTATTAAGATTTTGTTGATAAAAGTCTCCATTTGACCCATAATTTAACAAACCAGGAATTACTACCAGGAGGCAACAGAGGTTTTGTTAGAGTCCATGGTGTAGTTCCTTATTTAAAACTTAAACAACAATTGTTTTACGTGTTGAATTAAAACATGAAAAATGTAGAGCGATAGGCTTAGCTAATAAACATAAATAATCACTAGGTCAAACTAGATAAATAGTCATGCCCACACATATATCACCGTATGCTTTAAGTATTGGCACGGTAAATAACATAAACTCGTTACGTATTATTAATCAACAATTAACCAGCACTCCTCCTGTTCCTTGAGTTACATGGAATTACAGGGAGTTTTGCATCTTCCATTCTGTTTTAACATAAATTTAGACTAATTTGAATGCACACTAAATTGGCACTAAGCGTCAGCATGAGTCCTAGAAGGACGAAACAGCTGTATAGTGTAGTGTAATTCATTTTTTGCATACTGTGTCTATGACAAAACTTCATAGGTGTAGGTGTAGTCACCTGTTTATTTCTTACGTTCACTTTTGCACAATGATTTTTTAATAAAAAATTATATCGAATAATGTGTACAAAATTAAAACAAAACAAAAAATAAAACAAAAACAAGACGAAATAGTCGTGTAGTATACATTTTAGTGTTTTATTTGCCTCATTGCTTATATTTCCAAATGGCAGGTGCTTTGGTAATTTCCTATACAAGAAAACTCGAAATACTCGATATTCTACCCATCCTTAATAATATTTGATATAATATCTATTAAGGATGTACACCTCTGAGAAATCAAAAAATTCCTGTATTAAACTTTTTTTCTTATATTGATTTTTGGAAAAAGGAGATGATGGCATAGTAGAAAATGCAAAAAAAAACTATATGTCGGTGTGTTCGTTTATGTGCTATGATCAGTCAAGGATACCAATTTAACACAATATGTGATTTTAGGTGAATTTTCGGGTTTTGACCATTTGCAGAACAATTCATACAATTTCTTCCAAGTGTGTTATCAGATATGTATGAATGTTTGTAGAATTGATAAAAATATTATTTTCTTTGAAACTGTGGAAGTAAAATGTCTTAAACTTATTTATTTTACTCAAAAATGTGATTTTAGTTACCCCTACCCCTTATTTTTTAATGAAAAAATGCACATTTTTCACCATTTTTTGCCGATTAAACGCTTGATATAAAAAATTCCTGTAATAAACTTTTTTTAGTATTCAATGGATCAAAAGAAAATGTGTTTCTCTTTCTAAAACAGCCACAGAAATGGGGGGTCGGTGTGCTTCTTTTTTTGTCCCATTATTATTTGTGTTATTTTAAACCTTTTTCGGGGTCAAAAATCAAAAGTGCTTCAGTTACCCTAATATGTAAAAAAAATATCAATAATATATAACTTTCCACTTTTTTGCATATTATTTTAATCATATTGAACATTATAAAGTTGTACAGCAAAATTGAACCTGCTACAATTAAAAATGGTGACACAATGACAATTTAAGTGATCCATCAAGTGTAAAAAAAAGGAGAATTTTGGCCCTTTGTGAAGCGCAAGAAATTCACATAAATACACTTTTTCAAAATGGCCGCCAAAATGGTCATTTTTTAAAAATTCTTGTAAAAAATGTTCTACACACAACAGACATCTAGTTTTTTTACATGTTTTTTCAGATGTGTGTTTGCTATTATACCTATCATAATTTGTTAAATATTACAAAAACCCGTTACACCAGATCAAAACGAGACTTGAACGTGACTGAAACCTCAGAAGAGTACATCCTTAAGTCATACAAAGGAAATGTTGTATTAACATATTTAAAGTAAATTTGGTAAACTTATACTAATATACCACATTATCAACACGTAAGACTGGAACGTTACATCCATACAAATGGGTAACAATAGGAACGGAGCAGACAAACGAAAAAAGCAAAACAAGTACCCCATTAAAATAATAATTACGGCATACAGAAACACCTCTCATTGGAGAGCTGCTACACCAGCATGTTGTCGCCTTGAGACCACCATCAGTTAACCAACAAGTAATAACGATCTTTAACAGTGAGTATTTCTCCTTGTTGAAAAGCAGGTCATGATGACGACTGTAAAATGTAAATTGAAGCTCTTAAGGTAGGAAACCCAACAGGACACATCTAAATAGTTATGATTTTTTGATAAAAAAGGGTGTTAAGATATTTAACATAACTGCATATATATCGCGGCCAATAGTTACACAAAAGTAGACAAAACTAAAATAAAGCTGACAGCTTCAACCGTTAGTAACAGGTATGTTTAAATTAGTTTTGGCACCTTCGAAATGTAAATGATTTCAATGAATAAACAATATTTGTGATTGTTTATTTGTATTACAGCGATACAAAAAAATGTCTGTCAACGTTAAATCTCCAAACGTGACAGAACATAAAAACAGTTAATTAAGAAATAATTACTCATGGTCGGTTTATATGTTCGATAATTGCTCTATACCGTAGGGTCATCAATTTATAATTTGATCAGCTACAATAATACAATATGTTTTCCAACCACCCTAAAAGTCTTAGAACATCGTTGGCTAGCACGGTATTGCAGAATCTGCACATCTTGCAAACACCTGCAAATGCCAAGGGCAATAACTCATTGAATAGACTTGTAACTGATTAACGTAAACATATATAACGACATGTTGACCTGTTCTCAACAAAATATTTACGTTTTCTGTAGATAAATATCAATTAGATTTTATCCTAAAGCTAAGGATGTGCGGTGTTTTTGAGGAACACACAGATGAAAGCTTATAGGAATGTCTTAATGCTTATCTTTGCTGCAGATTTCAACTGTTATGTTCACACCTCACCTTCTGAGATATATTTGGGCTATGAGGCAGTGTCACCTGCACTGAGAAGTAAAATACACAGGTGTTGCCCTGCACGTGTTTTTAAGCAATTATAAGAGAAGTCAACTAAAGGTATTAATTTGTACCGTACACTTGCCTAAAAACTAAAATGTGCATGTTTTTGTGAAATACATCGTTGAACATTGCAGTAGCATGCATTGTTATACATTGTTTTATATATTTTACATTGTTGTACACTACAGCTGGTAGTATCCATTCTGTAATATTGTTGTACATTCTGGTAGTATATCTTGTTGTACATTCTGGTTGTTTATATTGTTGTACATTCAGGTAGAATATATTGTTGTACATTCTGGTAATATATGTTGTTGTACATTCTGGTAGTATATATTGTACATTGTTGTACACTACAACTGGTAGTATCCATTCTGTAATATTGTTGTACATTCTGGTAGTATATAATGTACATTGTTGTACACTACAGCTGGTAGTATCCATTCTGTAATATTGTTGTACATTCTGGTAGTATATAATGTACATTGTTGTACACTACAGCTGGTAGTATCAATTCTGTAATATTGTTGTACATTCTGGTAGTATATAATGTACATTGTTGTACACTACAGCTGGTAGTATCCAGTCTGTAATATTGTTGTACATTCTGGTAGTATATATCGTTGTACATTCTGGTAATATATATTGTTGTACATTCTGGTAGTATATATTGTTGTACGTTCTGGTGGTATATTTTGTTGTACATTCTGGTGGTATATATTGTTGTACATTCTGGTGGTATATATTGTTGTACATTCTGGT